>NW_012106341.1:1354373-1410494 GCF_000951045.1 Mandrillus leucophaeus
CGCCCGGCTAATTTTTTGTATTTTTAGTAGAGATGGGGTTTCACCATGTTGGCCAGGCTGGTCTCAAACTCCTGACCTCATGATTCTCCTGCCTCGGCCTCCCAAAGTGCTGGAATTACAGGTGTGAGACACCATGCCCAGCCAGTATGCAAAATTTTAACCCTTTAAATTAGAGGTCAGCAAACTTTTCCCATTAACAGACAGTAAAATATGTTCTGCTTTCCATCCCATACACTCTCACACAAGTAATCAACTCTGCTGTTGCAGCACAAAAGCCGCCATAGACAATACAAAAACAAATAGGGGTGGCTGTGTTCCGATAAAATTTTCTTTACAATAACAGCATAAAACTTTGGCTTCAGGTCATACTTTGTTGACCCCCACTTCAAAATATCATGTCCCTCCAACTCCCATTTCTTTCATTCACCTTCTATCACAGAGTCACAGCTTTACACTCACAGTGTAGCCAAGTTGTAGCTACAGACCAAACATTGTAAAGAAATACCTCAAGGGAACTTGAGAATCACTTAAAACTTTGTGCTAAAGCATGAATGAAGTATTCATTAGGAAACACAGTTAACAACCCATCCCCCAATCTGCTTCCTGGGCCATCTTTCTAAAAATGCAAATTTGATCCCGCAACTCCCTAGCTTAAAATGCTTCACCTGCAACAGAAAGCCCTGGCTCTTTAGTTTTTCACAATAGGCTCCTTTATGGCTGGTCCTCCTTTCTTCCCCTCCTTATTTCTTTTCATCCCTTCCTTCTCACGTTGTATGCTTCAGCTACACAGAAGGACTTATAATTTCCAGAATGATACCTGCTCCCTTGCCTTTCAACCCGTACACTTTTTTTTTTTTTTTCCTTAGATGGAGTTTTACTCTTGTCGCCCAGGCTGGAGTGCAATGGCGTGATCTCGGCTCACCGCAACCTCCACCTCCCAGGTTCAAGCAATTGTCCTGCCTCAGCCTCACGAGTAGCTGGGATCACAGGTTCCCACCACCACACCTGGCTAATTTTTGTAGTTTTAGTCGAGAAGGGGTCTCACCATGTTGGCCAGGCTGGTCTCGAACTCCTGACCTTAGGGACTCTGCCTGCCTTGGCCTCCCAAAGTGCTGGGACTATAGGTGTAAGCCACCACGCCCAGCCAATCCATACACTTGTTACTCACTCTCCCTGAAGCACTCTTCTCCACACATCCCTGGCCTTGCCAGCTCCTTGAAGGCTGACCTTAGGTGTCTTAAGGACTTCAACTCCCAGACACTTCTGCATACCTGCATTATAATATTTTTACTGCTGGCTGTGTGTGGTTCCTCACACCTGAAATCTCAGCACTTTGGGAGGCCAAGGCAAGAGGATTGCTTGAAGCCAGGCATTCAAGACAGCCTGGGCAACATAATGAGACCACATCTCTACAAAAAAATTAGAACTTAGCTGGGCATGTGGTACATGCCTGTAGTGCCAGCTACTTGGGAGGTTAACATGGGAGAATCTCTTGAGCCCAGGATGTCAAGACTGCAGTGACTCGTGATTACACCACTGCACTCCAGCCTGGGTGATAGGGCAAGATCTTCTCTAATAATAATCATCATCATCATCATCATCATCATCATCATCATCATCCTGCCACTATCTACAGATGATTACTGGTGCAGATAAATTTAAAATTCTTCTTGGCCATGCGTGGTGGCTCACACCTGTAATCTCAGCACTTTAGGAGGCCGAGGTGGCCGGATTGCTTGAGTTCAGGAGTTCAAGACTAGCCTGGACAACATGATTAAACCCTGTCTCTACCAAAAATACAAAAACTTAGCCGAGCATGGTGGCACATGTCTGTGGTCTCAGCTACTTGGGAGGCTGAGGTAGGAGGATCGCTTGAGCCCTGGGTGGTAGTGGGGAGGTTGTAGTGAGCTGAGATTGTACTAATGCACTCCAGACTCCAGCCTGGGTGACAGAGTGAGATTCCATCTCAAAAAATATATAAAAAATAAAAAATTTAAAATCCTTGAAAGCTGAAACTGCATTTTCTTGTAAGCACATGATATCCCTCTTAGGGTCCTGCTCCCCCATCCCTCGAGCATGGAAATAAAGAAAAAATCTTGAGTCCCTTCAGGGGAAAATTCCAGGCACCACACTATCCTTGAGAAATAAATAAATAATCCACTAATCAATAAGGTAATAATAAGCTTAAACAATAGCCACCCAAGTAAGAGTCATAAAATGTTTGGTTCCCTGTAAAAACTGAAGATAACATCTTGACATATGTCCCTGAGTTGTTTTTCAGAAACCTGTATGCCCACAAGATGGAAAATGCTGACCCCCGTCACACAGACCTCAAATAAGGGAGAACTGAGGACTGAACTCTGATCGTTGTCCCTTGTTCTTAATGTCTTCATGAGGGGCCTGAGAGGGTCATCATGCCCATAGATCAAACCTTAACATTCCTTTCTTCTGATCCCAAGTTTTTAGACAAAGCATTGCTTCCCTAACCAATCGTAAATCAAACGATCTGTCAACTTCTCTATTACTTGTAAGCGCCCACTTCCAGATATTCTGCCTTTCGAGGCAAAACCAATGTATAACCTCCTTGTATTGAATTACGTATGATTTTGCCTATAACTTCTGCTTTCCTGAAATGTATCCCTTCCTTTAAAAACCCTTGCTTGTAAGCCACGGGAGAGTTTGGGTCTTAAGTATTAGCTACCCAATTCTCCTTGCTTGATGCCACGCCATAAATGCCTCACTTTCTCTCACTGCAAATCTCGGTGTCAATGTCTGCCTTTGCTGCACCAGGTCGGCCAACCAAAGTTTGGTTGGATAACACATGGTACCTGGCACGTTAAGAATAATCCCTAATACTTATTAAATGAAGCCATCAATTATTTAATTTCTTTAAGAAACTTTTGGACTTTCTACTTCAGAATATAACTTCAGTTATTCCCAGCTGTGGGCAATTTATTTTCTTTTGCATATTGTCTATAAATGATACCCAAACAACTAATAGGAAAAAAAAATTATTAATCAGTTAAACAGGTAATTTAATATCAAACCATGGAGGAGGAGAAATAATTGTCTCTCTACCCTTCAGAATTCGTAGCTGAGACTCTATAAAAACAGACAGGTTAACAGGAGAAAAATAAATAAAAGTTGAATAACATGTATACCTCCAGTATACTTGAAAGGGATACTCAGGGAAATCTGAAAGAGTAAAATCTCCAGGCTAAATCTCAAGAGAAGATCTCAAAAGTGTTGTTTAAACTTCAGCTTATACTGTCCTTTGTTGAAATAAAAAGAGAAGTTTATTGGGAAAGGCTGAGTATGGGAGATAAGAAGAGTATAGTATGCAAGATCAAAGTTTGTTATGCAAACTTAAGTCAGTCCCTTCTCCATTAATTAAGAGTATATTGTGATTTAGTCATTCTCTTCCTGGTACTGAGAGCGAGACACCCTTACAAATAAAGATTTTCATTATAGACATAAATTTCTCTTACAAAAGGGTAACTTCTACTCTTTCTGAGTTTCTCCTGTGTCTGCTGTTTCCCAAAATAATTCAGCTCAAAAAAATTATATGTCAAAGAGGCTTATCTGGGGTGGTGTCTTCTGGTCTTTTACAGTCACACTTTAAGATGACGTGTTCTGAACCCCATCAATATAAAAACATGTTAACTTGATTTAAATTTTATTTCAGGTTGAAATTAGACATATAGCCTTATGTTGTCATTATTGTTTTGTTTCTTTAGCGTGTCAACAACCTAAAAGGAAGAAGCTGAGGCAAAATTAATATACGTGGAGAGTTTCTTTGGGCCAACTTTGCAGATTGCAACACAAGAGTACAGACTCAAGTTGCCCTGAATATACTCCAACAAGGAGTAGTGACAAGTGGAATTTTAAAGGCAGAAAAGGGAGACGTAGAGTGGGCTGATACAAAGTTGCTTGTCAGGAATTCTCATTGGTTCATGAAAATGACACTGAGTAGTTAATGGCTATACATTTTTAGCTACAGGATGTGGGCTATAGTGTCTCGTGTGGTATTATTAGCTTAATTTACAGCTACTTGTAGCAATAGCAAGCAGTTTCAAGAGATTAATACATAGCTCAAAGTGGGAAATAGGACCTTATTGCAGTCTCATTTTAATGTCTCTTTGGATCTGATAAGTACAGTCTTCTTTTTTTTTTTTTTTGAGATAGGGTCTCACTCTGTCACCCACACTGGAGTGCAATGGCACCATCTTGGCTCACTGCAACCTCCACCTCCTAGTCTCCCAAGTAGCTGGGACTATAGGCTTACACTACCATACCCTGCTAAATTTTTGTGGTTTTTTGTAGAGATGAGGTTTCACCATGTTGCTCAGGCTGGTCTTGAACTCCTAAGCTCAAGTGATCTGCCTGCCTCCCAAAGCGCTGGGATTACAGGCATGAGCCATCGCACCAGGCCAGGACCTGATCATTAAAAGGCCTCAGATAAAACTTTTTTTCTCAAGAGACAATCTTAGGGCCACTTGCTGCATTATCTATCAGTATTAATAAAGCCATTTTGCATTTACCCTATAAGTAGAAATATTTTCTCAGCTAGTCTCTTAACAGCCAGGTTTTTTTATTTGAGAAGCAATTCAACATTTATGGGGTCTACAGAAGATATGAACAAATGCTATATAAAGACATCCCTCATAACAGACTATAGAAAAAAAAATGTGCTTTAATGCATTATCCATATACAGCATGTCACTCTGGGTTACTAGATTTTAGGCTTTCATAATCTTTGAACTATTTTATGACTCTTTGTAATTTAAAAGTGACAAAGACCCTCCCCTTAGGCTCTTTTGAATCTTCTTTTAGACTAAGTCTCACCCTTTGTCTCATCCTTGCCCCACCTAGTCCGTTTTAGCAAGAATCCTGTTGAGTCAATATGGCAAAAATCCCCTACCCTTAGTATCTGATCACTATTGATAGCTGATCAAATTCCTCTTCCTTCATCCTCTTTATCTTATCACAATGGACTGCCTTTAGCAAGAATCCTAAGTCTGTCTAGCAATAATCCCCATAGCCTTGATGTTTCCTCTTAGTAATTTTCTATCCTCTGATCTCTGCCCTTTTCCTTGGTCATAAATCCCCGCTTTTTCTTGTTGTATTAAGAATGGGGTTTCACTCTATGCTGAGATCTCTTTTTCCCTATTGCAATGATTCTTGAATAAAATTTGCTTTTATCACTTTAACTTTCTGTCTGGCTGTGGTTTGCTTTGACAATAGACATGCATATTTTGTCTCACAGAATGGAGTTCAGTTGACTTCCCATCTCCTATGGGGGGAAAAAAACAGTTTTGCCTCTATTTGTAATTCCATTTCTTTACTCCATAGAAATGTGTGCCTTTGAATTTTCCTTTAAACCAATTATAATATCTACCCACCTTCCTTACTGAATGAGTCAAATAAAAATTTTAACACAAGCTCATTTGTATACCCATATGACAGTCATGATCTTACCTTTTCTAGAAAATTATCTTTTAACAATTTTGGAAGTTCCACTGAAATGCCCAGTGGATTTACCTACCAAAGCCAGGTAACCTTTGCAGGCAGAGAAATGTACTTCACGGGCAGTGTAAGCCCAGGTAGATCTTTTCTTGGCTCACAGAATTGAATCCAAGGTGGCAAGAGAACTTTGCTCACCGTTTTTCTCATCCTAATTCTCCTCTATATTAATTTTACATTTTTGGTTTTGGGTTGTTTACTGTCAGTAAGTTATTTCTCGTTGCTGGAAGTAATGGTTGGGAATTTACTTTTATGATCTGATTATTTGATGATCTCTGTAAATGAATTAATAGAGATCTCTGCTAGGTGAGAGATAGCAGAGAATCTAGTGTGTTAGTCCTTTCTGTTTATCTGTTTTCTATTTTGAGCTCTTGCAGAAACCAAATTAAAGCTTTAAGAATTCAAGTTCACATAATTTAGATAATTTTTTTGGCAAATGAGACAAGCTTAATATTACTGGTTTAACAAAAAATGCTTATGTCTTCTTTGATTTATTAGAGAATGAGAATAATATAATGTAGGTGCTTATGCTACTTGGATATGTTTTTCCTAATCTTAAACAGGTTAACTGATTGAATAAGCTTGCCTTAATTCTACTTCATTTTTAAGATGCTTACAAATATAAATTTATATTTACCCAGACTGAATCATTATTGTGATAAACTTTATTTCAACAATAATTATGTTTTGTGTATGTCAGCTTCCGGACAATTTTCAAGGTCTGTAAGTAACTTAAAACCTTGGACCAATGGTAAGTTGAGTTAATTAATGGAGAATCATTAGATAGTGAGACAGTATCTCAAGATAGTAAGATAGAATACTGAAATACTCATTACTACTCATAATTTCAAGTTTATATCCCTTTACTTCTTATTTTCATGGTACTATCTCTCTGGATCTGTAATGAATGTGCTGCTCATTTCTGCCACTTTAAGGAGTGTATAAAAATGATATGTGTGGCTAAGGCAAGCTGTATTGTGTGTATTCACAAGTTCTGCTAGTCTGCTGCAAAATGCTGGTGTGACAGTGAACAATTATCCACTCTCCAGGTCTCTCTGTGAAATAGAAGTGTGTTACTTTGGCTACAAGTTATAATGAATATGTGGCTTTGGCTATATTTAGAAGCCATAGTTTCTGACAAATACAGCTCTGTGTGCTTCCATTTTTTGAGGAAAAGATTAATTTTGTCCCAAAGGAGTAGAATATTTTTGGTCTCCAAACCCCCTTATGCTCTTTAAGCTTATTGAGAACCACAAAGAACTAGAACTGCCTCTGAGATTTCCCAAAGGACTCCCATAAAGTCACAAAGATTTGGTCTTTTACCTTCTGAAAAGAGAGATGCTAGAAATAATTAGGCTCGTTTAATATTATTAGGTCTAAAAACAAAAGAATGATACCGTAAAATATGGTGCCTTGACAAGCCCCTTTTTTTTGTTGTTGTTGTTGAGACAAGGTCTCACTCTGTCACCCAGGCTGGAATGCAGTGGCATGATCTCAGCTTACTGTACCCTGACCTGCCAGGCTCAAGAGATCCTCCCACTTCAGCCTCCCAAATAGCTGGGACCATAGGCACATGCCACTATGCCCGGCTAATTTTTGTATTTTCTGTAGAGATGGGGTTTTGCCATGTTGCCCAGGCTGGTCTTGAACTCTGGGCTCAAGCATCCTCCCATCCTGGCCTCCCAAAGTGCTGGGATTATAGGCATGACCCACCACGCCCAGCCTCTTGACATGCTTTGAACTAAAAAAACAGCCTCAGAAACAAAGTCTCTCCGACCTTCTCCCACCCTCATCCTCTGTCCCCCAATCACAGTCCTCTGCCTCTCAGACAGCAGAGGGAGAGGCTTTCTCTGAAGTTCCCTTATGGGACTACAGGAAGTTCCTCCAGACAGAACGCAATTGTCTTAGGTCTTCTCCCTATAATCTCAGAAAACAAAGAAGGTTAGCTTGCTGGAATGATGACTAGATTGGACACCATACCCAAAGCCCAGATAGACTTTCTCCCAGGCTATTGTTTGTTCTTCACCTCTAAAAATCATTTACTTTTCCTCTAAAATTGCCTACATCCCCCACTCCCTCTCCCCTATGAAGAGGGTATTTAAACTTCAACCATCTGGCCCTTCTTTCAGTAGCACACTTCGGGTGACTCCCGTGCACTTGCACGTTAATACATTTGTATGCCTTTTCTACTGTTGATCTCGCTATTGTCGTTTTGTTTTATAGACTCAAATTCTTGAACTCCCAGGGAGTGGAAGAAAACTTTCTTTCATCCCTACAGTGTGTTATTATTAATGAGTTACATAGAAAGAGTTGTCAAATTAAAAAAGATACTTACACTTCCCTAGTTTAAATTTATATGGGTAAAATCATCACAAACATTTTACAAACTAAAATCTATATGTGAAGTTCCTAGAGATTTGTCAATGCCTTCACTGCCTATGACATTGTTCTATTTATCAGAGTTCAGGTGCAACTCTGGCTGATAATAGACAATAGACAATGGTATACAGTAGACAGTAATACTTTCAGTTATTTTTGGTGTGCCAGCTTTGTTAAGATATAATTCACATACAACGCACTTTAACCATTTAAACTATACAGTTCAACCAGGCACGGTGGCTCATGCCTGTAATCCCAGCGCTTTGGGAGTCTGAGGCGGGAGGATTGCTTGAGATCAGGAGTTTGACACCAGCCTGGGCAATATAGGGAGACCACCTCTCTACTAAAACTTTTTAAAAATCAGCCAGGCGTAGTGGTACATGCCTGTAGTCCCAGCAACTTGGGAGGCTGATAGGGGGATCACCTGAGCCTGAGAGATCAAGGCTGCAAGTGAGCCATGATTACGCTATTGCACTCCAGCCTGGGAGACAAATCGAGACCTTGTCTAAAAAATGATAATAATAATAATAATAAGGTGTATAATTCAATGGTTCTTAGTATATTCAGTTATGCAACCATCACCACAATCAATTTTAGAACATATTCTTCACTTCAAAAAGAAATATTATAACCATTAATAGTCACTCTGCATTTCCCCACTAAGCACCAACCCAGATTTGCCTATTTGGGACATTTCATATAGATGGAATCATGCCTCATGTGATCTTTTATAGCTGGTTTCTTCCCCTTAGCATAACATTTCAAGGTTCATTTATATTTTACCATGTATCATTATTTCATTCCTTGTTATTTGCAAATATTATTCCTTTGTACAAATATAACATTTTATTTATCCACTCATCAATTGAAAGACATTTAGACTGTTTTCACTCTTTGCTTATTATGAATACTGATGCTATATAAATTCATTTACAAGTTTTTGTGTAAACATGTTTTCATTTCTCTTGGATGTATACTTAGAAGTAGATTTTCTAGGTCATATGGTAATTCTATGTTTAATCATTTTTATGGCAACCCTATGTTTAACTATCAGATTGTTTTCCAAAGTGGCTGCACCATTTTTCAGTCCACTAGCAGTGTATGAGGGTTTCAATATCTTTACACCTTACACAACACTTGGCCAGTCACTGTGGCCCATGCCTGTAATCCCAGCACTTTGGGAGACTGAGGAAGGTGGATCTCTTGAGCACAGGAGTTTGAGACCTGTGCAACATGGCGAAACCACATTTCTACTAAAAGTACGGAAAGTTAGCCAGGTGTGGTGGCACGTGCCTGGAGTCCCAGCTACCTGGGAGGCTGAGGTGGGAGGATCACCTGAGCGCAGAACGTTGAGTTGTGATCGCACCACTGCACTCTAGCCTGGATGACAGAATGAGACCCTGTCTCAAAAAAAACAAAAAACAAAAACCACCGCAACCAACAACAAAAACACTTCTTATCTATTTGATTACAGCATCTTAATGGGTATGAAGTGCTATCCTATCACCTTGAGATTTACTTGTTTTTTTTCTCCCTAATGACTAATGATGTTGAACATCTTTTCATGTGTTTATTGGCCATTTATATATCTTCTTTAGAGAAATGTTAATTAGAATGCTTTGCCCATTTTGTATTTGGGTTATTTTATTATTGAGTTGTAAGACTTCTTTATATATACTAGACATGAGTTCCTTATAAGACATATGAGTTGCAAATGTTTTCTCCATTTTGTGGATTGTCTCTTTACTTTTTTGATAGTGTCCTTTCAAGCATGACTGTGGTGAAGTCCACAATTTTCTAATTTTTCTTTTGTCAATTGTGTTTTTGGTGTTACATCTAGAAAGGCTTTGTCTAACCCAAGGTCACAAAGATTTATACCCTACATTTCATTCCAAAAATTTTATTGTTTTAGCTCTTACATTTAGGACTCTGATCCATTTTTAGTTAATTTTTGTGTATGGTTTGAGGAAGAAGTTCATCTTTATTCTTTTGCATGTGCATATCCAGTTGTCATATTTGAGAATGATGCCATTTTACCAAATATGACCATGTTCTTTTAAGTAACTAAGGTTGTAAACCTCGTGAAACCAATGCATGCAATGTCCTGTTGGGTAAGCTCACCTGGTACCTGACTTATAGGTTTCCCTGCCTTCCAGGTAGGTACAGAAGGTCACTTTCTGGCAGGTCCAAAAGTCTTAGTATCTTTTGGGGACCTGGAGAAGAAAGCAATTCGTCTCATTTACAGGAACTGCAAGGAAATCTGATGATGAGTTCTTACCTTGGTTTCTTAGCCCCAGGATAGTAAATAATGAGAGGTTTTAAAAGCCCATTCTGAGATTACTTATAAAAACTTCCAGCAAAGCAAATTTTAGGTCTCTATGGTAAAGGAATTTGCTTGCTACACCTGTATATATAATCAGGCCAGATCTGCCAATGTTGAGAGAGGAGGAAGGGAGAAACCAGTTAGGCAGCAGTTAGGGTGGGTCCCTGGTTGAATTCTTTCAAACAAAAGTACAGCCTGAAATATCAAGCTGCAGGCACAGATAAGGGAACTTGCACAGGGGGCTTGCCTAAGACGTGCCCACCGATGCACAGATAAGACAGGCTACACAGGTGACTTGCCCAAACATTCCTGCAATGGAAAATTTCGTCTCCTGACACATGCACAGTGAAGGGAACAAAGCAATATGGAGTAATTCAAGCTAAAGGCCCGCATGCGCACTAGGAGGATGCAACGGGGTTACCAGAAATTTGTGCCTTACGGAAATAAAATGCCCAGCCCTCGTCGGTTTCTTATAAAAGCCTTTGTATTCAACTGTGAAAACAGCAATCCTCTTTCGGGTCCCCTCTCTGCAGTGGAGAGCTTTCTTCTTTCGCTTATTAAACTTTTGCTCCAACTTCACCCTTGGTGTCTGCGCTTCTTAATTTTCTTGGTCATTATACAAAGAACTTCGGGTGATACTTTGGGCAATGAGAAACTGCTACATTGTGGTGCATTGGCGAGACTGTAACCATGTGATTCTTTGTGATCAAGAATAATCTTTTGAGATTATTTTTTATTAAAAGAGGAGAGACTATACAAAAAATTGTGTTTCAATGGAAAATTATGGATTATCTACACACAACATGCCTTGTGTTACCTAAGCTAGCCTTTTTAATTTTTCTTAGAGACAGGGCTTTGCTCTGTTGCCCAGACTGAAGTGAAGTGGCATGATCATCACTTACTGCAGCTTGAACTCTTGGGCTCAAGTGATCCTCCCTCCTCACCTCCCCTAGGACTACAGGGATGTGCCACTATGCCCAGCTAAGTGTTTGTTTATTTGTTTTGTAGATTTGGGGCCTCTCTCTGTTGCCTAGGCTGGTCATCAACTCCTGGCCTCAACCGATCCTCCCACCTCAGCCTCCCAGAGTGCTGGGATTACAGTTGTGAGCCACTGTGCCCAGCCAGTCAGATTCTAGCCTTTATAATCTCTAAGCTAGTTCCTTCCTTTTACCTCGTTGCACTTCTGAGAGCAAGATGGGTCACCAGCAGCTGTACTGGAGCCACGCGCGAAAATTCGGCCAGGGTTCTCGCTCTTGCCGCGTGTGTTCAAACCCGCACGGTCTGATCCGGAAATACGGCCTCAATATGTGCCGCCAGTGTTTCCGTCAGTACGCGAAGGATATTGGTTTCATTCAGTTGGACTAAATGATCTTCCTTCAAAGGATTATCCAAGGCATCTACTCCATGAAAAACCATGATAGTTCTTTGTACATAAAATAAACATTTGAAAAAACAAAAACAAAAAATCTCTGAGCTATTTTACAACTCTTTGTTAATGGATAGACTACACATTCTGTCTTGTCTGATAGGGTTTCAGTGAACTTATCTCCCCTCTCAGGAAAAAAATACTTTTGCCTTTTTCCATTCCTTTATTCCATATAAATCGGTACCTTTTGACTTTTCCTTTGATGCAGTATAACATTTGCCTGCTTCCCTTATCAAATAAGTAAAATCTTTCACACATGTTCATTTTTTCTCTGTATGAGAGTCATGATTTTACCTTTATTTCAAAAATTACCTTTTAACAATACATTACAAAGTGGAATAGAGATGAAATCAGATACGAGAGAAAAAGACCGATGAAAACGCACAGGTTTAGGATGTACCTCGTTTCGACTCTGCAGAGACAATGAAACAAAGTATCAGAGAAGTTGATTTGCCCAAAGATACAACCAGGAAATGGGGGTGAGACAGGGTGAAGGGTAAACAATAATTAATGGAAAAGAAATTTAAAAATGACACAAAACATACGAATAAATGCTCAATCCCATAATGCTCTCAAATCTTTTTATAAAAAGACCTATCATTTTTCATCTAAGAGAGTGGTAAAGAAATAGAAGCGTGGTACTATTCAGGGCAGGTAATTAGGTAGCAGGAATAGGCACATTTCTGCTTTGTGAATAAGTGAGCAGGATAAACTCTTTCAGAGGCTGTTTAATAAGATTTAAATACAGGTATCCTTTAAACCAGTATTTCTACTTTTAGATGTTTAATGGGTGAAATGCTTGCACAAGTATGTGATGATATATGTTCAAGGATGTTCATTTTCAATATTGTAATAGTAAGCTTGGAAGCACCCTAGATTTCCATCAATAAAGGGCTGTTTCAGAACAACATACCTAAAATCGTGCATTTTTTGTTTAAAAATATACATATAGTGGTCATCTTAGAGGGATGGGACTATAAAATTTTGTACTCCACATTTTTTGTTTTACATGTTTGTATTACTTTTGCCGTATTAAAAAAAAGTAACAATATACCTATAAGAGAATCCAATCTTTTTAACTTGATACAGTATCATGTAAATGAACTCATTTTTTCAATGCACCAATGGAAACTTCTCAGTGGAGGTGGAGAGGGCTGTAGAACAGCACTCTGAATTGGACCTCCATGAAGTAGGGCATAGTTATTACTCACTAGTCACTAAGAACATTTTCTATGAGATGTGCACAATATCCAGACAAGAATTTTAACAACATCCACACTCCCTGCCTGAGCCAATGAAACCCTCTACCTAATCAATTAACTAAAGAAGGTCTTGGGGCAAATAACTACGACTGAAGAATTCATGAACTATAGAATGTAGGTGTGTGTGTGTCTTTTGACTGTAGTTCCCACTGAAGAGTTCTGAATGATGAATTAATGCTAAATGATCCAGATACACATCATATAAATTATTACTTATAAATATTATTCAAATGAAATTTATCTACTTTAAACAGCTATTTGTGCAGTTAATTGATTTTAAACAGCATATACTTCTAATTTCAAAATAGGCTGATTTGAAGTAGAGTCTTTAGTAGGTGCCTAGCATATTATGATTTTAAAAATTTAAATCTTAAGTTACACTAAAATGCTATAGGAAATGGATTTCATCAGGCAACCAAACCAATGTCATGGGTCACTATTCGTAAATACCATGACAAATAATAACGATTAACATTTACCACAGACTTAGTGCATAGAAATAATTTCTGTAAGTTATGCCTGCAAGCAACCCAGTGATGTAGGTAATGATTTATCCTGGCTTAACACAAGTTAACCAAAGATACGGAGTGAGAAAATGAGGCCAGGGAGTTCTCTGGGGCCTCTTTTATAAGGGTACAATCCCATTCATGAGAACTCCATTTTCATGACCCAGTCACATCCCAAAGACCCTGCCTCCTAACACCATCACATTTCAGGTGAGAATTTTGTATAGCCATTTGGGAAGGGAGGACACAAATATCCAGGCCGTAACAAAATTCCTCATTGAGGTTATGTGTATTGACTAGATAACAGAAACTCAACAGTTTCCATCCCAAATTTGTTTGCTATCCAATATAGATAGTTTTGTTTTTGTTTTTGTTTTGAAAGAGTCTTACTCTGTCACCCAGGCTGGAGTGCAGCGGCACAATCATAGCTCACTGCGGCCTTAAACTTCTGTGATAAAGTGATCCTCCCACCTCAGCCTCCTTAGTAGCTGGGACTACAGGCATGTGCCACCATGCCTGGATCTTTTTTATTTAATTAGTTATTTTTGTGGAGACAACGTTTTGCTTTGTTGCCCAGGCTGGTCTCAAACTTCTGGCCTCAAGTGATCCTCCCACCTCAGTCTCCTAAAACGTTGGGCTTACAAATGCGTGCCACTGCATCTGGCCTTATAATTTCTGATTTATATTCACAATAAAGCTAAAGAGGACATACATGTATTGTGGAACAAAAAGCACACAAGGAAGCTGTTCAGATGTCTTTTTTAAATTTTTACTTTTTAATGTTTTTATTGATGTGTAATATTTGAACATATTTATGGGACACATGTGATATTTTGTTACATGAATAGAATGTGTAATGATCAAGTCAGGATATTTAGGATATCCATCACCATCAGCATTTTACCTTTTTTATGTGTTGAGAATGTTTCAAGTCCTTACTTTGAGCTATTTTGAAATGTGTAATACATAATTGTTAAATATAGTCACCTATATAACTAGAGAATATTAGAACTTATTCTAACTAACTGTATGTACCCATTAACCAACTCTGCTTTACTTCCCCCCACACACACTCCCACATTCTTCCCAGCCTCTGATAACTGTCATTCTACTCACTACCTCCATGAAATCAACATTTTTATGAGCATATGAGTACATGCGATAATATTTGTCTTTCTGGTTTTTGTTTTTGTTTTGAGACAGGGTCACACCCTGTAGCCCAGGCTGGAGTGTAGTAGCACTATCACAGCTCACTGCAGCCTCCAATTCCCTGGGCCCATGTGATCTTCCCACCTCTACTTCCTGACTAGCTGGGACTACAGGCACGTGCCATCATGCCTGTCTAATTTTTGTATTATTTCGTAGAGATGGGGTTTTACCATGTTGCCCAGGCTGGTCTCAAACTCATGGGCTCAAGCGATCAGCCCACCTTGGCCTCCCAAAATGCTGTGATTACAGGCATGAGCCACCATGCCTGGCCATATTTATCTTTCTGTGTCAGGCTTATTTAACCTCCAGTTTCATCCAGGTTGCTGCAGATGACATTATTTCATTATTTTCTATGGCTGAATAGCATACTACTGTGTAAATATATGACGTTTACTTTATGCATTAATTCATTGGTAGACACGTAGGTTGATTCCCTATCTTTGCTATTGTGAATAGTGCAGCAATAAACATGGGGGGAGTATGTATCCCTTTGATATGCTGATTTCCTTTCTTTTGGATGAATACCCAGTAGTGGGATAACTGGATTATATGGTAGTTCTATTTTTAGTTTTTTGAGTAATCTTCATACCATTTTCCATAATGGCTGTACTAACTTACATTCCCACCAACAGTGTATGAGAGTTTTCTTTTCTCTGCCTTGTCACCAACATCTGGGGTTTTTTTTTGTATTTTTTAATAGTCATTTTGACTGGGGTAAGATGATATTGTGGTTTTGATTAGCATTTCCCTGATAATTAGTGATTTTGAGCATTTTTATTATACCTGTTGGCCACTTGTAGATCTTCCTTAGAGGAATGTCTATTTAGATCCTTGCCCAACTTTTAAATGGGGTTGTTTGTGTTTTTGCTGTTGAGTTGTTTCAGTTCCTTGTATATTCTGGATATTAGTCCTTGTCAGATAAATAATTTGCAAATATTTTCTTCCATTGAATAGGTTATCTCTTTGCTCTGTTGATTGTTTCTTTTGCTGTGTGGAAGCTTTGTAGTTTAATATAACTTCATTCGTTAATTTTTGGTTTTGTTGCTTATTTTTCTGGGGTCTTAGCCATAAAATACTTGCTTAGGCCAAAGTCCTAGAGTATTCCTCGGTATGTTTTTTTCCTAGATGTTTTATAGTTTGGGGTCTTTTGTTTAAGTTCTCAATCCATCTTGATTTGATTTTTGTATATGGTGAGAGATAGGCGTTTAATTTCTTTCTTCTGCTTATAAATATCCAGTTTTCTCAGCACCATTTATTGAAGAGGATGTCCTTTTCCCCAGTGTATGTTCTCCACACATTTGTCTAAAATCATGTCTCTGTAAATATGTAAGTTTGTTTCTGGGTTCTCTATTTTGTTCCGTCGGTCTGTGTTTCTCTTTTTATACCAATATCATGCTGTTTTGTCTACTATAGCCTTTAAAGTCAGGTAGTGTGGTGCCTCCAGCTTGGTTAGTTTTGCTCAGAATTGCTTTGGCTATTTAGGCTCTTTTTTGGTTCTATACAAATTTTAGGATTTTTTTTTTTCTATTTCTGTGAAGAATGTCATTGGCATTTTGATAGGAATTGCTTTAGTAGTATAGTCATTTTGCAATATTAATTCTTCCAATCCATGAGCATGGGATGTCTTTACATTTGTTTGTGACCTCTGCGATTTCTTTCACCAGTGTTTTATAGTTTTCCTTGTAGAGATCTTTCACCTCCTTGTTTAAATTTATTACTAGGATTTTTGTTTTGTTTTGTTTTGTTTTGTTTGTTTGTTGTCATTGTACATGGGATTTCTTTCTTGATTTATTTTTCAGCTACTTCATTATTGACATTATTGGTATATAGAAATGCTACTGATTTTTGTATGTTGATTTTGTTTTCTGAAACTTCACTGAATTTGTTTATCGGCTCTAGGAGTCTTTTGAAGGAGTCTATAGGGTTTTCTAGATATAGAATTATGCTGTCAGTGAACAGAGATAATTTGGTTTCCTCTTTTTCTATTTGGATGCCTTTTATTTCTATCTCTTATTTGATTGCTCTAGCTAGGACTCCTAGTAGTATGTTGAATAGAAATGGTAAAAGTGGGCATCCTCACTTGTTTTAGTTCTTAGGAGAAAGGGTTTTAGCTTTTTTCCATCAGTATGTTAACTGTGGGTTTGTCATAGATGGTCTTTATTATATTGAGGTATGTTCCTTCTGTGCCTAGTTTGTTGAGTGTTGTTTATCATAAAGGGATGTTGAATTTTATCAAATGCTTTTACTGCATCTATTAGATGATCATGTAGTTTTTTGTCTTTTGTTCTCCTGAGGTGATATATCACATTTACTGACTTACATATGTAGAACTATGCTTGCAATCCTGGGGTAAATTCCACTTGATTGTTGTATATTATCTTTTTGAGGTGCTGGTAGATTTGGTTTGCTAATATTTTGTTGAGGATTTCTAGATCTACGTTCATTAGCTTATTGACCTGTCATTTTCTTTTTGTGTTGTGTTTTTGTTTGACTTTGGTACCAAGGTAATACTGGTTTTATAGAATGAGTTAGGGAGAATGCCCACCTCTCCTCTTTTTCAGAATAGTTTGAGAAGAATTGATATTAGTTCTTCTTTATTAGTTTGGTAGAATTATGCAGTAAAGTCATGTTTTTGGCTTTTCTTTGTTGGGAGACTTTTTAATTTGTTTTCAATCTCATTATACTTTATTGATCTGTTCAGGTTTTCTATTTCTTCCTGATTCGATCTTAGTAGTTTGCATGTTTCCAGGGATTTATCCATTTTCTCTAGGTTTTGCAGTTTGTTAGTGTATAGTTGTTCATAATAGTCTCCGATGATCTTCTCTATTTCTGTGGTTATCAGTTGTAATGCTTCCTTTTCATTTATAATTTTATTTGGGTCTTCTTTCTTTCTTCGCTAGTCTAGCCAGTGGTTTGCCAATATTATTAATCTTTTTAAAAACCCCACTTTTTGTTTCTTGACTTTTTTGTATATTTTTAGTACCATAGGTTTTAGTATGCTGTGTTTCCATTTTCACTTGTTTCAAGAAATTTTTGGCTTCCTTCTTAATTTCTTTCTTTCCCTTTCTTTCCCTTTCTTTCTTTCTTTCTTTCTTTCTTTCTTTCTTTCTTTCTTTCTTTCTTTCTTTCTTTCTTTCTTTCCTTTTCTTTTATTTATTTATTTATTTATTTATTTGAGACAGTCTCACTCTGTTACCCAGGCTGGAGTGGTATGGCACAATCTCGGCTCACTGCAACCTCCGCCTATCAGGTTCAAACAATTCTCATGTCTCAGCCTCCAGAGTAGCTGAAACTAAAGTCATGTATCACCACATCTGGCTAATTTTTGTATTTTTAGTAGAGATAGGGTTTCACCATGTTGGCCAGGCTGGTCTCGAACTCCTGGCCTCAAGTGATCTGCCCACCTCAACCTCCCAAAGTACTGGGATTACAGGTGCGAGCTACCATGCCCAGCCTGATTTGCTTCTTAATTTCTTCGTTAACGCAATGGTCATTCAGGAGCATGTTCTTTAATTTCTTGTATTTGTACAGTTTCCACAGACCCTCTTTGCTTTTTATTTCTAGTTTTATTTCATTGTGGTCAGAGAAGATACATGATATAATTTCAATTTTCAAACATTTGTTGAGATTTGTTTAGTGTTCTAACATATGGGCTACCTTGGAGAATATTCCACGTGCTGATGAATGCGTACTCTGCAGCTGTCGGATGAAATGTTCTGTAAATGTCTGCTAGGTCCATTTGATCTAAAATATGCAGTTTAAACCCAATATTCCTTTGTTGATATTCTGTGTAGATAATCTATCAGTTGCTGAGAATGGAGTGTTGAAGTCCCCAACCATTATTATATTGGAGCCTATTCCTTACTTTAGAGCTAATAATATTTGTTTTACATTTCTGGGTGCTCTGGTGTTGGGCGCATATATATTTAGACTTATTATATCCTCTTGCCCAGGCACAGTGGCTCACACCTGTAACCCCAGAGCTTTGGGAGGCCAAGGCAAGAGGATCACTCAAGGCTGAGTTACAGACTAGCCTCAGTAACATAGCGAGATCCCATCTTACACAAAATTTTTAAAAATTAGCCAAGTGCAGGGCATGCGCCTGAGGCTGAGGTGAGAGGATTGCTTGAGCCCAGGAAGTTGAGGCTGGAGTGAGCCATGATTGTGCCATTGCCCTCTAGCTTGAGTGACAGAGCAACAGAGAGGTTGTGTCTCAAAATTTTAAAAAAAGAGAAAAAAAAGATATTTATATCCTTTTAATGAATTGATATCTTTATCATTATATAATTACTTTTTGTCTCTTTTTACTGTTTTTGACTGAAAGTCTGTTTTATATGCTATAAATATAGCTACGTCTGCTTATTTTTGGTTTCCGTTTGTGGAATATTTTTTTCCATCCCTTTGCTTTCAGTCTATCTATGACTTCACACGTGAAGTTTCTTGTAAATAAGACATAGTTAAGTCATGTTCTCTTACCCATTCATCCAGTCTACATCTTTTAAGTGGAAATTTTAATTTGTTTACATTCAAGGTAACTGTTGACATGTGAGGACTTATTTCTGTCATTTTGTTAATTGCTCTCTGGTTGTTTTGTGTATCCTTTGTTATTTTCTTCCTCTTTTATTTTTTATCTTTATGGTTTGGTAATTTTCTGTAGTGGTAACATTTGAGAACTTTCTCTTTCTCGTGTGTGTTTTCTCTATTCGTTAGTTTTATCCTTTCATGTGTTTTCGTGATAGTAGATATGGTCCTTTAGCTTCCAAGTACGGAACTCCTTTATGCACTTTCTTGTAGGTCTGGTCTAGTAGAGATGAATTGCCTCAGCTTTTCCTTGTTTGGGAAAGTCTTTATTTTTTTCTTCACTTATGAAGGATAATTTAGCTGGGTATAGTATTCTTGGGTAGCCAATTTTTTCATTTAGCACTTTGAATATATCACTCCACTCTCTTTTGGGGCCTGTAATTTTTCTGCTGAGAATTCCATTGTTAGTCTGATGAGGATTCTCTTATATGTGACTAGGTACTGTTCTCTTGCTGTTTTAAAATTCTTTGTCTTTGACTTTTAACAGTTTGGCTACAATATGACAGGAAAAAGTCTTTTTTGTATTGTATCTATTTGGGGATCTTTGAGCTTCCTGTATTTGGATGTCTAAATCTCTTGCTAGACTTGGGAAGTTTTCAGCCAATATTTTGTTAAATAGGCACTTCTATGGCATTAACTTCTCCTCACCTTCTGGGACACAAAACATTTGGATATTTTGTCACTTTTGATGTCCCATATATCAGATAGCCTTTCCTCATTCTCCTGTATTTTTTTGTCTGATTGGATTATTTCAAAAGACCTCTCTTCAAGTTTTTCAAGTTTCTTCTGCTTGATCTAGTCTATCATTGAAGCTCTTGATTATATTTTTAAATTGTATTTATTGATTTCTTCAGTTCCAGGATTTGTTGAGTTCTTTTTTATAATATCTATCTCTTTGGTGAATTTCTCATTCATATATAGTGAATTATTTTTCTGATTTGATTTCTTTGTATTGTTCATCTCCATTCTTCTGTATCTCACTGAGCTTCTTTAATGTGATTTTTAATTCTTTCTCAGGAATTTCATAAATTACTTTTTTTTGAAATCTGTTGTTGGAAAATTATTATATTCCTTTGGAGGTTTCATATTTCCTTGCTTTTTCATGTTTCCTTTTTCTTTGTTGTTGTTGTTTTTTGTTTTTTGTTTTTTGTTTTTTTTTTTTTGGTGGTTGTTTTGTTGTTTTGTTTTTTAGATGGAGTCTCGCTTTGTTGCCCAGGTTGGAGTGCAGTGGTGCGATCTCAGCTCACTGCAACCTCCGCCTCCTGGGTTCAAGTGATTCTCCTTCCCTCCTTCCTCAGCCTCCCCAGTAGTTGGGATTACTGGTGCCCATCACCACACTCAGATAATTTTTTTGTATTTTTAGTACAGACGGGGTTTCGTCATGTTGGCCAGGCTGGTCTTGAACTCCTGACCTCAAGTGATCCACCCACCTTGGCCTCCCAAAGTGCTGGGATTACAGGCGTGAGCCACCATGCCTAACCTCCTATTTCCTTTCATTGACATTTGCACAACAGGTGTAACAGTGTCTTCTTCTATTTTTGGATTGACTTACACATGTGGAAGACTTTCCTGTAAGTGAATGTATGGTGTTGGTTGGGTAGGGCACTTTTGGTTTGATTGTGGGTTTGTGCAGTAGTAGTCTCATATGATTTCTTCAGCTGTAAACTCAGTCAGTGGTGTTTGTGATTTTCTCAGTAGCTTGGGCTCTGGTTGCAAATGGAAGCTGTGGTGAGGTTTTTCTGGGGACAGGACAACCCTCAGGCTTCCAGGTGGCACTTGCTGTCCTGGTTTCCTTCCTTCCTTCCGTCCCTTCCTTCCTTCCTTCCTTCCTTCCTTCCTTCCTTCCTTCCTTCCTTCCTTCCTCTTTCCTTCCTTCCTTTCTCTTTCTTTTCTTTCTTGCTTGCTTGCTTTCTCCTTTCTTTCTTTCTCTCTTTTTCTTTCTTCTTTCTCCTTCCTTCCTTCCTTCCTTCCTTCCTTCCTTCCTTCCTTCCTTCCTTTTCTTTTTTTGTCTGTGATGTTCTAAACAGGCTATTCCCTAGGTCCCCAGGTGGCACATGCAGGTGTGTGCTGGTGGTGGTGGTGATGGAAGGCTGGGCGGGCCCATCTTCAGGACCCCATGAGAAGTTCTCAGATGCCAGTAGTTATGAGGCAGGGAGATCCCCAGGCCTCCAGACAGCATGCTTGGTTGCTTGTTGCTGGTTTTCTAGGCCTGTTGTTAGGCCCTTTGCTTGTGTGCATGTGCGCCCGAGGCAACTGTTGGGGTGGTGTGGTCCCAGGCTCCCAGGTGATGTGTTTGGGGCACTGAGGGGATGGGTCTGTTTTCAGGTGCCCTGTTGGTCCATATAAGCGTCAGCTTTGGTGGGCGGGGCAGGCCAGGCCCCCAGGCCTCTGGAAGGTATGATAGAGTGCCAGCAGTGGCAAGTGTTCTGGGGCTATTAATAGGCCCCCTGTTGGTTTGCGTCTTCATGTGGGTGACTGATAGGATGGGGTAACCCTTGGGTCCCCAGGTGGAAGGTTTGGGAACTGGGGGGTGTAGTGCCAGTCTGGGTGGGCCTATCCTTAAGCTCTCCAATGTTACATATGGCCGCAGGCTGTGGTGAGCAGTGTGGGTTGATCCCCAATCCTTGGGCAGTGTGCTTAGGCAGGGATAGCAGCAGTGGCAGTGGGTAGCAAAAACCCATCCTGAAGGCATATGCAAGTGTGCAGTAGCCCTGCCGGGGGTAGGGGTGCTATGTGTGGCAGCTATCCCAGGAAGGTGGGGTTCAGACTCTGGACAGTATGTACTTTGGCTCCCAGTACGAGTAGTGGCTGCAGCAGCTGGCAAGGATAGCCTGGACTCCGGGCATATGCAAGTGCATGGCAGCCCTGCTGCTGGGGAGAGTGTTAGGGTTGTTCTCTGTGACCACAGCTCGAGGTAGATGGATTTCAGTCTGTGGGACATAAGCACTTTGGCTCCCTCCTCCCTAGTGTGCTGCATCTCCCTCTCCCCAGTATACAGGACACTGTATGGGCTAGATTGCTGGGGACCCTGCTGTTCTGCTGGTCCAACTGGCATCTCAGTTCTGTAGCCCTTCTGGTGGATGTGGGGAAATGTCACTGGGACTCCAGGGAGGTGGAGATGCAGGAGCTGTGGGGTGCTGGGACAGGATGTAGCCTGGTGGAGGTTGGGCTCTCAAAATGGTGTCATGCCGCAGCTGCCTGGGAGGTAGGGGATAGGGTGGTGTGAGACCCACTATGAGCTCCCTCTCTGGAGCAAAACTGTCTTATGGACTCTAGGGAGCTTCCTATGCCAGTCTCAGGGCCTGCAGGGCTTGAGGAACTCTCCCATGGCTAGCATTACGGAAATCTGTGGTAAGGATGTGGACCACTGGGGATCTTGCACTTCCCCTTTCCTCGCACTGAGGAGCCTCTCTGAGCTCCCAGCTGATCCTGGCTGGGCTGTCGACTTTACCTCTGGCTCCTTCAGTGCCTCAGGTTGTTTCCTGTCACTTCGTTAGATTCCAGCTTTCTCTCTTAGATGTTCTGTTCCAAGTGTGAATATCTACTCACTATTTTGGTTCTTTGTGGAGGAGCCGAGTGTTTTGTGCCTCTAGTCAGTCATCTCAAAACATCACTGCTCAGACTTCTTTTTTTTTTTTTTTCTTAAATAGAGACAGGATCTTGCTATGTTGCCCAGGCAAGTTGGTCTTGAACTCCTGGGTTAAAGCAATCCTCCCACCTCAGCCTCCCGCAGTGCTGGGATCACAGGCATGAGCCACCACACCTGGCCCAAACTTCTCGAGAGTAGTAGTGTTTAGCTTTTGTCTTCTGTGGTGTAATTATTCTCTAATAGCTCGAGATTGAACTTTGACGTGATAAACAGTGAGTGTATGCTACTGAGAGACCAAAAAGATTGGAATAATTCACAAAGGGATATAGGAGACTCCATTTCCTAGGAGGTCCTCAACAAATATTTACCTACCTAGAGTAAATGTAGGCAGGGATACCCTTGAAGCTAGAACACTAAGAGGTGGCACTTTTGTGACTCTAATTCTTGAGAAAATTTATTTTTCCCCTTCGTGGTTGGTTATAACATCGAAATGGTTAAATGAAACTTGTTCTGATTTGCTATTTATCTGCCACCCTCCCCTTTAGAGAAACTGATTTCTGAATAATTTCTCTTGTACATGCGTTTTAAAGGTGTGTAATTAACTGGTAACAGGTTGTTAGGTAGCTGATGAGGTGTGAACTAGCCACTAATTTGTTTTCTTTATTTACAACTTTCCCTGCTCTTGAAGATGACAGCATGATGTTTTTCATCCCCTGCTTTCTTCACCAGATTAAAAAGTGATTTGTGAAGCCATTTTTAATTCCTCAAATTCCATTAAAAAGGAATCTCCAAGGGAGTCTTAATCAAGACATAATAGACACTAAAATGTGATCACACAACAGCACTTCTAATGTGGCCCTATTTCAGCTATAATGTTAAGTGTTTGCCTCTAGTTAACTGAACTCAGCCCTAACACTGACCTACAACTTCTGAAATGAAATAACCTCTATGCAGTTGGCAATTACTTTATTGTAAATGTTTGCAGCTAACATACTTTATTGCTTTAGAATTTAACATATACCCCCAAAGGGATAATTAGTTACCAAATTATTATTGTATTATCAGTAAAATAGTTTGCTTTCCCCTTCAAATGGCCTTTTCTTCCACTATATATATATATGTTACACACATATATATACACATCAGTTTAAGAAATTAAAATGGAAACATAATGAAATGAGAATCATTAAAAACACCATACTAGAATACTGAAAATGCAGCTGAAACAGAAATGGTTAAATGTAGAATTTGTACGTAACCAAAAGGGGTAATTTGAAACCAGGGAGCATATTGAGTTATTGGATGAGTTTGATAAGACAAATGAAAATAAAAACTCTGTTCTTGAATTTTTAAAAATATAACCAAAAGTAAGCTACAGAATATGTAAAGAATATATCATGCAGAACTCCCCTTCACCCTTGAATAGACAGTTAACCAACATACAACAAAGCACAGATGTTAGATATGTGGCAACATTTTCCTTTCTACCTGTCAGAGCCTACATTAGTACTCCCATCGAGAACATTGCGGCCTCCAGGATACTATTTTCAAATGCAGATATGTCTCAGAGCATCGATGCTACAAGTTGCTATGGTGATCACTTTTGTATGATAATAATAACCAATGCTCACTGAGTTTTAGATTTATGGCAGGCACTGTTTTAAGTGATTTATAGTATTAACTCCTTTAATCTTCACAACAATCCTATAAATCCCATTAGGACTCTAAGAATCCTGTTAGGATTCTTATTTTATAGACAAAGGAACTGAGGCCGAGTTTTTATTTATTTATGTTTTTTTGAGTTGGAGTCTCACTCTCACCCAGGCTGGAGTGCAGTGGCACAATCTTGGCTCACTGCAACCTCTGCCGCCCGGTTTCAAGCAATTCTCCTGCCTCAGCCTCCTGAGTAGCTGGGATTACAGGCGCCTGCCACTGCGCCCAGCTGATTTTTGTATTTTCAGTAGAGAGGGGGTTTCACCATCTTGGCCAGGCTGGTTTTGAACTCCTGACCTTGTGATCCACCTGACTGAGGCCCAGTTTTACAGTTAAAAGTAAGTTGGTTAAGGTTACATAGTGTTGGAGAAATTAAAAACAAAATTTCTTCCCAATCTCTCAGCAAAGATAGAAGAGAAAGGAAACAGTTTTATTACTGAGTAAGCACTAAACCAGAATGTGATGCCCATCACAGGCAATATGCTAAGAGATTGCAAAGACAGAAAAAAATCTCAACCTTTTTCACAGCCAAGCAGATACCAGCTACAACCCATTTACATATGTTTTCTTTTCTCTCTTTTTTTTTTTTTTTTTGAGATGAAGTCTCGCTCTGAGTAGCTGGGACTGCAGGTGCATGCCTCCACGCCCAGCTAATTTTTGTATGTTTCATAGAGACAGGATCTCACTATGTTGCCCAGGCTGATCTTGAACTCCTGGCTTTAAGCAATCTCTGCCTGCCTCAGCCTCCCAAAGTGTTGGGATTACAGGCGTGAGCCCATGCATTTGGCCTTATTTTTAATTTGCATTTGTCCTTACAACAGATAATAAGTAGTGGAGTTAGGATTTAAGATAGTCTAGTTTTATTTTTATTTTTATTTATTTATTTATTTTTTTGAGACGGAGTCTCTGTCACCCAGGCTGGAGTGCAGCATGATCTCACCTCCACCTGCCAGGTTCAAGCGATTCTCCTGCCTCTCAGCCTCCCGAATAGCTGGGACGACATGCACGTGCCACCATACCTGGCCAATTTTTGTATTTTTAGTAGAGATGGGGTTTCACCATGTTGGCCAGGCTGGTCTCAAACTCCTGACCTCATGATTCTCCTGCCTCAGCCTCCCAAACTGCTGGGATTACAGGCATGAGCCACCACTCCCAGTCACTTTAAAGACCTTCTAAGAATCCGGTGCTATGCCATCTCTGTAAACTTCATACTTGGAAGCCATTGAACAGAGGCAATATACTGAGGAAATTAATATATTCACTCCACACTTACTTAAGGAGTACCTACTATGTACCAGGCACTTTGCTAGGTGTTAAGGATACAATTATGAATAAAACAGACAACAGTTTTGCCCTCATGGAACTTAGGGTCTAGGTGGAGAGACTCATATTAAACAAATAGTTCTTCAAGATTATCAAACAAAATTATGAAAACTGAGCAGAATGAAAAGTATTAAGAAGTTTTGAGAGCATATTAAAGAGAGAATTTCAGCTAGTCCAGGTGGTCTTGAGGGCTATTTAAGTTGAAAATAGGAGTTTTGATGAAGAGGAAAGGAAGATAACAAAAGGATAATTTGAGGTATAAAGGAAAATAAAAAAAAATCTCAGGACCCCCAAACTTCTTATTGCAAGGGAAGGTTAAGCCGCCAGGCTGAGTCAGGCAACACTCTCTTCCAAATGAACAGCTGTTACTAACATGCATCAGCCAGATCCCCATGGAAAGATAAAAGGCCTCAAGCATCTATGAAGGGCTGTCCCCACACATCATTCATAAGCTCTTTGTTGGTCTCCTATAAACAAGGACATGCCAATTTAACTTAAGGTCTTCCCAAAATTAAAGTCTGTTCAGTTGCACACTGATAGCGTAGTACAAGTTTATCTTCCCAGGTGCAGAACAAAGACAAGACTCATTTCTCCACCTAGCCAGAGATGCCTACATAACTGACTCTTCCTTTACTCCCTTTTTATCTTCAAACCTTCCCTTATCTTATGTATAATGTAGATTGACCAGGCACTAACCAAAGCCCTCAGGAATGTAACCATTCGCCCTACCTCCTACCTGCCCCTCTTCCTACGTTCCTTCCCAGGTTTAAGGAAATGTATAAATATGTAATCTCCTGAGAGCCTCTTTGGAAAAACAGCCAGATGTGTCTGTGGCTTGTGCTTTTCCCAGACATGCTTAAAGCTGGCTTAATGAACCTTGATGATTGAGATTTGTGCCTCATTTCGGTTGTCCGAGCTTTGGGGTATTAGATTGGGAGGAATAGGATTGAAAAGTAGGAATGCTACCGGGCACGGTGACTCACGCCTGTAATTCCAGCACTTTGGTCAAGGTAGGCAGATCGTGAGATCAGGAGTTCGAGACTAGCCTGGCCAACAGGGTAAAACCCTGTCTCTACTAAAAATACAAAAATTAGCTGGGTGTGGTGGTGCGTGTCTGTAGTCCCAGTTACTGGGGAGGCTAAGGCAGGATAATCACTTGAACCCGGAAGGCGGAGGTTGCAGTGAGCCGAGATCATGCCACTGCACTCCAGCCTAGGTGACAGAGTGAGACTACGTCTAAAAAAAAAAAAAAGTAATGCCCATTTTGAACACTTATTCTGCCAGAGTGAAATAATAACATTTGATAGCACAGCTAGGTGTGAAAAGGGAATGGGATCCTTTTCCTCCCCATCATAAAGCATCATGGCTGATGCCCTAGTTTGGGTGCTCAGAAACAGATGCCCCAAAATATGAGACTCCCCCATCTCAAAAAAAAAAAAAAAACAAAGTTGGGCACTGTTGATTAGTATTTTAAATGCTTACTCATTATTTTTCTAGTTTATTCCTTTAATATTTTATTTCATTTTTTATTTATACAAGTAGTTCATAGATATACAATTTACACAAGGTGCTACAGATTGAATGTTTGTGCCCCTTCCCCCCATTCATATGTTGAAATCCTAGCCCCCAAGATGATGGTATTAGAAGGTTAAGAGTATCTTAACTTAAAATATTCCTTTCTGTTGACTCCAGATTTTTAGAGAAAACTTTACTTCTTTAACCAATTGCAAATTAAAGCATTTCTGAACCCACCTATGACCTGTAAACCCCCGTGTCAAGATAATGCCACCTTTTTGGGCCAAACCAATGTCTAACCATTAAGTATAGATTGAGGACTTTGCCTTTGACTTCTACTTCCCTAAAATGTGTAAGCAGAGTTATAACCTCACTGCCTCAGGACCCCTCACTCAAAAAGCTTCTTGGATTTGTGTTTTTCCCCAGGCCATGGTCATTCCTATTGGCCCAGAATAAACCTCTTTAAAATATTTTACAGGCTTTGGTTTTGGTTTTTTTCCTGTTAACACCTGAAAAGCTTCCTTTGTAAAGGAGATTTGCATCTGTGGAGAAAATTTACATTGGTGAAATAGCCAGGCTTTCTCCAAGGCTCCCATCCCTTTTCAGAATCTAGGACAGATGAACCAAACCACAGGCTACCAACTATTCTTTATGAAAGCAGCTCCAAAATTACCTGAGATAGTTTACCTGCGTAAGACAGCCTTTGCTTGACGTGCTTTTCTCTCTTCATTCTCCCATAACCTGTGATACCACCTTCCACAGATCCCAGAGAAACTTGGTCCCAGGCCCTTGGTCTCTGGGCTCATTCATTTTCCCTCAAAATCATATTTACTTCTATACCCCCCCATCTCCCTTCTCCCCGGTGAAAAAGATATTTAAACATAAAACATCTGTCCCTCCTCTGAATTCTTTGAGATGAAGTCTCGCCCTGTCATCCAGGCTGGAGTACAGTGGTGCGATCTCAGTTCACTGCAACCTCTACCTCCCGGGATCAAGTGACTCTCCTGTCTCGGCCACCCGAGTAGCTGGGATTACATGCACGCACCACCATGCCTGGCTATTTCTTGTATTTTTAGTACAGACAGGGTTTCACCATGTTGGCCAGGCTGGTCTCGAACTCCTGACCTCAGGTAATCTGCATACTCGGCCTCCCAAAGTACTGAGACTACAGGCAGGAGCTGCTGCGCCCAGCCCGAATTCATATTTTGTATGACTCCCATGCATACCTGTGCACACAGTGAATCTGTTAACGCTTTTCTCTCCTGAATCTGTATTTTGTGACAGAGGTGTAGGCACCAAGGGACAACTTCCACTTTGGTCTCTGAAGGTACAGTGAAAAATTAACTGTCAAAAACCAGATTAATAGGAGAAAAGACATACACATTTATTAATATACATGGGGGTAGCAATCACAGAGTGATTACCCCCTCACACAATGGGGTACTGATGATTATACACACTTTTTCTTAGGGGAAGGGAGACGGGGAAGTGTGGATAATTTTAGGGGAATAGTAAATAATTTTTAGGGGAATTCAATGAACTTGAAGAACATACAATGGTCTGAGACAAGTCTGTTGGGTTTGCAGAGCAGACAATGGCTTGTGACAAAGTCTATCCAAGTGTGTTGACAGACTGGTGTTTCAGTTAATGTTGCCGAGGCTGGTCTCAAACTCCTGGCCTCAAATAACCTCCCTCTTTGGCTTCCCAAGGTACTGGAATTACAGGCACCAATGCACCTGGCCAGTGACTAACTTTAACAGTTAGCGTTTGAACTTTGGTAGTTAGTACCAGAATGTTAAATATAAAGTGATTTTTCTCCAAAATTTGAACTTGATATCATCTCTACAGTTTAAAATCCTTCAAACAGCTTCTCATAGTATTCCAGATGAGTAATACAACATTTTAACTGAGTCAGCCTATTTTTCTAGCTTTATCTTGCGACCATTGCCCTTGTTCACAATTTGAGGAGTGGAAAGATAGGGAAAGGGAGGGCAAAGATGCATCAATAACAGGTTGCATCACTGCACTGTTCCCTCCTCCCCTTCCTCCTTGGATAGCATCTACAACAGGTAAGTATCAGCATAAGTCTGGAACTCTCCAAATTATACCTCTACTCCTTTCAGGAAAGAGACATTCTCCACACACACATCAGCTCTATGTTCTGGAGCTTCTTGCTCCGTGGGATAATTTTAGGGGGAATGGTGAGTTCTACTTTTCCAGCGGTTTTTTGTTGTTGTTGTTGTTGTTGTTGTTTTTTCTCTTTGGGGAAGCCTAGTCCATTGTATGAGTCTATAGTTAATGGGTAAATTCAAATACCCAGATTTATGTCAGAAGTAGGCATATGCCTCATATTAAATGGAAAAAGTGCCTCAAAATATTACCATACTCAAGCTGTCTTAATTCCTAACATTGAAATAAATCTTATTTTTAAAAGGTAATCCTGTTTTAAGTAAAATGGATTTCACTTTGGACACACTTTAGTGTAAATTCACTGATTCATTAACAAGCCCCAGTTGCTTTCCTAAGACCACACGACTTTGTTTCTGCTTCCACCTAGTTGCTACCCACAAGGCAATCATCACAACTCTCATTGTACCCACTAATTTTCAATGGAAGCCGGGAGTGGAAGCCAAAGATACTTCTCTCCACCACTCCCACGGAGACATACCACATTGGGGTGTGTGTGACATGGGTGATTCAAAACACTGCTGTACCCCCAATCTGATATGCTTTGCCAGAAAATGGGTCCCATTTTTATAAGTTTCTATTTATGTGAATAAAACTCGAGAGAGGGGCACACGGAATTGGGGAATCTGTGGGTTGGGGTTGGTGAGAAGAGGGGAAAGGGCTTTAACACAGGGTGTTGCTCAAAGACATTAAGCCTGGACAGGACATCAAAATAAGGGGGATTGATGGACACTGGAACCTGGGAAAGGAGAGGCACTTAGAGAGGGTGGTGCGTGCAGAGAGAAGGCTTGCAGAACATCCAACATTAACTCAGTCCACTTCACACTTTAAATAACAGCCAGTGTTATTCACTCCCGGGGGTGTTCTTAGTCTGAAGAGAGCAGTTCTGTGAACATAGATGAGAGGGGGAAAAAAACCCCCCGTATCTTCCTACTTTGGAGGAGGGAGGTCCACAAGCTTTACCAAAGGGATCAGTGACTCAAAAGATAGTTTAAGAATCCCTGAGTCTTAGTCATTTTTCTCATTATTATGTACTTACAATACTATTTTTTTCTTATCAACAATCTTTCTAGAGACTTTTTCAATTTATTCTTTTAATAACGCTTTATATTTTTGTGGCTCTCTGTATATGTCTTTTGATGTACTTCTTACAAAGTCTGTTCTGGATTATAGGGACTTTGAAAGAATGGGCTACCTGGAGAAAAATATCCGCAGACTAAGGTACAGCTAAGGACAAGAGCCCAAATTTCAGTTTAGAACATTGTGATGGACTAGTTGAGAGCATTTATGGTGCATTCAAAATCTGCAAAAAGGCCAGGTGCAGTGGCTCATGCCTGTAATCTGAGCACTTTGGGAGGCCAAGGTGGGAGGATTGCATGAGGCCAGGAGTTTGAGATCAACCTGGGCAACAAAGTGAGACCATTTCTATAAAAAAAGAAAAGAAAGAAGGAAAGAAAGAATGAATCTGCAAAATATTTTACCAACACACCCACCAGCTTTTGCCCAAATGCCAGAGAAGAAAGAAAAAGAAAAGATGAAGGCATTATAAACATGATGGTGTGCAGCATTGCTATCATTTATCTAAGGCTGCTCAATACTAACCTCAATTCATCTTCTCCCAGGAAGGAATGTTTGTAAATTGCATCAGAATGGTTCTGGGCTATCAGGAATGCTGGCTGGCCTGAACACCTGGAAGCAATTAGAGACGCTCTCATTTGTACCGTCATGTTGGTTTCTTATTCTTTAACATATTAGCCAAGGGGAAAATGCCCAGGCATTTGTGCTCACAGTAGTGTGTGATCATATCTCTTCTTGTATGAAGAATTTTAAGAGGGAAGTGATTTCTTTAAGTGCCTGATTATATGAAAGGTGTGTATCTGTCATCAAGAGCTCATAACTGAGTGTTGGGTTAACTTTCTGCTGCAGTTGTTTTTAAGCATTCTACTCCATATTCTTCCAGTTGTGTAGTTTCACATTTTAATGGAAACAACACAGTTCAAAACACATTAGGAATATTTTAGTGATTAGAGAGCAAGTTTAAATTCTATTTATCTATGCATTTTGGAAATGGTAGAAGAAATATCTATTCTCTGCAAGACTATTTCATTCTCTGTCAAGAATGTTCAAGAAAAAAAAAACACAGTTTTCTTCTGTTTCTAAATAATCAGATAATTACTGTTCACTTATTTTCCTGTCTAACGTAAAATATATAAACTGGGCTAAACAATGTCAGTGCAAAAGGCTTTTAGATTATCTATCATTTTTTATATTTTCCGAAACTTTTTATATCAAATTAATGCATATCCTAAGACATAAATTTTACTTGATAATGTAAGAAATTTTCTCTATTATTCAGATTACTCAGTTTATTGCTATCTTTGTTTCATTTATTGGCAGATGGCTAAAATTTGAGAAATGTTTAAGAATTTTTTTTTTTTTTTTTTGAGACGGAGTCTCGCGCTGTCGCCCAGGCTGGAGTGCAGTGGCCGGATCTCAGCTCACTGCAAGCTCCGCCTCCCGGGTTCACGCCATTCTCCGGCCTCAGCCTCCCGAGTAGCTGGGACTACAGGCGCTGCCACCTCGCCCGGCTATTTTTTGTATTTCTTAGTATAGTAGAGACGGGGTTTCACCGTGTTAGCCAGGATGGTCTCGATCTCCTGACCTCGTGATCCGCCCATCTCGGCCTCCCAAAGTGCTGGGATTACAGGCTTGAGCCACCACGCCCGGCCTGTTTAAGAATTTAAAACACCCGTAGATGAGACACGATTAAATTTCTCCTCTCTAGTGTTGCATTAACTCCTTTAGGCTAAGAGAAGCCTTTTTTCCAGATTACCTTTTCAAATAGACTTCCCCAGGACCTTAGAACACAAGTTAGTGACATTTCAGGGAGTTAACAGGAACTTTGAGGAACACTGTTAGAAGTGTAAAAATCAATCAAGAAATCACTCACTTTGGGTTGTCAGGTTCAAAAGGTATGTGAGTTCAGCCAAAGCCTACTTGTAAGAAGCCAGTAGATTGCTCTCTTTTGAGAAGCATATGATTCTTTTCCAAGAAAAGTTGAAATGGTGTATTAAATTGCTTTATTTTTTATTTAAAGTAGATCTCCTCAGTTAAGGCTCCTTTGAGTAACACTCTAAAAGTGAAAAGAAAGTTTTGTATCGGAGACTATTCTTATTAAAAAGAGTAATATAAATATTGTATCCCGAAATTCTAGGGTTACTGGGATGGGGTGGAGATAAGGCCTAGGACACGGAGGTAGTTTTCACTTACAACTAACCATGCTAGGCTTGGTGATTCTGTTGGGCAATTTTGTTTTATGTATTTTTATAGACCAGAACTAAGCATTTTAGGAGGAGGAGGAGAAGGAAGAAGAGAAGATAGGAGAATATCAATAGACAAGCCCAGCCACCTAGCTCAACATATAAAGTAATTAGAGTAGCTAACTTCTTCAATCCCATGTTGTCTTTCAAAAAGCATTAAAATCTTCTCCCCCATCCACTCCCATGAAAATATTTTGTCACTTAGAGAAGCTTCTACTTTTCTCAATGAGAATCTCCTAAATGAAGAAGATAAAGTATTTTTTCAATCCCTTCCAGTCAAGAGGATCTTATTCGGTTTTCTTTTCTCTTTCTTTCTTTTTTTCCTTTTTTTTTTTTTTTCAGACTCTCACTCTGTTGCCCAGGCTGGAGTGCAGTGGTGCAATCGTGGCTTACTGCAGCCTTGACCTCCCAGGCTCAAGCGATCCTCCCACCTCAGCCTCCCAAGTAGCTAGGACTATAGGTGCATGCCACCATGCCTGGCTGACTTTTCAATTTTTTTTTTTTTTTTTTTTTTTTGTAGAGACAAGGTTTCCACCATATTGCCCAGGCTTTTATTTTCTATAGTTTACATTTTAATAATGATAGGGTTTGTGGAGGTGGGGAAGGTTTTTTTAAAATATAGAATAAGTTTTTCAAAATCCCCTCCCTGCCACCACATAAAACAAGATAAAAGACAAGCATCTCTCTACTGACTGTCTTTAGAGCCTGACATTTTCACATTAGTTCAATTTTTGGATTAAGGCAACACAGGGATCCTGTTTCAATGTAACTCCACTGGTACTTTTATAGATGTTTATCAGTTTGGTCCAAATGCCTAGTACAGTTCACATTTGAAAAGAAAACTAAGGTACAACTTAGGTAGGGCTGCTTGGTGAGGGCTACCTCAGAGAAGGCACCACTGAGAGGGTCCCAGGCAACTATGGAAGGACGACTGGGGAGTCCCTAGAGAGGGGTGGCTTGTGCCTTGTTTTCTTTTATAGCTTTGACATCTGTGTAGTGCCTTGAAGACTAACGGAGTTATATGTGACAGACTTTTCTGCTTGTCCCTGGGGGCCCCAAAATATGTCATCTGAGATGGAGTAAATGGAACCAGCTGCTATGGATTTATAACTCACTGCAAATCTGGCCTGCTACTTTTTTGCGCTGTTGGATGTCTTTCACTAGGTCCGTTTTCTGGCAGATGTCTGGCATGAGAGGCTGACTTCCATTTTTGCCAGTGTATTTCCTGCCTTCCTTTTGACTACAGGACTTACAAACATCTGGTAGAGAAAAGGCAAACATAGTTATGAATCACAATACAGAAAGTCAACGGTAGGCCCACCTCATATTCTTGTGTATCCTACTTTGTGTAATAAGACACTTTCAAAATTCCAAAAAAACCACACTATTTTAAATCAAATAATAATCTGCCATTGACTTTTGGTTTTTTTAAGATATATATTCCTATACAACATAAATCTTGAAGATTTATGTTTGAAACATTATGAAGATCTATATATATAATAGAAAAATTAAACTTTATAATAAAATAACAGCACCAAAAGGTTAAAACTATTTTAAAAACACAATTGCTATCCCAAATGAAAAAGTGGCTATTGTCAGTGAAGACTAGGAAAGAACACAATGTTTTTTAAATGTTCTCAAAGAACAATTTTTCTCAATGTACAATTTATTGTCCCAATTTAAATATTGGCTTTTTTCTTTTCTTTTCTTTTCTTTTTTTGAGACAAAGTCTTGCTCTTGTCCCCCAGGCTGGAGTGCAATGGTACGATCTCAGTTCACTGCAACCTCCACCTCCTGGGTTCAAGCAATTCTCCAGCCTCAGCCTCCCGAGTAGCTGGGATTACAGGTGCCTGCCACCATGCCCAGCTAATTTTTGTATTTTTAGTAGAGACGGGGTTTCACCATGTTGGCCAGGGCGGTCTCAAACTCCTGACCTCAGGTGATCCACCTGCCTCGGCCTCCCTATGTGCTGGAATTACAAGTGTGAGCAACTGTGCCTGGCCTATGATTGGCTTTTTTCTAGGCATCCTTAAACTAAATTTAATAATGGTTAACAATAGCACAAAAACTCCAAAACCAACCAAACAACACACAGACAGACTCCACTACCATTTTCTGAGCATTTGCTGTAATGCAAAGCAGTATGCTAAGAGAGCTAGACAGATTGTTCTGTTTTATCCTTACAACAATTTACTATTATTATTGCTGGTGAAAATGTAGAAGACATACAGAGGTATGAATCTGAAGTACTGATGAGTCGCTCTGCAGTATTTCTCAGTGAATATTGCTCAGACCACCTACACCAGAATCATCTGAGGCCCTTGTTAGATATTCATTTTCCTAGGTTCTCAACACTCAGAAATTCTAATTCAGAGGTTTGAGGTATGAATATGGAATTTACTTAAGAAGCACTTTTGAGTATTCTGATACACAATAAAGTTTGAGATTACTTGTAAAAATTCATTGTTAATATTAATTGCATACTTTTTTTTTTTTTTAAACTGAGCCTTGCTCTGTCACCCAGGCTGAAGTGCAATGGCACGATCTTGGCTCTCTGCAACCTCCTTCTCCCAGGTTCAAGTAATTCTCCTGCCTCAGCTTCCCAAGTAGCTGAGATTACAGGCGTGTGCCACCACACCCAGCTAATTTTTGTATTTTTAATAGAGAGAGGCATGGTTTCGCCATGTTGGCCAGGCTGGTCTTGAACTCCTGACCTCATGTGATCCACCCACCTCGGCCTCCCAAAGTGCTGGGATTACAGGCGTGAGCCACCACACCTGGCTAATGTATACATATTTTAACATAGAAAAGTGTAAGTAAAATGGCCCATACTTCCACTCTTGGCATAAAAATAAAAATGTGTATTAGACAATTAAAGTAAAACAAAAAGTTAGAGGTAAAACCTCCCTCTTTGCCACACCCTTCATTCTAACACACACACATACACACACACACACACACAAACACACACACACACACATACAATCTCCCTCACCCCTAAATAACTGTGATTAAAGTTTCTTGTAATCCCCCAGGAAAATGTTAGCATTTACGGGGATATACTTTGTATCATGTTCAAAAAGTGAATCATACTATGTTTACTGTTGTGCATATTTTTAAAACTTGCTAAGTATAACTCAAGATCTGTCTATGTAGGACATATAAAACCCTAACTCATTCATTTAAACTGCTGCATAATATTTCATTAAATCTACGTACTAAAATTTAATTATTTCTTACTTTCAGTTTATTTTTTACTATTATAAACAGTGTTTCTATTAATATTTATATAGAAATACAGATATCTACTTTGGCTGTGCTATCTCTTTAAAAGTGTAAATTGGGTATTAAAATTACCTAAGTAGAGACATCTATGTTTACTAGGAGCCTAGAGCCTTCATTTAAACTTATTTCTGCAAGAATGGAAAGAAAAATTCTTACCAAAGTTCGTATTAAAGCAGCTAGTTAGTGTTTTATTTGAGTTGGCTTAATTGTAGAAACACAGAGAACCCTATCATTTATGAATTAATTTAAGAGGACTATGAATGCAAAAGAATGAATAAAATTAATTGGAATAAGGCAAAACGGAAGAAAATGGAGCAAATGTAGCAAGAAAAAAGGATTAGAAAAGATCCAGAAAGTAAAATTTAACTGAGAAAGAGGATCATTAGAAGGAAGACTATAAAAGCAACTGTGTTAGTTCGTCTTCATGCTGCTGACAAAGACATACCCAAGATTGGGCAATTTACAAAAGAGAAAGGTTTCATGGACTTACAGTTGCTCATGACTGGGGAGGCCTCACAATCATGGCAGAAGGCGAGGAGGAGCAAGTCACATCTTACATGGATGGCAGTAGGCAAAGAGAGAGCTTGTGCAGGGGAATTCCCACTTATAAAATCATCAGATCTTGGCCAGGCGTGGTGTCTCATGCCTGTAATCCCAGCACTTTGGGAGGCCAAGGTGGGCGGATCATGAGGCCAAGAGATCAAGACCATCCTGGCCAACATGGTGAAACCCCGCCTCTACTAAAAATACAAAAATTAGCTGGGCATGGTGGCTTGCGCCTGTAGTCCCAGCTACTTGGGAGGCTGAGGCAGGAGAATCGCTTGAACCTGGGAGGCGGAGGTTGCAGTGAGCCAAGATCACACCACTGCACTCCATCCTGTGCCACAGAGTGAGACTCCACCTCAAAAAAAAAAAAAAAAAACCATCAGATCTCAGGAGACTTTATTCAGTATCATGAGAACAGCATGGGAAAGACCTTCCCCCAGGATTCAGTTACTTTCCACCGGGTCCCTCCCACAACACATGGGAATTCAAGATGAGATTTGGGTGGGGACATAGCCAAACTATATCTGCAACATAGTAATCTGCAGTGATTATTTCAAACATACCAAAGTCATTCAGTGTATGCATTTGTTCATTTACTAATTTACTCAATGAATACTTAGTGTTAGGCACTGTGCTAAGTTTGAGGATATAGGGAAGGAAAGACATATTTCCTACCCTCGATGAGCTTACTGTTCATGGAAATACAGATGCAAACAAACAAAAAAAATCAATTGCTTTTAAAAAACAGAAAAATAGTGCTCCTGAAAAAGTCTAAGATGTTTTTAAAGAAGAGGTTTCCAAGTGGCATCTAAGGTAGAAGTAACATGTGCTGCATCATTGAGGAATATAAGAGCAGAGTGGGTTAGAAACCCACATGTAGTTTATGTTGCCACAGTGGAAAGTATAAGGTGAGAACTGCAGGAGTTTAGTGATGTGGCTAAACAGGAGCTGATGCTAAATAGGGACACAGGGCCAGATCCTGAAGGGTTTTGTTTGCATGCTAGAAAACTGAGATTTTTATCCTGTGAGCAGTAGGGAGCAGCCAAGAATTTTGAATATAAATTTAACATAATCAGATTCACATTGTAAAAAGTCCTCTGGAGAATGGGTGGAGTTGAAATAATCTAGGTCACAGATAATGAGAACCTGGTGATCTCCAGCAGTTATGGGGCTAGGCCAGGAGATGAGAGGACTCTTAACAGGCAGACCCACAGGTCTTGGCCATTGATTGGATGGTGAAGGGAGGTGGGGGAAATAATTTATGACATTGCCAAAACTGGGGAAATGGATGTCTGGTAGTATCATTCTTTGAAGTAGGAATTAAGGAAAGGGGAGCAGATCTTTCCAAAATCTCTTTTAGATGTTCTTCACCGTACCAGAAGCAACACTCTTACACACAAAAAATCATCACTTTCCCTTGACTAATCTGAAAATGTATAGGTAATATAACCTACTTATATACATATTTTAAAAACTTTAATACAATAGCTCAACAGTAAGATAAAGTATAAATAAAAGGAAAGTAATTGAGGACAAAATATAATGTTCAGGCATGACTACATAAAAGCATAATGAAGAAGTCAGATGTGTTTGCCTATATGTGAAGTAATTGTTAGTGTCCCAACTACAGGTGCAAACCAACACACCACTGTAACGCATATCATAAAATCTTGGAAAAGAGCTGTGTTGGTCCATTCTTGTGTTGCAATAAAGAAATACCTGAGACTGGGTAATTTATAAAGAGAAGAGGTTTATTTTAGCTAACAGTTCTGTAGCCTTTACAGGAAGCATGGTGCTGGCATCTGCTTTCGGTGAGGGCTTCTGGAACCTTCCACCATGAGTGGAAGGCAAAGGAAAGTTCGCATGTCACATATTGAGAGAGGGAAGAAGAGAGAGAAGAGGGAGGTCGTAGACTCTTTTAAAGAACCAGATCTCACCTGAATTAACTGAACAGGAATTCACTCATTACCCAGGGAATGGTACTGAGCCATTCATGAGTGATTTACTCCTGTGATCCAATACCTCCCACCAGGTCCCACCTCCAACACTGAGGATGAAATTTCAACATGAGATTTGGAGGGGTCAAACATCCAAACCACATCAAGAGCTCGTCTTGGTTGCAGTATTGGAGAAGGTTCCATAAGACTGTTGATATTACAGCTTGCCTTTTCAAGAAGGAATATATTGTGAAAGGCAGAACTAAAGGAAGAAGAAAGGGGTATTCCCGATACAGAGAACAGTACAAATGGGGAGGGACAAAGGAAAATACAGGGTGTTCTTTGGCTTTGGCTACGGCAGAGGTTGTGTGGAGTTGGCGTACAAAGCTGGAGAGATGTGCTCCCGCTAGTGTAGGGAGAGCCTCGAAAGTGTACCAATGAGTTTAGTCTCTAATAATCCCAGGTGACCTCTTGCTTTGGTAAGTTGTTTGCATTCATCGTCATCATGAATAATTCTATTTTCCCATAAATATTGAACTGATTATCTTTAATCTTTCCCTGCCTAAATTATCTCAAATTCTAAAGTGATGACATACAAATTAATGAGATTTTGTTGTCTAAATTGATAATGCACATTAAAGAGAGTTTGAAGGTAATGAGTATATATAAAAATAGATTTCATATAAAGTCAGGCTTGAAAGGATCAAATAAAGTATTTGGTGCTTTTTCTTGTGGATAATAATCTGCGAAGAGGACATTTATTATCTCTGCTGGTAGTGATGTCGGGTGGGAGAGTAAAAAGCATGTAGATGATAGTGCTGGGCTGAGAGAAGAGAATAGATTCCACTGGACAGCTTCCTAAGGGAAGATGCATGTTAACATTCTATCACTTAAATCACAGAAGTTTTCTTTTGAAAGTATAAAGATGTATTATATAATAATACTTAGCAATCCTAAGAGGTTTGTTAATTATCCTTGCTGAAAGACAAAAGAGATAAGTTTCGCTCAAGCAATATTATTCTGAGAAAAATGGACCCCTCTCTCTCTCCCTGTCTTATTTTGTTTTAGTTTAGCCTGAAGTGTCCCATTACGTTTTCAATGCCTAATATCTACCTTCTCTTCAATTGTCCATTTGGCTAAGAATTCAGTCCACAGGAATCAGGAATAGGACATTTAAAACTACTTTACGCATTTTAAATCTTATAAATAATTGAGATACAGTTGATGGTTGCTAGGCTGCAGTTGAATTCCATTTCATCCTATCCCATTATAATGTAATTTAGGTTTGTTTAGTTGTTGTTTTTCTTTGCTTCTTTTTAATCCTACAGGGAAAAGTTTTTGATGATTGAATTGCTGTATTTGATAGTACCGATTATCAGGCAAGGACTTTGAGGTATTTCATACCATTTCTTTTCATATCTTCAAATAAAAGAATGTGTGGAGTTCCCATGCTAGCCACACCACTGACAAAGTTAAGGAGAATGAAAATGAGCAGGGCCTGAAAGTTGCTTTCTTTGGTCCCAAAGTGACTCTTCTGGACAACCAGAGGAAAGGGCACTACACTAAGTTACCTCAGTTTCTCACGTGGAAATCAACAACAGGTGAAGTAAGAGTCAACACTGAAACATCATTGCATCTTGTTCTTTAGCCCAGAAACTCCAGAAGGATTCTATCTTCAAATGGCAATTCTGATTGGTGGTTAAGTGTCTAAAGCAGGAGTCTGCAATCCTCAGCAGGCAAACTATAGACTAAAGTCTTTGGATCATAGCCAATCAGTCACCTGTTTTATAAACAAAACTTTATTGGAACATAGTCATGGTCATTCATTCCATATTGTCTATGGCTGTTCTTCCCCTATAACAGCACAGTTGGGTAGTTGCAACAAAGATTGTGCGGTTTTCAAAGCCTAAAATATTTACTATCTGACTTTTTATAGTAAGTGTTTGCTGACCCCTGGTCTGAAATATTGTTAGACAGGCTGCTGAGGCCCCGACTAGTCTCAGAAAAAATGCATGCTATGATTGATTTTTCTTCTGTCTGCCATGTTTATGGAGGAGGAGTGCCATGTATTTATCAGCCCTGCTTTTTCCCTTTCCCCAAGCAAGAGCAGCATGATGGAACATAGAGATGTAAAAGAATAAATTCAGCACCAAAACTAGGAATGAGTAGACATTGAATAGTATTTCAAAAGAGTTGGTGGCAGCTATCTGGGAGGCTGAGGCAGGAGTATTACATGAGCCCAGGAGTTTGAGTCTGCAGTGAACCACATCACACTACTGCACTCCAGCCTAGGTGACCGAGAGACAGACCCTGTCTCAAAAAAAAAAAAAAAAAAAAAGAGAGTTGGTGGCAAGGATGCAGGAAGTGATGTCAGGGAAAAGAGATGAATTGTCACTGGGAATAATTGAAAACCTGTAAAACCAAACCTATCATTACAAATATAAGCACATTAAGTTTAGTTTTCTGTTCTATGGATTGAATTATATTTATTGGGAATATATAAAAATTTGGAAGAAAACTCTATGACTTTACCAAAGGGAAGGAAAGAAGGAATAGTGGTAGGAAGGAGCTCACCTTACCTTTAAAAAGTGTGGCTCTCTCTTTCTCTGTATCATCTTTCACATCCATACACATATAGTCACACATTCAATCCTCCTCATTACACAAAGCTGTGGATATCCTGGGAATAATGACACTCATTTGCATTGAGATATTGGAGCCAGAACTGGAATATATCTAGTTATCTAGTTATTTGCTTGAAGTGGGCTTAAATACAGCACTTGTGAATGGGAAAAGGGAATATTTTCATGACTGTAAGATCTTACAGGCATATTTCTATATCTCAGAAAGTCAGAATAGAACCTAAGAAAAGACAATCTAAAAGCGTCTTAATATTTTTAGAATATGGCGTTAGGGATGCTTGTTAGTTGAAATGCAAAAATCTCAACTTGTGGGAAGATACAAATGATCCATCAATTAGAAAATTGATAAAATAAGAGCAGTTGGGAAGTCAGCAACATGCCTTGAGGAGGAAGCCGGCTAAGTAAATTTAATTTCTTTCTTTGGCACCCTGACAAAGAGGAAGCAATAGATATAATATCTCCAGACTTCAGTAAGGCTTTTGAACCATTTCACATGACATTTCTTTTCAACAAGCTGGTAATACATAGCTCGGATCATAGTGCTGTCAAGTGGCTGAAGAGTTGCAATCAAAGAGTAGCTATCAGTGACTTCTTGTCATCCCGAGGACATTTATCAAGGGGTGTCCATCCATAAGGGCTGGTTGTGGGCCAGAGTTATCCACAGGGTGATGAAAGTGAGAGCAAGTTCAATAAATTTGCTGATAACACCAATCTGGAGCAGCTGCTTACACCTGGCAAGATGGGAATAGCTTTCAATGACCTTGATTAAGTTGGGCTGGTGGAGTGAGACAATCTCAGAGCCAGGACACCAGGCCAAGACACAGTGGGCAGATTTTCTATGCAGGAAGACTTATGGCATGTTGCAGTAAAACTGGGTAGTGTTTTATTTCTAAAATTTTCTGAAGCACTATAATTAATTGACAATTCTCTATGTGCCAAGTGGTTTAGAACTACTTTTATTATACTAGTTTCCCCATTTGCAAAGTAGAGACTCAAAAATCTTGTCTCGTAATATTCTTTTAAATGTTAAATAATCTCTGGAAAGTACCTAACACATATTGAGTGCTGAATATTAGTTTCCTTCCTCATCCCTATTTTCCCACCCTGTTCTGGTGGGACCAGCACTGGGAAGAAAAAGCCCTAATTACAATACAGAAATTCAAAAGAAAAAATGAGACAAAACAAAAGAAACAAAAACATTGGCATTGAAGCTTAAACCACACTCTGGCATACCAAAATATTATTGCTTAATTAATAACAGTTTAGCTATCAAGTAGAATATGTTTGAAAGGATATTTCAAATTTATACTAGTGGTTATAAGATTTTCTAGAAGTTTGCCTTCAGTAACTATGGAAGGTGGAGAATTACTGCTTTTTTTAGATTGTGGATCCTACAAAAGTTTAGTTCCTTTTGTAGGAATTAACAAAATGTAGGAACTAATGATGGGCACTCAATAGCTACTTGTTTTATTGCCCTGTGTGTTGTCAGAGAAATGGATTAAAAAGTATTGGCACTTGATACTAACTCTAAAGCAGGTGCTCTTAACTCCTTTGGGAATTTGATACTCCTTTGAAAACAAGAAACGAGTAACAAAAGCCAGTGCAACATTTAGATCACAGTTTTACTCACAGGTCCTTATCTAAGTCTAGGCAGAGAAAGGCAAGATAAGTCTTAAGTTGTTTTCCCATTAGTAAATGTGACTGGACAGACCCTGGTACTTGTAGCAGCAGAATGACAGGTTAAGTAATGGGAAAGCTGGCCGAGGTTTATGGTCAATGTCTTGCAGAAATAAACTAAAAGATCTTAGTTGTAAATATCTTCTGCCTGAACAAGATGATGTGAAAAGGATCCTGCTCCAAATTCCTTAAACTCAACTGAGGAAAAGAGAGAGTCACAGTCAGAGAATGAAGTTTCTAGCCTATTACCACCCTCGCCCTTCATCCTCACACTCAGCTTATTGCTTTTATTACACTGAAACCCATTGGCTAATCAAAAGAGAGCTTCCAGGCTGGACGTGGTGGCTCACACCTGTAATCCCAGCACTGTGGGAGATGGTGGTGAAACCTGCTCTCTACTAAGAATACAAAAATTGGCCAGGTGTGGTGGCACGTGCCTGTGGTCCCAGCTACTTAGGAGGCTGAGGCAGGAGAATCACTTAAACCCGGGAGGCAGGGATTGCAGTGAACCGAGATTGTGCCACTGCACTTCAGCCTGGGTGACAGAGTGAGATGAGGTTCTGTCTCAGAAAAACAAAAACAAAAACGAAAAAGAAGAATCCCACCACCAAATCTACCAACCTATGTGCATCTATACCCAAAACTTTGCCTTTTTTTCCTATTTAAATCCAACCTTGTGCACCATTCTATTCCCTATCACCCCTGCCTTATCAGTTGCCTGTTCCCCTGTTGGATCTTTCTCATTAATGTACACATATGCCCTTAAATATCTAACCTGCCAGCATTCTGTTCTTCACTGTTTTTTACCTCAAAACTCCAAAAAGAGTTTCATATTATATACATAATTTTTTTTCTTTTTTCCCTGAGACAGAGTCTCACTCTATCACCCAGGCTGTAGTGCAATCTTGGCTCACTGCAATCTCCACCTCCCCAGTTCAAGTGATTCTCCTGCCTCAGCCTCCCGAGTCACTGGGATTACAGGTGCACCAGGACTGGCTAATTTTTGTATTTTTAGTAGAGATGGGGTTTTGCCATATTGGCCAGGTTGATCTCAAACTCCTGGCCTCAAGTGATCCACCCGCCTTGGCCTCCCAAAGAACTGAGGGCCACCATGTGGGGCCTAAGTTTCCTATATTTTTGTCTACATTTTCTCTTGTCTATGTCACTCTTGAATGTACTGTAATTCGTCTTTTGTTCCCTCTGCTATACTCAGATGCCTATTAGCAAGATACTAACAACCTCCACATGGATAACAGCAATGATTACTTCTCAGTCCTTGTTCTAATTCACCTGCCCATAGATCACTTCCTCTTATTTGAAGCACTTTCTTCTTTTTTCCTCCTAGACCCCATTTTCTCACTGGCAGCTCCTCCTCAGTCTTCTTTACTAGATGCTTCTCTTCTTGATCTCTAAACATTGGTGCATCCTAAGACTCTGTCCTCAGACATCTCCTTTTCAATTTCTATGTTTACCCTCTGGGGGATTTTATCCAGTCTCATGATTTTATAAACCACCTATTCACTGACAATTTCCAAATACATAGCATCAGCTCAGATCGCAGTACTGAATTCCATACCTCTCTATCTAACTACCTTCTTAACATATCCATTTAGATGTCTAAGTGACATGGAACATGTCCAAAACTAGATCCTTGGCCCATATCCCTAATTGTTCTTTCCCAGAATTTTCCATCTCAATAAAGTCAACTTCATTCTTCTAGTTGTTCAAGTCAAAAAACATGGGGTTGCCCAGGGAACGGTGGCTCATGCCTGTAATCCTAGCACTTTGGGAGGCCGAGGTGGGCGGATCACGAGGTCAGGAGATCAAGACCATCCTGGTTAACACAGTGAAACCCCATCTCTATTAAAAAATACAAAAAAATTAGCCGGGCGTGGTGGCGGGTGCCTATAGTCCCAGCTACTCAGGAGGCTGAGGCAGGAGAATGGCGTGAACCCAGAAGGCAGAGCTTGCAGTGAGCTGAGATCACGCTACTGCACTCCAGCCTGGGTGACAGAGCAAGACTCTGTCTCAAAAAAACAAAAAAAACAACAAAAAAAGAAACAAACAAACCATGGAGTCACCCTTGATATCCAGCCTGACTACTCCCACTGTCATCATTTCCTGGTAGGATTTTGCAGTAGTCTTCCACCAGTTTCTCTCTCTAACCCCTGCACCAACTTCTCCCCAACCCTAACACACATACTCTAGTTTCCAGAGTAGCCTAAGGGAACCTTCTAAAACTTAAGTTAAATTATGTAATGTTTCTGCTCAAAACACTCCATTTGCTTTCCATCTCATTCAGAAGAAAATTCATTTTTTTTCCTGATGCAAAAGGTCCTGATCCACACAGTTCAGTTCTGGGAACTTATCTCTGGCTTCATCTCGTACCACTCTTTCTCATTCTGTTCTCTCCAGACACACTGCCTTCCTTGTATTCCTCTAACATCCAGTACACACTTCTGCCTCAAAACCCTTGCCCTTGCTACTCTGAGTGCCTGGAACTCTTTTCATTCATAAATCTGCATGACTTCACTTCATTTAGGTCTCTGATCAAATGTTACGTACTCCAAACACCCTATATAAAATTGCCCAGATCTGCCTCATCTCATCATTCTCCATCCTAAGGCAGGGTAATTGCTTTAGTTTTATTCTTAGCACTTATCACCATCTGACTAGCATAAGTTTATTTGCTTGTTGTCTATCTTCTTCCACTAGGATATAAACTTCATGAAAGCAGGGATCGTTGTATCTTTTATTCATCACTTTATCACGTCAGCACTTATTGAGCAGAATAAGTACTCAAAAACATTTTTTTGAATATGGAAGGTTGCGTAAGTGCTGCCTGTTGCAACTGCTTAGAGCTGCAACCTTTGCTTCTGGAGACTGAGCTGGAACTAGTATTACTTGAATTACTTTAAAATAAATTAAAAATAAATAAATAAATAAAATAAATAAAAATAAATCCAAAACACCCAAATTTATATCTGGAATAATACAGAATGAATGAGCAAAGTAAGTATAAATTCTTGACCAAGACTATTTTTGTGGATATGACTTCCAAAGAACAAAACCAACATGATGTGTGTATGTATAGAGAGATTTATTTTAAGGAATTGGTTCATGAAATTGTAGAGGCTTGCTGAGTCTGAAAACTGCAGTACAGACTGGCCAGCTGGTGACTCAGAAAAGGGTTGCAATTTGAATCCAAAGGCAGTCTCTGGCAGAATTCCTTTTTGCTCAGGGGGTGGTCAGTCTTTATTCTATTAAGGCTTACAACTGATTAAATGAGGCCCTCTCACATTATGGAGAGCAACTACTTCACTCAGAGTCCACCGATTGAAATGTTAATCTCATCCAAAAAACACCTTTACAGAAACATCCACAATAACGTTTGATCAAATATCTGGGCACCATGGCTCAACCAAGTTGACACCTAAAATGAGCTATTACATGTAGGTTGTTACAAATATATGTTTTGGATTTGCCTGACTTGTCTCCTTATTTATCCATAAACTCCTTGGGTACACTGGTTTGCAGGAGAGTAGGTGATCAGTAAATATGTGAGGTATTTTCATATAGTGAGATCAAGGGAATATAAAGCATGATAACCAAAAATTTTTCTCACCACTAAACGTCTCCATTATATTGAAAAAATGCTAAATTGCTCAGTTACTTAATATTCTAAAGTGGGTCGTATTTGATTATTTATACCCTTTAAACAAGCTAGGAGATGAGTATGGAAGGTCTTCCAATAACACTTCTACTGGAGGTTGCCTAACAGAATTTGGGGCCTTGCATTGGCAATGGCCTAGAACATTGATGTTATAAATGAATTTTCTTGGCATGGAGGAAAATATAAAGCTATAAGCATTGAGCAAAAGTCTCAAGCCTCACAGAAAGTCTGCAAAGAGTCTTGTGATCATGGCTGTATTAGTCCGTTTTCATGCTGCTGATAAAGACGTAATTGAGACTGGGCAATTTACGAAAGAAAGAGGTTTATTGGACTCACAGTTCCACGTGGCTGGGGAGGTCTCACAATCATGGTGGAAGGTGAAAGTCATGTCTCACATAGCAGCAGACAAGAGAAGAGAGCTTATGCAGAGAAACTTCCCATTTTAAAACCATCAGATCTCACGAGACTAATTCACTGTCAGGAGAACAGAGCAGGAAAGACCTGCCACTCCTACCTGGCTCCTCCCATGGCATGAGGAAATTGTGAGAATTACAATTCAAGATGAGATTTGGGTGGAGACACAGCCAAGCCGTATCAATGGCAAACCATGAAAGTTTAGCAACTGTTGTGATCAATAATATAAACATACAGGTTTGGAGATCATTGAAAAATGTGTAAATTCCCATAATAAAAGGAAATACGGGATATATATATTTATTTATATATGTGTCTGTGTGTGTGTATGCATATGGTGGACATGTGCCTTTCTATTTGATTGAAAACTGTGCTCTTGAATAGTGAACTTTGATGCCACGTAGTATTTTGTAGTTAATCCCTAAAAGGTGAGATGTCATAGGTTAGGGTAATGGTTTATAGTCACTTATGTGCCAACATAGATTTGGAAGCCAATAAACGCCTGACAGTAAATGACTAACTAAATGAAAAATTTGAAAGCCCTCATGTGGGAAAATCTAATGCCAGCATTTTCCCAGCAGTTGATACAGAGTTTCAACAATGCCTGTCTTTTATCAAGGAAAAAGTTGATACTAAATATTCTGTTTTTAGTATAGATTCAGCAAGAACTATAGAAATATGGGGTCAGGAAAATACCAGCAATAAAAACATAGTTATCCTAACAGATTGACACCTGTAGCTTTAATTTTATATTTCTACTTTTCACTTCGATCTCTGATAAATTGAAATTCAGATATCAGCTGAGGTCACCCTGCCCTTTCAGATTTAAATATAGTTGGCTTCAGTCTCTTTGTCATCTGTCCTGTGGGATGCATAATGCTCTCCCTGATATTTTCATAACGTTTTTAGAGCTCATGTTTCTATGGACATATCTGCTCAGAGTCTCCACTTGTGCTGACCTCTTAGTTCACTTTCATCTGATCCCCTGGACAGGATTCTCTAGAGAGCTAGAACTAATAGGATATATATAGATATTTGAGACATGATTTGTTAGAGAAATTGGCTTATGCAACTGTGGAGACTGAGAAGTTCCATGATACATGATCTGCAATCTGGAAAACCAGGGAAGCTGGTAACATGGCTGAGTTCAAATCTGAAGGCCTCAAAAACCAGGAAAGTCAATGATGGAACATCCTGTCTGAGGCCAAAGGCCTGAGAATATGGGGGACTGCTTTTATAAGTTCTGGAATCCAAAGGCTAGAGAACCTAGAGTTCTGATGTCTAAGGGCAGGACAAGAAGAGTTTCCCAGCTCCAAAAGAGAGAGAGAATTCATTTTCTGTTACCTTTTTGTTCTATCCAGGCCCTCAGCTGATTGGATGGTACCTGCCCACTTACTTAGTCCACTGATTCAAATGCTAATCTATTCCAGAGACACCCTCACAGACATGCCCAGAAATAATGCTTTCTTAGCTATCTGGGCATCCCTTAATCCAAACAAGTTGACAACTAAAATTAACCCTCACACCCCCAACCCTTACCACTGCTCTTGTCTTTTCTCTGCCATGTGCTGACCCAGACAAAATGGACTACAGTCCCCTTTCCTGCTAGGGAAAATCATGCAGATAAAGCATTTGGGTGTGTAGTAGATTTTATAAAAGATGTGAGGAAACAGAGTGGTTAAATAACAGCAAGGCAAACAACTTAAATATACATGGCTGGACCCTTCTGTCATAGCTCTTTTTCCTTTAGGATCCCTCGCCCATGCCGTGGCTCCTTTCCCTTCTCTGCTTTAACGCACCACCAAATTCCTATTATTTCTTATACAGAGTGGTCTTCTTACAGATTATACCCTCTGGGCCTCATCTTCCCTCTGAAAGGGATCTTTCAAAGTATAGACTTAAGCCAGTGACAGCAACACTGTCAGCTGTTCAAATGGTGTTTTCATTTGGTATCTGAAAAGTCCATTGGAAGTTTCTATTCCAAATCCCTCTCTGTCTCTTTCTCACTCTCTGTTTCTTTCTCTCTCAACACGGATCTTCATGTACCAAAATACTGAAATATTTTCTGTAGGTTTTTTTTTTTTTTTTTTTGCATTTCATCTTTTCCCTGATACCATAAGCATTTACTTTTGAAGACTGACCTTTTAAAAATTCTACCATTGGCTAGATGTGGCGGCTCACGCCTATAATCCTGGCACTTTAGGAGGCTGAAGTGGGAGGATTACTTGAGACCAGAAATTTGAGACCAGCTTGAGCAACATAATGAGAACTTGTCTCTACTAAAAATAAAAATAAAAATATTAACTGGGTGTGATGGTGTGCACTTGAAGTCCCAGCTACTCAGGAGGATGAGGCAGGAGGATCCCTTGAGCTTGGGAGGTTGAGGCTGCAGTGAGGCACTATCATGCCACTGACTCCAGCCTGGGCAACAGTGAGACCCTGTTTAAAAAAAAAAAAAAATCTACCATAATATTTTTATGCATTTAAGTGGATCACAGTGTAGGTTATTTGTAAAAAGAAGCAATTAGTGTGTCTAAGTAGGTTTACAGATAGATTTATATTTCCAAAAAATTACCTATTCTATTGTTAAAAATTTGATTACTTAAATTATTATATATCCAGATAATTAGAAAGCAAAGTCTCAGGTATGTTGGAAAATTTCAGAGACATCAAAGTGTAAACTAAAGGTGCTTCCATTGGAACGTCCCTCAGTAGGTGAGGACTATTTGGGTAGCTTCAGCAACATCACTGACAATTAGTTATTGGTAAATCCAAAGACCTCAATTAAATAGTTGTTTGAAATAACTCTTTTTTGTTAGAGCAAAAAGTACATTTTACTTGGTGGAACATTTGTATCCAGATACAGCTATCAGATCTCAGAGAATTCATTTCCTTTATTTTGGCAAAGATTCCTTTAAGTGTTTTCTGTGTGCCAAACACTGTGTTAAGCTATACATTAAAAAATAATTTAGTCCTCCCCATGACTCCATGAGAGAGCTATTTTTATCTCCATTTTACATAGAAGAGTACTGAGGTTTAAGGTTAGCTAACTCATCCAAGATCACAAGATGTTGGCACACCCAGGTGTATCAGATAGGGCCTGGCAAGAAACAGTTGGCACACTTCAACAGGGTAACTGAGGAGAGTTTAATGAAGGAAGTACTTATCAAGGAAGAAGTGGCATCAGCCAGGAATGGTGAAACACACAAGGGCTAGCAGCAGTGGGAGCCATGTGGCCCGTAGGTTTCCAGGGGCACAGGGAGGAGCACTTACTGGAACCTGGAAAGACCTGCAGCCGTGGGAGAGGAGATACCCTGAAGAAGCTGTAGTAGTCTTTTTTTTTTTTTTTTTTTTTTTTTGTATTTCTGTGCAGTAGATGGTAATGTCTCCTTTGTCGTTTCTCATTGTGTTTATTTAGATCTTCTGAGACAGAGTCTTACTCTGTCACCCAGGCTGGAGCGTAGTGGTGCGATCTCGGCTCACTGCAACCTCCCTCTCTTGGGTACAAGCAATTCTCCTGCCTCAGCCTCCCAAGAAGCTAGGATTACAGGCATGCACCACCCCACTTGGCTAATTTTTGTATTTTTAGTAGAGATGGGATTTCACCATGTTGGCCAGGTTGCTCTCAAGCTCCTGACCTCAAGTGATCCACCCTCCTTGGTCTCCCAAAGTGTTGGGATGACAGGCATGAGCCACTGCACCTGGCAGAAGCTGTAGTCTTAGGTAGAGCAAAGCGGACAGTGCCAAACTGTGGCCCAAAGGGAACTGACAGATTACATTGCTGAGCAATTTCTCATCACATCTTTTCTTCTCCTGCTAGTGGCTCCTATTGATCAAACTCAATGAGAAGGCAGAGGGCAAAGAAGCCTAGAAGATCCACTCTGTAAAGGTGAGCCTCCCTGGGCAGAGTAGGACAAAGAAGTTTGGAGAGTGGGTCTGGAGGAGAAACAGATCATTCAGCACACCAGGTGCATCTGAATCCAGAGCCTAAGCCCTTGACCGCCACACTATTCTCTTGCCTTGGTAGGTGTGTTGATAATTTCCACAGAAGGGGGATGCTGTGTAAACATGATACAGTGGAAGGAATACGAGAGTAGGGGTCAGGAAAATCAAATACTGTGAAGTGTGGAAGTGCCTAACACAGAGTGGAAACTTAATCAATGTAAATCTCTCATCCCCTCCCATTGCGCATCATGAGCTTCCCAACACAGACCATAAAATTTCCAAGTTGTAATGCTGAACGAAGGGCCACAACCTTGTCATTGATGCAAAAGGGCTTTCATCAGACTGCGCGTAATTTAGAATGTAAATCTCTGAGAAATGACAGCTGATGAGAACAGACTTTAGTAATCCCCTAAACTCTCAATCATCTGTGTTTTGGTAAAACTGGAGCATTAGCGGATCATATTCTGCTGTATACCACAAGTCTGACACAATTCTGTGTGGTGGCCTGTGGTGGGCAGAATAATGGCCTCCTAAAGATGCCCATATCTGAATTACTAAAGCCTGTGAATATGTTACCTTACACGGTCAAAGGCTACAGATGTGATTAAGGTTAAGGGCCTTGAGATGGGGGAAGATTATGCTGGGTTACCCATGTGAATCCAATCTGCCTACATGAGTCTTTAAAAGCAGAGAACCATTCTCAGCTGTAGAAAGTCAGAAATATAGCAGCATGGAAGCAGATTTTGAAGATGGAGAAAGGACGCCATGAGCCAAGAAATGCAGGTAGCCTCTAGAAGGTGGAACAGGCAAGGAAACAGCTTCTGCACCAGAACCTCCAGGAAGGAATGCAGTCCTGCCAACATCTTTCTTCCGCATCAGTGACACCTATGCTGGATATTTGACCTACAGAACTGTAAGAAAATAAATTTATGTGAGTTTTGTTTTTTGTTTTGTTTTGTTTTTGAGATAGGGTTTCCCTCTGTCACCCAGGCTGGAGTGCAGAGGCACAATCACAGCTCATTGCAGCCTCAACCTCCCCAGGCTCAGGTGATCCTCCCACCTCAACCTCCTGAGGAGCTGGGACTATTGGCATGCACCACCATACCTGGCTAATTTTTGTATTTTTTGTAGAGATGGGGGTCTCACCATATTGCCCAGGCTGGTCTTGAACTCTTGATATCAAGCAATCCTCCCAACTCAACCTCACAAAGTGCTAGGATTATAGGCCGGGCATGGTGGCTTATACCTGTAATCCCAGGATTTTGGGAGGCCGAAGCGGGCAGATCACCTGAGGTCAGGAGTTTGAGATCAGCCTGGCCAACATGGCGAAACCCGTCTCTACAAAAAATACAAAAAGTTAGCCGGGCATGAAGGCAGGCTCCTGTAATCTCAGCTACTTGGGAGGATGAGGCAGAGAATCACTTGAACTCAGGAAGTGGAGATTGCAGTAAGCCGAGATCGCGCCACTGCACTCCAGCCTGGGTGAGAGAGCGAGACTCCGTCTCAAAAAAAAGTGCTGGGATTATAGGCATGAGCCACCGCACTTGGCCTTGTGTTATTTTAAGCTACTGAAGTTGTGGTTTGTTACGGTAGCAATATAAAACAAATGCAAGCCTCTTCATCTTTTTGTTTCAGGGCAAGAGCACCTCGGTATGTAAATTTCCTGATATATGATGACTGACATTGAAGTGTTCAACAGGCTCCAAACATCAATCTTTAAGCATTGAATCTATTCAAGTTCTAGCATAGAAGTTTTTTATTCAATTGCATACCAGTGTTACTTGAGAGTAGACTGATGCTTCACAATGTTGGTTTTGTTTCTCTTTGTTGTTGTTGTTGTTTTTTGAATAACTCTGCCTTTTCACTAGGAAAAGATTTTGTTTTGGATATTATTAAAACAGTCAGGGGAGCATAGCCCTTGAAAAGATCCCAGAACTAGTAACCTACCTCCTGACCGTGCCTAAGTAGAGGAACCAAAAGTTTTTTTTTTATTTTTTTGAGACAGAGTTTCGCTCTTATTGCCCAGGCTGGAGTGCAATGGCGCAATCTTGACTCACCTCAACCTCCGCCTCCCAGGTTCAAGTAATTCTCCTGCCTCAGCCTCCCAAGTAGCTGGGATTACAAACATGTGCCACCATGCCTGGCTAATTTGTTTTTTTGTTTGTTTGTTTTGTTTTTATTTTTAGTAGAGACAGGGTTTCTCCATGTTGGTCAGACTGGTCTCGAACACCCGACCTCAGGTGATCCGCCCACCTCAGCCTCCCAAAGTGCTGGGATTACAGGCGTGAGACACCGCACCTGGCCCCAAAAGTTTTTGAAAACCTTCAAGTCAACCACAGAGCCTTCAGTATACTGTATGTTATTCTATACCCAAGTCATGGTTCTGGTTGCACACAAAAATGTCTGTGGGATTCCTGGTCAATTGGTATTCACCATGGAGTTTATAAAGTGCTGATGTTCCTCAAATACCAGATGAGTGTGAGTAAGTACTACTTTATGTAGCCATACCTGAAGTGGAAATTGAGTTGAAGCCCAAGCTACCTGTGCCTTGAATAATTAGAGGAATGAATAATTAGAATGAGAGGGGTTTAGAGAAGACCAAGTTATGGAGGTGTTTACTGTAATTCTCTTCATTATGTATATGTGAAGGTAGCCCTTAGACCCTCAAGTGTATTGGGAGGTATTAATAATAACCACAAAGATGGTCCTGTGCTATGGCAAATGCAGAACCTTCAAGGCGCCGGGCGCGGTGGCTCACGCCTGTAATCCGAGCACTTTGGGAGGCCGAGACGGGCGGATCACGAGGTCAGGAGATCGAGACCATCCTGTCTAACAGGGTGAAACCCCGTCTCTAATAAAATACAAAAAAAAAATTAGCCGGGCGCGGTGGTGGGCGCCTGTAGTCCCAGCTACTCGGGAGGCTGAGGCAGGAAAATGGCGTGAACCCGGGAGGCGGAGCTTGCAGTGAGCCGAGATCGTGCCACGGCACTCCAGCTTGGGTGACAGTGAGACTCTGTCTCAAAAAAACAAAACAACAACAACAAAAAAGAACCTTCAAGGCACTATTCAGCCTGCAAAAGAAAGCTCATTTCCAGATCCTTCCTTCTGTTTTTCAAGTGATATCACATAGGAGGATGAGAATTTGTCTTTGTATTAAGCTTCCTTTGTCATGTCTACTTCAGATATCACATCTGAGTTTGAAGTCCCAGGATTTTAGATGAAAAGAACCTTAGAGTGAGTTAAGGGAGGGAGGGGGCCGCTACATGAGAATGCCTGTTTCCAATCTCAGAGCACCCACATGCTGAGTGGCTGATGAGACAAAAGCCACAGCGGAGAAAATCAGCTGCACTGGGATAGGGGATTCAAATTTCATTGTGGTGGACACCTGTTTATTTTTTAGTGTAGTCAATTTCCCAAGGGAGAAAGGGCAAATGTGTCCCTCCTATGCCAACACTGTAGCACCCCCATCTGAGCAGACCTCAGGAGTATCCTATACAGAAGAAAGGAGCAGTGAAACCTATGACAACTGCTGATTTTTCTCTGAAAACATTGTTATGTGTATATTTCATTTCTTCACCTCTCCAAAAACTTTCAGTAACAAGTATCCTTTTTGCAACTGTGGAAGGTATAATGGAGACCAGCTCCTATAACCTAATGCTCATGCCAACTATTTTTGTTACATCTCTTAAAAATGGCTTTTCGTCTCATCTCCCAAAACATTTTTTTTTTAAAACACAGGTCCATGCCTATCGATGATTTTCTCACACTTTTGTCAAGTATACTTTTTGATTCAACTCAATGTCTGATATCACAAAAACCTGGTACTTTAAAACTTCAGTTTCAACCAAAGGTATAATGCTTTTTAAAAAGAATCCTGCCTAGTGTTCCCCCAGTGTAGCAATTAGCATTCTCTTAGCGGCAAGCATCAAAATATCCAAATAAAATGGTTTCAAGAACAGGGATGGTTATTGTCTCTCATAACAGGAAATCTGGAGGGAGCTGACTCCAGGTGGATTGAGAGGTTCAGCCACGCCTGCAGTCTTATCCATCCTTTTGCTCCACTGTCCTCTATATATTTGCTTTCAATAGCTCTAGGTATCCACTCCTTACACAACCAAGTTCCACTTCTGCATGTGTTCCTCTTCTTAGGAGGAAGGAAAACTATTTCCCAGCTGGTTCCAGCACAGAAGTCTCCTTTTAAATCTTTTGCCAAAATGAGTCCTTAAACCAACCCCAGGAAAGAAGATGAGATTGCCTTGTTTGGTTTAGATTGATCTTGATTAGTCTACTGAGCCTGGGCACGATTTCCTTAAGCATCTCATTCCCAACAGAAAAGCAACAAAATCAGCATTCTATTAATAAGACTAAGAAGAGAATGGCTCTTGTGTGGACAACCAACAATGTCTGCCACATCATGGAACTCTTTGGTATGCATTAGAAAAACCTAGCGTGGTGGTTACAAGAGCAGATTCCAGGTGTCAAAGAGATTCTGATTCCAGATGGGGTCCAGGAGGGTGTATTTTCAACAAGAACCCAGATAACTTGGATCTAGTCATCCACCAGCCAAAGTTTAAGACACTGCCCTACAGAAACGAGAACAAACTTTCCTTTTAAAAAACCTTGGCCGGAAATGTTGGCTTACGCTTGTAATCCTAGCACATTGGGAGGCTGAGATGGGTGGATCACCTGAGGTCGGGATTTTGGATCAGCCTGGTCAACATGGTGGAACCCTGTCTCTACTAAAAACACAAAAATTAGCTGGGCGTGGTGGTGGGTGCCTGTAATCCCAGCTCCTCAGGAGACTGAGGCAGGAGAATCACTTGAACCGAGGGGGCAGAGGTTACAGTGAGCCGAGATTGTACCACTGCACTCCAGCCTGAGCAAAAAGAGCAAAACTGTCTCAAAAAAAAATCTTGTTAATACATCAATAAATATTCACTTTTAGTAACTGGATGTTACTGATCCACACAAGTACATCTACTGTTGGAAAGTAACCATTCTGAGCAAGACAAAGGAAGTCTGCCTGAATAGGGTGATCAGAATAATGTCCAAATGCACAAATGATAATGAGATGATGCAGATAACGTGCTTAGCATAGACCTGGACTATGAATGTGCAGATGGAAAATTATAATTTTTTAACC
>NW_012106341.1:1411239-1443426 GCF_000951045.1 Mandrillus leucophaeus
AGTGCTAGGATTCCAGGCGTGGGCCGCCGCACCTGGCTGGTCTTTAGGAATTCTAATATGCATCCTTTCTGAAAGGAGTTTGTCACCATGTTGAAATTTCTGTGTTCTAAACCCACATCTGATTAAACTTTCTGTAATGATGAAAATATTCTACACCTGCACTGTTTAGTAATGTATTACCCACTAACTATATGTGGCTACTAGGCACTTGAAATAGTTTGACTGAGAAACTGAATTTTTAATTTAGTAGCCACACATGGCTAGTGGCTTCCATATTGTACAGTGATGTTCTGGACAGTTTTTGGTAAATAGGCACAATGTATAGCAACAGGTTCCTAGAGCTTTAAATTTTGAAAATGGATTTTCCCACCATCCCTTATTTCCTATGACTCCAATTTCCCCCTTTTACTCTTGTCAGTGAACTGCTTAGCTGCTGGCTCCAAAGCTTCACTACCAAAAGTGATACACAGAAGTATCATAGTAGGGGCAGTAAAAACATTACATATATTATGAAAAAACACTGTCCTGGGAGTGACTTCTGAGAAATGCAATGGAAGACAAAAGGGGGCAGGAATAAAAAGCAAGAGGTTTCCTTGATGTGTTCCCCTGTGATTTAAGACCTGTTTTTTGGTTTTGTTTTCAAATCAGCAAATCTATCAAGCACTGTGCCGAGGGCTAGGGGCAAAAGGATGGGAATGGATAGATATGGGTAAACAATTACAACAGGGAGTGAAACACAGGGTAAGTACAGGACACTATAGGAATGCACCAGGGATCAATTTCCTCAGTCTTTGGGGAAGAGGAGTAATGGGTACCATGAAAACAAAAAGTGATATCTAAGCTAAACCTTGAAGTGTGATGCCAATTAGATTGGATGGGAGAGATGATAGAGGAAGGGAAAAGGGTTAGGGACAGAGAGAAGGAAAATATGTGCTGTAGAAGACCTGAATATGCCACTCCCAAATATGCCATTTTGGCATAAGGATGATTTTGAGCTGAAGGCAACTAAAGAAATAGATACAAGAAATGTTCTCTGCTTGCTCCCATTTGCCTAAAAGCAAGACATAAACTTATGAAGGTAAAGGTGTCCCTGCTCTCTTCTCTATCAGGAAGAACAAAGATTGAGCACTAAAGGCAATTTGACACTTATCAGCCCCAGAGAAATGTGTATAGCGAAATTCCACTTATTTGCCTTCCTACAATTTACCACCCCTAGAGACTCAAAGTCCTTCTCCTTTGTCTTGCCACTTCTCTAAACATTTTTTTCTTTGTTGAAGATGCTATATGTACAAATCTACATAATGATTATCCAATCTCAGTTTTCACTGGGAAACAAGCAAGTCTGCCAAAAATCTATTACCTAAAAGCATGATATAGATATAGAACATATGGATCAATTGAGAACAAAACAACCCAAATTACAAATGGGCCACATAGGTATGAAGCAGATCGTTTTCCCCACTTGCCATTAGAAACCAATTTTCTAAAGCTGAAACAGCTTTAGAAAACCAATTTTGGAATTTTTAAAAACTCATAGTTTCAGTGTGAATACTAAAAGCAAGTGGAAAGTATAGATTATAATTATAGATAATGGTTAAATTTGACATTAAGGACTTCCATTTGAAAACAAAGTTAGGAATAGATGTGCATAATAAAGATGCATTTAGATTTAAAATATTAATATTTGAAAAAATTAGGCACCATGCTTACTACATTTGCCCTAAGCTGAAGTTGGCACTGAGATCTGTTTAGAGAATATGCTCACCTCTTTAAAAAAAAAGGAATAATTTTCAGCTATAGTAGTATATCCCCTTCAGAATTTATTATTTAAAATATTAACACTTTTAAAAATTTAGATTTAGAATATTAACACTTTAAAAAATCAGGCACAATGCTTATTACATTTGCCCTAAGCTCAAGTTGGCAATGAGATCTATTTAAAGAATATGCTCACCTCTTAAAAAAAAAGGGGAATGATTTTCAGCTATAGTAGTATATCCCCTTCAGAATTTATGCTACATATGTGCACTACCTGTTTTATTATCTCTTTAAATCAACTCACATTCTCTTAAACAAATGTGATTTAAAAAGAAGCTTTAAATCACTACCACAAATTAAAAAACATCATTGCTTGTTATGAATAAAAGATAAGACATAAATAAATACAAATGAAGACTAAACTATGTTCTTACATTCTAGCTGGTTACCATTGTTCCCTAAATGCTGTGTTAAAAAGAGATATCAAGTACCAGAAAGGTGTTTAAGACAAACTGAGACTTTTATCTTGGTATAATCAAAAAGATTAAAAAGAATTGAAAACAAAATTATTTCCTCATTGTGATTCAACATATACTTAATGCAGTTTCTGTGGCACCACCTAAAACCATCAAGAGTATCAAACACAGCTGAAGCATAACTTCTCTTTCCCACACAATTGATATTGCATGTTGTCTTCCTTTAGATTGATTTAAAAAAAAAAAATCTGTCTTATCAAAAAAAATGTAGTTAGAAGATAGGAATAAAAAATAAAATGTCTGTCTTTGCTAAATGCTAACCAAGGTAACATCTTTGGAATACTCCCCACTGACCTGTTTTGCAGTATTTCTGAAAGTTATATTTGTGATGTATATTCCTTGACCCACTGGCCCATATATTTGTATAGCATCTGCCTTCTCTTCAACTGTGAGTTCATTTCCCTCTGCAATATTACTTTGGTTCAACATGGGCTCTAGGTACCCAAGCATGGAAAATCATCATAGAAGTGGTCAGCAAATTGTGAGATGGGATAACACCCCTGTAGGAATATCCATTGACCTCAAAGGTGAGAAGCGGTTCCGCCCGGCTAGGCCCTCTCATCTGCTGCTGGCCAATGCATCAAGCCAGCAACCAGGTACTTAAAACATGAGAAAGATAGGCATCGTAAAAGGTAATATGGCAAGGACAAAGGCCATATAAGGTTTTTGTGGAGGACTTTCCTTAGACTGGAGGTCAGATAGCCATTTTCTTGCAAGAAAGGCTGGGCTGCGCTACCTGACTCATGGGTTGTTCCACCACTGCACCCTGAGCGGCGTTAACCAGGGCAGCAGGTAGCAATCACCCGGGGGTATTTAACATGCCCGTAGCGGCCGGGCGCGGTGGCTCAAGCCTGTAATCCCAGCACTTTGGGAGGCCGAGACGGTGGATCATGAGGTCAGGAGATCGAGACCATTCTGGCTAACACGGTGAAACCCCGTCTCTACTAAAAAATACCAGCTACTCCGGAGGCTGAGACAGGAGAATGGCGTGAACCCAGGAGGCAGAGCTTGCAGTGAGCTGAGATCCAGCGGCTGCACTCCAGGCTGGGCGACAGAGCGAGACTCCGTCTCAAAAAAAAAAAAAAAAAAAAAAAATGCCCATAGCCAGCCTCATCCCCAGAAACAGTGTTTTAATTCATGTAGGGTAGGGCTCTGCTGCAATAAATAGCTCCTCAAGTGGTTATAAGGCGCAGTCAGGGTTGAGAACCAAGAAGGCATCATATACTCAGCAGATAGCTCTCAGCACTGGGCAGCAAGGGCCGGAGGTAGGGATGGTGACAGACTCCTCCAGGGTTAAATGCTAAGACAGTGCCGGTAGCTTGGTCAGGCCAGCTTTGCTATCAGTGTGCTGGGAAGCCAGCAGCCTGCGTTGCTAGGCCAGAAGTGACTGCTGTCATAATTTATAAGATAATGTTTTAAAGAAAGTGCTTTAAAAAATTCCATGTAAATTTTAACTTAGACTAAATATCTGTTAAGCCTTAAGCATCTTGATCTCTCCAGTCCATATGTCATGGCCCGTTTACCCAGCTAGTTCATTCTTTTCTCCATTTCTCTATTTGCCTGTTAAGCTCAAGTTATGTTTGTATGTTTAGAAGATGAGATGAGATCCATGTGTGTCTAAAATGGCACAACTCTCCAACTATGTTCTATATAATTTCTCATTTTTCACTGGTTACTTAAACCTGCTACTAAAACAACATATATGAATGTTGGATAGATAGAACATTAAACTTAAATTAATTTCAAAACATTAATAAAAATCAGATCCATTATTCATAGAGATAAAAAATATCTTCACATGCTCTAAAAGAGTAACTTCTTGATAGGAAACTTTTTCATCCCATTTTCTTTTAAACAATCAGAGGCATCACGGTGTCATTTTTAATTCTGGCAGAATCAGTACATCCTCTCCTTCCACAGGTTGGAGTTCCATGTGCTGATTCTGAGTGACAGGAACAAATGTCATTCCAACCACCATCACAGCACGTGGAGGACTCCTGGGTGTAATGCTGGTCTCCTCCCTTGCTGGGGTATTGCAAAGCTTAATTAATGTTTGCAAAACACGTGGAGGAACTTGTATAGAAATTACTATGTAATTGCAAAAGATCATTGAAGGGAAATACTACTAAAATTTACTGGGAGAGGAGGAGAATTTAATTGGTAAATCTTATGCTTCACTTTGAAAATTATATCAGACAGAAGTGGATTGACTTTGTAAGTGCCAAAAATAAAGGAAGTTATGTTGAGTGGTCTATAAATTCAGGATATTAAGTTTCATGGCTGAATTTAATTTTGCTTGAATTCATAATACTACAAACCTAACCAACTACATTAAAGTTATTTGTTACAGAGATTAAAATCTGCTTATATGATATCTGTCTCCTAAGAAAGCCGAAGTGCATAAGGATCCTTAGTTTTCTATGAAGTTCAACAGGAAAAGAAAGATAGTGTAGCCACCGTGATGGTAACTGGATTTACTTTGAGGTGTTTCCATTTAACCATAGCTTTTGGATGCCTTGTCAAAGCAGCATATTATCTTTGTTGGATTACTTCTCGGGAAACTTCAGCAATATTGGTAATGTTTTGCATTTTCTTAGTGTTTTGTTTTGTTTTTTCCTGAAGCAGAACTTCTGAGCTTATTTATCTGATAACGTAATTTTATAACCATGTAATTTATACTGTTTTATTCCCCCAGTGCATCTTTTGGTACAATGTTAAACTTATCACATTTCAGGGCTAATGGGTTAAGCAGAATAATTATTCTAACTAATTTATAGACGCCAAGGTTTGCAAACCTTAGAGTTGACCAAGGGGTTACTGTGTGGCTCTGGGCTTGAATAACAGGGGGTTGAGCAGCTCAACTCAGGGTTGAGTTTGCTGTCAGGTCCAAAGCAGTTCTGTTATACACCTAATCTGCAGGAGCTAGAGTCCAGATCACAAGGACCAACCTTGCCCAGGCTGTGGCACAACCTGACTGTAGGGAGAACCGAGTAATAGCTGCAGCAATCCAGGGTTTGCCAGTAACTTTCCTTACCAGGAAAGGCTGTTCATTCGAGACATTCTCAGTGTAGTTTAGGGGGTGTGGCCAGATGTCAGATCTAAGGAGTCAGGTGGAAGGGAGCAAAGAGACAAGGTTCTCGAAGAAAAGGGGTCTTGTTAGCAGTTGCAGTCTCAATTATGTTCAATCCTCAGAGCAAAGGATTGAAACTTGAGACATTGCAATTTTCAAACTAAGGCATATTGCTTAGACTGGGATTGATTCAGAGAACCCAGGAATGGAAACAAAGAAATAAGGAAGAGGGGCATATGAGAGCCCAGAGACAAGTTATTTGGATGGGAGCAAGTGGCAGGAGCTGGCTACTATGTACCGTTGCTCTACAGTGCTCATCTGGTTAGGTCTTGTCCCTGCTTACAAATCATGAGTAACTTGAATGTTTTCTTTGGCACAAACAAGAAAATCTAAGAATGTTGAACTTTATCTCAGCTAAGGAAAGCAGCAATGGTAGAGGTACCATCCCACCTTTTGTGATCCTTTCATGTGCTGAGAAAAACACATTTAATCGTTGTCTAACTCCTGCCTACATCTCCAGACACCCTCTTGCCATCCCTCCAGCAAACCCTGTACTCCAGCCTCACAGTCTACTTGCATTTTACCATTGGTACTGTAAGGATGGAAAGGTGTGATATCTTTTCTCACCTATCATAAAGGTCTTAGCTGACAAGCCTATGACAAAAGACAGATTAACAAGTATAAGCCAAAAAGTATCTGAGACAGGTCTCAATTTAGAACTTTATTTTGCCAAGGTTAAGGACAATGTATGGAAAAAAATAGAAAATCACAGGAACAGTCTGTGGTCTATGACTTTCTCCAAAGATGAATTTAAGGGCGTCAATATTTAAAGGGGAAAAGTGAGCAGGAGGGTATGGTGATCCACATGTTGCAAGAGAAAAGGAGCAGGTAGGGGAATAGCCAATTATGTATTCTTCTCGTGTTCAGTAAAGCAGCATTTTACATGAAACAAGGAGAACATAGAATAGCTATCTGTGGAGATATTTAACCTGTTATCTGTAGCTGTCCAGTTAGGAACAAAAGGAAAGGCAGCTTCTTGCATGACTCAGCTTTCAGCTTAGTTTTTTCTTTTGGCAGAGTGAATTAGGGTCCTGAGTATTTATTTTCCTTTCACATAAGAGAAAGCCATAATACATTTATTTAGTCACAGTTTTATGTGACACGGGAGCCTTCAGAAATGAAGACCCAAAGACCTAGGAGAACTATGTTTTTATGCAAAGTCTGATGAAAGAAGTGAATAGTTGGGGAGAAACATGATTGGTCAAAAGGGTATGATCTAATGGTAATAACAGAGGGGGAAAACCCAGCAAGGCCTGACTGTTCAGATTCTCCTTGGCCGCTCTATGTAGCATGGCTTTCTCCCCAGTTTAGGGCAGGACTCTGCTGGAATGAGGGTCTTCAAGGGAGAAAGTGTTACTTGGAAGGGGTTCCAATCCAGACCCCAAGAGAGGGCTCTCAGATCTCATGCAAGAAAGAATTTGGGCTGAGTCCACGGAATAGAGTGAGAGCAAGTTTCTTTAAGAAAGTGAAGGAATAAAAGAATGGCTACTCCATAGAGCAGCTGCAAGGGCTGCTGGTTGGCTATTTTTATGGTTATTTCTTGATCATATGCTAAACAAGGGGTGGATTATTCACGAGTTTTCTGGGAAAGGTACGAGCAATTCCCAGAGCTGAGGCTTTCTCCTCTTTTTAGACCATATAGGGTAACTCCTGGACCTTGCCATAGCATTTGTAAACTATCCTGGAGCTGGCGGGAGTGTCTTTTAGCATGCTAACACTTTACAATTAGTGTTTAATGAGCAGCGAGGACAATCAGAGGTCACTTTCGTCCTCATCTTGGTTTTGGCAGGTTTTGGCTGGCTCTTTTACTGCATCCTGTTTTATCAGTGGGATCTTTGTGACCCGTATCTTGTGCCCATGTCCTGTCTCATCCTGTGACTAAGAATGGCTAACCTTCTGGGAATGGAGTCCAGCAGGTCTCAGCCTCATTTTGCTCAGCCTGTGTTCAAGATGGAGATGGTCTGGGTCAAATGCCTCTGACAGAAGCAGAGAGTGACCTTTCTAGGGTTTATGGCTTGCTTTGGGGGAAAGGAGTTCTAGTGTCTACGACCTGTCTTTGGGGAAGAGAAATTCTGGTTTCCATGACTTGCTTTGAGGGAGAAAGTAGTGGGGAGGATCCAGGAGGGTGGGAGAAGGTCAGAAAGACCTTGCTTCTGAGTCCTTCCAAAGTCCTTCATTTCAAAGTACCATACTTTGGGGTATTGTATTCCCAGCCCCGGTAGTTCCAAGTTCTTCCAGGTATCTCTGCCTTTGTACAAGCTACTCCCACTGGGCAGAACTCATTGCCCTCGTTCTCTATCCAGCTAGTCCTGAATCATCCTTGTAGACTAAGTTGAGCTTAGTTATATCCCCTTTTTGGAAGCCTTTCTTAGCCTCTTCCGGGACTCATAGCATTGTGTTTACTGTCATTAGAGTACCAGTTTATGTATACAGTTGTCAGGGGTCAGAACATGATACCCCAAAGTATGGTATCTTGGCATGCTGAGTATTTTTGAGTGAAGGAGACAGGAGGGCCTCAGAAGCAAGAAAGTCTTTCTCCTTCCCTCCTCTCATTCCTCCCCTAAAGCAAACCATAAAACCTGGGAAGGTCACTCTCTGACGTACTTCCCCTTTAGCAGGTTATAAGACCCTTACATAACAGGTGTCCTGTCCTACCCACAGGAAAGGACTGCTACACAGACAAGCCAACGAGAACCTGAATAGGCAAGTCTTACTGGGTTTTCCCTCATTAGACCATACCTTTTTGTCCAATCATGTTTCTCTACAAGTATCCACTTCTTTCATCAGATTTTGCATAAAAATATTTTTCCCTAGGTGTTTGGATCTTCATTTCTGAATACTGCTGTGTCATATAAAACTGTGATTAAATATTATAAATTTGTTGGCCAGGCCTGGTGGCTCATACTGGTTATTCCAGTGCTTTGGGAGGCTGAAGTGGGAGGATTACTTAAGCCCAGGAGTTTGAGGCTGTCGTGAGCCATGATCACCACACTGGACTCTAGCCTGGGTGACAGAACAAGACCTTGTCTCAATCTATCTATGAATTTGTTATGCTTTTCTCTTGTTAATCTGTCTTCTTTTATAGGAGCAACCCTTGCAAAATGGATGAGGAAAAGTTATCTATTTGCTTCTACACTGTGTTAAAACTCTCCCATTTGCTTACCTTAAAACAGGTAAAACCTCTTTTAGACTCTGAGCTACACAGTACTTGGGGAAAAGGTACTTAATAAGTTTGCTGGAAAAACCTGCCTGATTAATCATCACAGATTGAAAGGGGACCTTGTATGGTAACAACCAGCTCTCTGCTGTTTACGTGGAAATGAGCACTGCTGCTGCTGGCTCCAATTTGATTGATAGCACTCAGGCTTTGCAGATTGGAAGCCCTAATTAAATGTCAAAAGGGACTACATTGCGAACTGTGAATTGTCTTTTAATTACAGTGAGAGCAATTGAACTAAATGATCTGGTAATTGTTTAAAGTGACCATGCTGAATCCTTAGAATCCCCCTCAGTTTCTTTCTCTACAGGAAGCTGCACGACAGCCCAGAGTAGGCATTACAAGGGCAAAAGCAGGGCCTGGAGCAGGGAAGCTTAGGCTACCTAAAGGAAAGGATCCCTCCTTACTTTCTTTTCCCTCATTACCCACCCTTCTTTTTCCTTTTTTCTTTCACACTTCAGTTTGCTCATTCCCAACTTTTAGTCCTTACCACACAAGATGTTTTTATAATTCCTGCCACATCTATGTACCATTAATAGTTTTATATAATTCATAGTTTTTCATTCATGTACACAAAAAGCAAACTTTATATGACTACCTTAAGCAATAACCAGTGTTACTTTTCAAAGTTTGCCTTAAAAATAAATAATGAAAAATCCTTGGCCTCTGGCCTGCTGGGAAAACAGCCCCACCCTTACAGAGCAGAAGAATTTGAAAGGGGTTCTTTTGGAGCCTGGTGGCCTCTAGAGGCTCTTCCTTCTTGATGCTCCGCTCTGTATGAGTTGAAAGGCAGTGGTTGAAATTACAGTACAATTCAAGCTCTATCTAAAGCCAGGCAGCCAATATGTCCCCAGTAGTGAACACCAGGAACCACCACTGATACCTGCACTGCACTGTGGGCAACATTGCTCTAGTTTCCAGGCTTAAAACAGATAAAAGTGTCCTATTACTATGTTGGTCATCCACGGTCAAGTAGGAATTCCTGATTTTTCACTTACATGCCACAAACAATTCTGATTAACATCTTGATTTTACTTTTCCACCCTTTTAACCACCTCAGATACTTTGTTCTAGGAACCACTGTATGTCTCTTTAAAAACCATATAGCTAGAATCTGGAACTGACATTTAGCAAGCACCTACTTTAAGATAACGTATGCAGTCTATCTCTATTCATCTTTGAAACAACCTTGAGAAATAGGTATCATCCCTATTTTACAGATGTGAAAATTTTGCTTAACGTTATAGACCTAAAGATTCAAATTTTTCATTTGTACATCCCTACTTTGTGCTGGCTCCGTGAATCTGCTGCAATTTGTTTTTGGTCTTCATATCATGGCTGAGTATCATAGCAGCATTGTCTCAAAATTCTTACTTGCTATATTCCCACTGATAAAATCAAATCAGCTATGCCCATGACTAGTCTTCAGTTCACTACAACCATTTCATCTAGAGCTGGCAGATAGGTTTCACCTGTGTTCTAATGCCAACCAACAGGCAGAAGCCGCCTGGACCTTTGCATTGGGAGACTGTTTCTGGGCTTGGCACAAAAAGATGATGAATTAGAAGTGTCTGCTCTGGGCTCTGGAGCAGGGAGTGACAGCGCAAGTATCACACATTTGCCACACTTGATGTAATCTTTTCTGGAATTACAGTTGTCCCCCCTTATTCATGGTTTTAATCACCTACGGTCAACTGCGGTCCAAAAATAGTAAGTAGAAAAATTCAAGAAATAATTCACAAATTTTAAGTTGCATGCCATTCTGAATAGTGTGATGAAATCTTGTAGCATCCTACTCTGTTTGCCATGGACATGAATCATCCCTCTGTCCAGTGTATCCACACTGTCTACACTACCTGCCCATTAGTCACTTAGTAGCTGTCTGGGTTATCAGATCGACTGTCTCAGTATTTCAGTGCTTGTGCTCAAGTAACCTTTATTTTACTTAATAATGGTCCCAAAGCACAAGAGTGGTGATGCTGGCATATTATAATTGTTCCATTTTATTGTTACTTATTGTTAACCTCTTGCGCCTAATTTACAAAGTAAACTTTATCATAGGTATACATGCAGAGGAGCAAATATCGGACATAAAGAATTTGGTACTATCTGAGGTTTCGGGCATTCACTGCGGGCCTTGGAAGGTATCCTCCTTGGATAAGGAAGCACTGCTGTACTTACAGGGTCAGTCATTTCCCAGTTATCATTTACATGTGCTACATTTTCTCCTATTTATGGCTTAGCAGTGGTCTTTTGGGTTTCATATTACTTCTTTGGCTATCCAAGTTTAAAAACTTGAATCCACTTGTGTGAAGGTGCTGGGAAACCTAGTTATTTCTCTTCTTCACATCATCAAACATTATCTGTATACCTAAGGTGATATCAAATGAACTAATACAAGTATTCCACAGAAACAACCAGTAGGACTGTCCCTGCATCAGATTTTATAATCTGTTAAAAATTAAGTTTCACAAGATATCCAGTAAGAATTTGCCAATTTTTGTGCTTGTGATTGCTAAATACAAAATTGTTTGCCTCTGACTAAACAAGCCCAATATTAAATAGATTATATAATCCATTTGCAATTTCATATATAAAATTTTCCCAAGTTTGAAAACTAGCTTAAGGGTTTAAAAACTATCTGGGTTGTTTGCCATAGAATTTCACTGTTTAACTCATGGCTAGATTTCAATAAAAGTGATTTTTTAAAAAAATTACAGCTTTCAAGCCCTCTAAAATCAATTATCTTTTTAAAATTTACGTATGCTTTAGATACCAGTTTATAAATTGACTTCTGAGAAGAACATGTTTTCGGATATCTATACAAAGAAACTATTAAATCATTTTCCCTGAAATGACTTAAAAATGTAAGCATAGAATGTAGCAGAAAAGAGTGAAAACATGTACATATTTTCTTCAACCTATGATAGGGTTATGTCTTGATAGCCCATCATAAGTTGAAAACAACACAAGTCAAAAATGCACGTAATGCACCTAACCTACTGAACGTCACAGCTTATCCTACCTTAAACATGCTGAGAATACTTACACTTGCCCACAGTTGGGCAAAGTTATCAGCACAGATCATTTCATAATAAAGTGTTGAATATTCCATGTAAGTTAGTAACCTATTGAAAGTGAAAAACAGAATAGTTGTATGGTACTTGAAGTACAGTGTTTACTGAAGGGGTATCACTTTCTCACCATCATAAAGCCAAAAAATTGTAAATCAAACCATCGTTGGCTGGGCATGGTGTCTCACGCTTGCAAATCCCAACACTTTGGGATGCCAAGGTGGGTGGATCACCTGAGGTCAGGAGTTGGAGACTAGTCTGACTAATATGGTGAAACCCTGTCTCTACCAAAAATATAAAAATCAACTGGGTGTGGTGGTGCACGCCTATAGTCCCAGCTACTTGGGAGGCTGAGAGAGGAAAATTGCTTGAACCTGGGAGGTGGAGGTTGCAGTGAGCTGAGATCACAACACTGCACTACAGCCTGGGAGACAGAGTGAGATGCCATCTCCAAAAAAAAAAAAAAAAAAAAAAAAAAGGTGGGGATTGTCTGTATTAAGGTTATAATTAAAATTCTGGATTTATTGTGTTCTAGAATAAGGAAGGCATAATAAGTCACAGCGGTAATTTTTCCCTACAAAAAAAAATTAAGAGGATGAAGTTCTAAGAACTATCTTATGTATTGAGTCATTCATAATTAGAATATTTTAGGCTTAGCATTAGCATACTGATTCTTAGTTTTAAAATGTTGGTTCTGGAAACAGAATTTACCAGCTTCAAATTAAAGTATTTTCTTTGAGAATTTTACTTTTCCCAAGTACCCTAAGGCACATTAAATAAGAGATCACAAGTCATATGGCAGCCTCTAGAGAATATTTATCTTAATTGCATTGATCTTACTTCATAAGGTTAAATACAATTGTTCCCCAAGTTATATATCATTTTTATTGAGGTTAATGTTGAGTCAAGATCTAATTGCAGCAGCTTCTTAAAGTTATTTGAACTGTTTCCTCCAGCTACATGATGATACTTATTGTTCATTTGAAATTTCAATTCACAATGCCTTACTCCACTCATGTATAGATGGATATACTTTTTTAAATATTGTGGTTTAAAAGAGGAGTGTGTGCTAGTTAAGTGAAGAAATTTTAGAAGACTTCCATTTCTGAATATGGCAAACTTGATAACACACAAAAAACTTGTGGTTGTTTGAAAAACAAGGCCTTATATTCTTTGACACTTTTTCCATCTACAAGGAAAATGTAGTCTCCCTTTGAATCTGGGCAGGGTTTGAAGCCTTCAACAATAGGACTTAGCAGAAGTGATGCTAAATGATCTGTGATACTAGGACACAAAGGACCACTCAGCTTGTTGGCTAGAATACTTGCTCTTGGAGCTCTAAGCCACCATGTGAGAAGCTCAGCTGCCTGGAAGTTACCATGCTAGAAAGGCCCCACGTAAGTTGTACAGTGGACATGCCTGGTTGAGGTCAGGCTTCCTGCTATCCTTACCAGGCACCAAGCATAAATAAAATGCCATCAGATGATTGAGGCCTTTGAGTCACCCCCAGCTTCTTGATGTCTGAAGCCCTAGACATCATGGAACAGAGACGAGCCATCCTCACTATGTGCTGTCTGAATTCATCACCCACAAAATCCATGAGTACGATAAAATGGTGGTTGTTTCATGCCTCTCAGTTTTTGAGTTGTTTGTTATTCAGCAATAGATACCTGGAACATAACTTGGCACTTGAAAAAGGAATGCTTTCGTAATATAACCTAGAACATGTGGTGTTGATTTTTGGGGCCAGGTAGCAGGTGAGAGCCTGATGGACCTTTAGGAACATGAGGTGAAGTACTGAAGGAAATAGAAATGTTATGGGAAGCCGGAGGAAAGAGGACTCTTGTTAGTGTTAGCGGAAAGTTTGGTAACACTGTCACCTGTGATAATGTGGAAACCAGGAAATATACCTAATGCACTCAATGATCTAGATAAGAGATTTCTATGCAGAATATTGAAGGTGTCTCCTGGCTTACTCTGTCTGCCTATAATAAAATGTGGGCAAGCAAGACACTAAAGCATAGAGCTTAGAAAAAAAAGGGGGAACAAGTGAGATTTTCCAGCTAGTAAACAGACCTCAGAGTAAGAAAGAACCTCAGGGTAAAGATCAAGTCCTAGCTGCTGTTAGGAAAATGTAGTCTCAAGGGAAAGGAGTCTAGGGCGTGACTTACAAATCTGTACTTAGAACTCACAGAGCTTTAAGGTGGGGCCTCAGACTCTTTTCAAACAGACAAAAGTCTTCTAAGGATCTTAAAAGTGCTGTGCAGACACTCTCCATTAAACATTAAATATAGCCTTTTTTTCTTTTTCTTTTTCTGAGATAGAGTCTTGCTCTGTCACCAGGCTGGAATGCAGTGGTGCGATCTCGGCTCACTACAACCTCCACCTCCCTGGTTCAAGGTATTCTCCTGCCTCAGCCTCCCAAGTAGCTGGGACTACAGGTGCCAGCCACCACGCCTGGCTAATTTTTATATTTTTAGTAGAGATGGGGTTTCACCATGTTGGCCAGGATGGTCTCAATCTCCTGACCTTGTGATCCACCCGCCTCAGCCTCCCAAAATATTGGGATTACAGGCATGAGCCACTGCGCCCAGCACTAAACATAGGCTTTCTAACAGACAGATGAACGAACAAATGTGGAAACCTTAAGGGCATTGTTCCATAGCAGCCTCAGAAGAGGCCCAAGGGAGAGAAAGACTTACTAGGAGAGATTTCTAGGTATGTCAATAAAAATAGACCAGGCATGGTGGCTCACATCTATAATTCTAGCACTTTGGGAGGCTGAGGCAGTTGGATCACTTGAGATCAGGAGATCGAGACCAGCCTGGCCAATATGGTGAAACCCCGTTTCTACCAACAATACAAAAATTAGCCGGGTATGGTGGTGGGTGCCTGTAGTCCCAGCTACTTGGGAGGCTAAGACAGGAGAATCACTTGAACGGGGGAGGTGGAGGTTGCAGTGAGCTGAGACTGCATCACTGCACTCCAGCCTGGGTGACAGAGCAAGACTCTGTCTCAAAAACACAAAAGTTTATAAATAGATACAAAAGAAACTTCGATAATTTTTAAAAAATTAAATCAGTTTTGGCAAGGCACGGTGGCTCACAACTGTAATCCCAGCACTTTGGGAAGCTGAGGTGGGCGGATCACCTGAGGTCAGGAATTTGAGACCAGACTGGCCAACTTGGTGAAACCCCATCTCTACTAAATATACAAAACTTATCTGGGCATGATGGTGCACGCCTGTAACGAGGCTGAGGCAGAAGAATCGTTTGAACCCAGGAGTCAGGTTGCAGTGAGCCAAGATCATGTCACTGCACTTGAGCCGGGGCAACAGTGAGACTCTGTCTTAAACAAAAAATTAATTTTGAATAAAAGGGACAGAAATAGTACAAAATGAAAGGAGGCCTTTCATTTTATTCTGAAATTCTGAAATTCTAACTGCAGGAAGCAAACAAAATATGTATCAGATGCAAATGCAATTTGAATAATATATTAATAGCTATACGTTGATGTAAGAGCTAAGGACATTTTTGTTTTGTGTTCCTTATTTAAGATGGAAAATACTCAAGTTTATTTAGGTGCTGATGGGACAGGCTAGTAGATGGAAAAGATAGAAGATTCTGGAAAAAATGGGGATTGCTGACATAGCAAGTCTCTAAGAAGAAAGGAATTGAGAGAACAGATTTTGACAGGAGGAGAGAGACATCTTCCACTGAGATAGGGAAGGAAACTGGGAACAGGGTCTGGTAACTTTAGGAGGATGGGGCTGAAGGTTGGCCCCTATTTTCTTGTGAAATGTAAAGCAAAATCATCAAGGACCAACAACAAACTTAGAGTTCCAAGACATACTTTTCTTCCTTTATGGCAATGATACATTCGTTTGTTTTTATACTTTCAGATTAAAATTATTTTTATTACCAATCTTAAACATAAGAAACTGTATAAATCATTCTGGTTTGATCCTGAAATTCATCACCCATTATTTTCTCCAAGAGATTTGCCTCCGTTCTTTTCGTTTGTTTGAGTTGAATTCCTGTTACCATGAGTGCTCATATTAGATACCGGGGACTGAAATCCAGGGAGGTTAAACTGGTGATGATCATTCACAGGTTCCTGGAAGGGTTGGACACTAGCCAGGAGTCTTCTTATTTTATTACTTTCTCACTAGTGATGGTTTTGTTTTCCATTACATTTCTTAATGATATGTCCCTACTGGAGACTCAGAAAAGTGCACTTTGTCCTGTTCCAAATTTTCATCAATGAATGAGATGAATATATTAAGTTATGAGGGCTGGATAATGTATCAGATGGCAAAATTATTATTTAAAATGTTCTCAATGTGCTATAGTAGTAGTCTAAATGAACAAAAGGAATTTTGAAAGGGATGAAAAGTTTTGCATTTAGTTTTCAAAATAGGCAATTGCAAGAAGAATATATGCCTGACATGATTAACAAAGAACTAGAAAGGGGTTACTTGTAGTACTGGGTACAAAAACTTACTACAAAACTATATTAAGCAAAACAGTACAATAATGGTGCAGGCAAGGAGAGACAAATAGTTGAACAGTCCAGAAAAAGCCCATCCATAGACAGAACAAACTCATCTGTATGTTTGCCCATATACAGCTGGGCAAGATCAACACAAAGCCTATTTTATAATAAAGTATTGAATAGCTCATGTAATTTATTGAATAACCTATTGAAAGTGAAAAGCAGAATGGTTGTATGAGTATGTGAAGTATGATTTCTACTGAATGCATATCACTTTCTCACCATCATAAAGTAGAAAAATTGTAAATCAAACCATTAGTTGGACAACTGGTGAGCTGGATTAAAAAAATGGAAATGTATTCTTACCTCTTCCTATATAGAAAAATCAATTCCAGATAGATCAAATATTTTAATGTGAAAAACAAGTCAATTTTTAAAAACACTACAAAAGAATAATTCTGTAACAGATATGGAAAGATTTATTTTAAAAAGTATAAGCCATTGTGAAAAAGACTGATAAATTTGACTGGACTGAAATTATAATTTATAATGATCAAAAGCATCCTAAAGAGATTGAAAAATAAAAGGTGCACACTGGAAGAAGAGCTGTGCAATTTATTAAAATGACAGATTAATATGCAGAATATGCAAATAAATCCACTTATTAATAAAGACATTTCAACTCAGTAGAAAAAGCATAAAGAAGTTTCACAGGGGAGATAGAACAGCCCATAAACAAATAAAATGATGTTCAGCCTCATTAGTAATCAAGGAAAAACAAATTAATATCACAGTGAGGTACCATTTTAATCCCCATTAGACTAGAAAAATCAATTAGTCCTACAATATTAAGTATAGCAAGAATGTAGAACCACAGACCACTTACTGTTGATGGGATTGCATATTGGTAAAATGACATTGGAAAACAAGTGGGCATTTTTCAGTAAAGATGAGATTCTGCATACTCTGACTCTTTAGGTACATACCTTAGAAAAACTCGTGGACATGTGCATAAGGAGGCATGTGCAAGAATCTTCATAACAAAATTTTTGTTGAGACAGGGCCTAGCTCTGTCCCACAGGCTGGAATGCAGTGGTGTGAATACGACTCACTGTAGCCTCAACCTCCTGGGCTCAAGCAATCCTCCTGCCTCAACCTCCCATGTAGCTAGGACTACCAGTGTGTGCACCACCATGCCCGGCTAGTTTTATTTTTATTTTTATTTTTATAGAGGCAGGTTTTCATTTTGTTGCCCAAGCTGGTCTTGAACTCCAGGGCTCATGCGATCCTGCCACCTGGCCTCCCACAGTGCTGGGATTACAAATGTGAGCCACCCTGCCCAGCCATAACAAACTTCTTAAAGATATGAAACCAGAATGAACTTAAAGTATCCTCCATCAGGGAAATGGATAAATGAAGCAGTGAAAATTAACAAACTACAATTACATGCAGGATTATATATGAATCTTTAAAACAAAGAATTTTTTAAAAATCAGAAAACAAAGAGCATGAGTCTATTTATTGGAAGTTTAAAAACAGGGTAATATATACAACATATTGTTAAGGATATGTATGTTATGTAATAAGCAAACACGAGGCAATGATAAACACAAAATTGAGAATAGTGGCTTCCTTCCCCAGTGTCCCTGGGGAGGACATGGATGCAGTCAGGAAGCTGTTCACAATTGGCTTCAAAGGTGTTAGAAGTGTTCTGTTTCTCAACAAGCTGGTTAATGAGGACTCTAGTGTGTACTTACTTGTTTATTTCATAAGAGCAAAAGTATGCAACATAGACTCTTTGGTATATGTGTTTCACAACTTAAAAATAAGCAAATAAAAATACACTTTTATATGTAGGATTTACTTCACAATTTTAAAAATCAGTGCATTAAGTGGAATCATGCAGTATTTGTCGTTTTTTGACTGGCTTATTTCTTAGCATAATACCCTCAAGTTTCATCTGTGTTGCAGCAGATGACAGGATTTCCTTTTTTAAAATAGCTGAATACTATTTTCTTACATGTATATATACCACATGATTCCATTTCTATGATACATCTAAAGTAATCAAACTCCTAGAAATGGAAAGGAGAATGGTGGTTGCTTGGTGCTGGGGGAGAGGGGGCAATGAGGAGCTGCTGTTCAATGGGTCTAGAGTTTCAGTTGCGTGAGATGTTCTAGAAATCTGCTGTAGAACATTGTGCTTCTGGTTAACAATGCTGTACTGTACATTTAACATTTTGTCAAAAAGCTAGATCTCATGTTTTTTAACAAAATACATAAATCAGTAAATTCAGCAGGTTGAAAAAAAGAAGAGTGGTTAGGCTACCATAAGCTGCATGTATGTCTGGAGTTCAGATCATTGTAAACAAGTCTCCCTCTAAAGTGTGCTCAACTGTATAGGATACTCTGGATCCCCTCAGAGCACACTGGAGACTCACTTTTGGTTCTGAGCACACTACAGGGGAGAATGGAGAATGACTCCTATGCCCTGTGTCAGGGTAGTAAGTGATCCTGAATCGGTGGCCTATAGGATGTTTGAAGGAATGTTTAGTCTGACACAAAGCAGACTAAACTGTCTTCAAACAGGAAAAGTTGTTCTTGGGAAGAGAGACAATTATGTTCCAAAGAGCTAGATTTTTCAGAGGGCTAATGTTGCAGGAAAAAAGCCTTTGGCTCCATCAAAGTATCCCAGGGCTCCACTGGAAGAGAATATGATGTCTCATCCGGAGGTGAGTTGAATCACATAGTGGCAAGGTGACCATCTGCTAGGGAAGTCATAGGAAAGTCTCTTCCACTTCTGAAACTCACTGACTCAATGACAATGCTTATCGATTAAATTAACAAAGTGATCTAGGTTAAGCACTGAAGCTTCAACAAGGACTCCATTTATTCTCTGCTCTTTAATGAATATTAGCTGTGACTCAAGACTTGGGAAAAATATTTAAGCCTTCTTTACAGATCTATGAGTGAGAATCAAAATGGTGCCCTGACACTTTGGCTTTCTGGCCTCTGCAGCAGGAACCATGTAACCTCCTGCTTGGCGAACCAGGCTCTTATGTCTATGAATTGTGGAAAACTACTTCAAACCAGCATAAGCAAAAACTATGGAATTTATCTTAAGATTTAACAGAGCTGTTTCACAAAATCCAAGGTCAGGAAGCACAGTCGAGCCACATGGAATCCAAACTGGGAAAGTGATCAGGCAGCCATTCTTGATTTCTCTCCACCTCTTTGTCTCTCTCAGGATGTCTCAATCTCTGTGGCTACATGGTTTCTTTTAATACTCGTATTCAGCCCATCAGCTTCATTCTTCTCTCTGCAGATGAGTTTTCTTGGCTCTTCCACATGCAGTGCTGCTTCACAGGTCTATGTGCATGCTTAAAGCCATTTCCAAATTCCTGGTGGAGCATCTTGATGCCCTGAACTTGGATCAAGTGTCCATGCCTGCTCTGTGGCAGGAGGTAGAAATGTGGTCTCAGGGTTTGTCTCTATAGGCAGAAGGTAGATCTCAGAGAAACAGAGCAGCTAATGAACTGAACTGATACTCTGAACATTTTCAGGCAAACCTCTAACTCACAGGGTTATAAGAATCACATATTGTAAGGTACATAGAACATGTGACCCACAGACATCCAGTTAATGTTAGTTTCCTTTCCTTTATTTCTGAACCTCAGTTTTTTATGTAAATTAGAAAACAATATCATGACTCATTTAGTATGTGAAAATCATAAAGATAGTATATGTATTAGTCCATTCTGCTGCTATGAAGAAATACCCGAGACTGGGTATTTTGTAAAGGAAAGAGGTTTACTTGACTGACAGTTCAGCGTGGCTGGCGAGGCCTCAGGAAATTTACAATCATGGTGGAAAGTGAAGGGGAAGCAAGGCACCTTCTTCACAAGGCAGCAGGAAGGAGAAGTGCAAGCAGGGGAAATGCCAGACCTTATAAAACCATGAGATCTCATGAGAACTTGCTCACTATAACGAGAACAGCATGGGGGAAACTGCCCCCGTGATTCAGTTACCTCTACCTGGTCCCACCTGTGACATGTGGGGATTATGTGGATTACAATTCCAGGTGAGATTTGGGTGGGGACACAGAGCCAAACTGTATCAGTATATGTGACAGGACTTTGCAAACTTAAAAGTAAAATAGAATCATAATTTACTTCCCTATACTTCGCTCTAGCAACTCTAGGCATCCACAGCTGGAGTTCCCTGGGGCAGATGGCTTAGATCTCTTACTACCATATCTTTGGTCTCCTCCTGTTACATGCCTTACCTTTATGGGTTTGTCTAGTTTCTATGATGTAGATGCACTGTCTGGCATGGTCATTGTCTAGACCCTAGTAAGAGTAAATTTCTAATTTTCAAGTCTGAATCAGTCCAATTTATAAAGTGATTTTTTTTTTTTTGCCTGATCTTCTTTGCCCTTACCTGCAGAGCAAAATCAATAGACAAAATGAAAGTTCATCTGTGTGTATACCTATGGCCAAATAGGACTACTATGGAAATTTTGGCTATTTCATTCACATCAGCTACCAACTGAGAAGCATTGATCATACTTGTTTTGCTATTTCAACCACCTTAATGATGAAATTGGACCGACCCCTTCTTATTTAGTCATTCTGTAGGTAAACTGGGGTGGGGCTGGAAACTGTTAATTCAGCTGTGTGCATTAGACATGCTCCCGACTCAGTTCTTCAGGTAGAGTCACACTGATAACATATACTAATTCATATTACAAGATGGAGACCAAAGTGTCAGTTGCTAGGACTTCAACCCAATAAAAATACTGAATAAAATCAAGAACCATGAACATATCTGCATTGTATTTTTACTATTCCTAATCAATATGCACACATTTAGTAGTGCTTTTATATTGGCATTATTGGAAATGAGGTAATGTACATAAATGAATTTCCCTGATAATTTTGCCTTCCCCTTTCAGTGGCATGAAAAAAATTAACTACTTTTGGATGGCAGTTTCAAAAACAAATCACATAAATTTAAAGCAATAAAAAAAAACTAATCTAAATACAGCACCCCCTTGGCATTTGTAAAGATTTTCCTGAGGTCTTTGCCTGCCCTCAAGATTGAAGCTACAGGAATGATTGTACAGATGCCTGACTTTCTCATGGGTTATATTGATCACAAATTTTAACTTTCACTAACGTTGTGTCCTCATATAATAGAGATTGCAAAGAAGTACAACTCATAGCATGGCATGAGTCATGTCATATGTGATTCTGAATGCAACAGTGTGGAGGTGAGGTGAAGAGCACAGGCCCTGGACCCAGTTGCTGGGATCAGATCCTGACTTTTCTCTTTAACAGCTTAGGGACGTTGGGCAAGTTTCCCGACTTTTTCCTGCCTCCCTCTCATTTGTGAAATAGGGATAATAACAATACTTACCTCAAGGCATTATTGACTTTGTTGTGTGTGTGTGTGTGTGTGTGTGTGTGTCTTTTTTTTTTTTTTTTTTTCTTTGAGATAGAGTTTTGCTCTTTTTGCCTAGGCTGGAGTGCAATGGCACGATCTCGGCTCACTGCAACCTCCGCCTCCTGGGTTCAAGCAATTCTCCTACTTCAACCTCCCAAGTAGCTGGGATTACAGGCATGTGCCACCACGCCTGGCTAATTTTTTGTATTTTTAGTAGAGATGGGGTTTCACCATGTTGGTCAGCTGGTCTCGAACTCCAGATACCAGGTAATCGACCCACCTTGGTCTCCCAAAGTGCTGGGATTACGGGCATGAGCCACTGTGCCTGGCTTTTGCTTTGCTTTTTTTTTTTTTTTTGAGACAAGAGCCTCACTCTGTTGCCCAGGCTGGAGTGCAGTGGCACGATCTCAGCCCACTGAAACCGCCACTTCCCAGATTCAAGTGATTCTTGTGCCTCAGTGCCCCCAGTAGCTGGGATTATAGGCATGTGCTACCACACCCAGCTAATTTTTGCATTTTTAGTAGAGACAGGATTTCACCATGTTGGGCAGGCTGGTCTTGAACTCCTGACCTCAAGTGATCTTGGCCTCTCAATGTACTGGGATTACAGGCATGAACCACCACACCTGGCCGACACAGTAAGTTTTATTGGCACATTACTTGGCACAGTGATTGCTAAATAAATGTTAGATTTAAATTAATTACAATTATAGAGAACAAAATATTGGACTTGAGATAATTCTGCCTAGAGATGGGTGGGAGGTTCATATGCTAGCAAGGTGACTTGAAATTCATAGAATTCAAGTTTGTGTCTTAGCTAACTTTCAATTTTTATCACAAACTTTAAGGGACATGATCAATAAGTCAAAATTATTATTTTCAAACCCAGTAATGTTAGAACTCTATTGTAATCACAATATTTCTCTCCCAAACATCTCACTTGTAAAAAAAAAAAAAAAAGAAATAAAAAGGCCAAAGATTTAATATGCAGTTCCCAAGATATAACATTGATTTGTGGTCAAATAATATAGGCTAAGCCACTTAAACATTTTAAATTTGCTCGCACATAGTGACACAATTTTTTTTTTTTAAATGAACAGAAAGAATTGTTTAACACGTTTCATCTCTTTGATATTTTTACCTAAAATCATCCATCACTTCTCAGTAAATCCTTTACTGGAAATATCAAAACCATCCCAATGGAGTTAAAACGGGCCCAGAGGCTGAGAAATTTGCTGTATGAGAAAATATAATCTAGGGAGCTCTAAGGTCTGAGTTGGTATGATTTTATATAGCAAAGCCAATTACAGGCATAACTGCTCTCTACTTACTGAGACCTAATTTAAACTAACATCATTTCAAATAATATTCCTTAAGAACTAAATCCTTTGCTTCTTAGGTAAGAAAAACTCTTTTGACTTCAAAGGGAGTTTTGCCTACCTTAGAAAGCAGCTTATGTTTCTAGTCACATTACCCTTACATGATCTCCTTTTTCTCTACACTTTTTAGTTCCTTGATGTCTGAAAATTCTGATGGATATTAGTGGTGCAACTTCCACACTAGTTTGCATTAGTGTCTCTCCCCTATGCTTCAACTGCTTAAGTAGCTTTTAAGAAAAATTATATTGGCATGCTCCCGAGAAATTGCACATTGTAATAGATATAATTATCTTAAAAATATATCACTATAGATTTAAAATACTAGGGAGTGTGTTTTATAAGACGGTATATGGTCCATAGCACTGGCATGATGAACAGATGCATATATTGTTTTTGCTCTGCTGCACTAGGAAAGCACTTTTTAATTGCACATATGGGTCACGTAAAAAAGTAGAGAAGCTATACCAAAGAACTTCAGCAATTATTTAATATTTTTAAAAATTCATGACATACAGCCCATTAGCTCTTTCAGTTCCTTTCCAGTGAAAATGCTTGACCAGTCTTCCTTACCTTTCTGAAGCATGAGCAGAAATCAGGTTTTCTCTCTTGGCAAGTCAAGGCTAATTTCACTCAATAGATTTATGCAAATTGATATTTCAGATGAAGATGTCTCAAGGAAAGGTCAAGAGAAGGTCCCAAATGGGATTTGGTTTCAAAGGGCAAATAAGAACTCGAGACTCATTTGTTTTCATCAATATTTTGCTATACCCACAATACACATGTCATAATCAAATTCAGCCTGAACAGAGAAGCCTAACCATAGTGGTGGTACCTGGCTCTAGAGTTGAGATACATTCTTATAACATGCTCTGTTCCCCTCTTTGCCTTCAGTCATTATTGCATTTCACTTTGGGGAAGTATGAATGCCAAGCTCAGTTGTTGGAGTTGTGTTCTTAATTAATTGAGATTATGTAATTATAACTAAGATTTTGGCAGCAGTGGCTAGCAGAGACTTATTAATGATGATCAATTATGACCGGGTAGACTTTTTGACAGCTGATTTTTACCTGACAGTATGTGTAAAGGTTTTAATTAGATAAGTAGAGCTAACAAGCTGACCTCACCATCTGCTGTCATTTCTCTTCCTGGGTAGATCATTCCATTCATTGCATAGGAATGAGTCCTCTTCATTGCAGCCCCCTTTCATTTGCTCAGGACAGAACTTACAGTTCATCTGTCAGTATGGCCAGTGGTTGAGTACCTATTTATAGTCCACGATAGCACCATGACCGGAAAACAGTTTTCCAAAACCAGTTGCTGAGAATCTAAACAATCCCATTCTTACTCCAAACCAAAGAAAGAAAATTAGGCCCCTTTCTCTTTTGTCCAGTCAATAATGTCTTCCCATCAAGGAAGTCTAGAGCCTGAAATGCTTGCTTTGCTGTCATGATTGTTGGCAGCAATAGTGACATGGTGTGAAAATTCCAGTGACCCAAGTAAACACAAGCAGAGGAGTGGAGCTGCTGTGCCTGGCTCAGGTCCCCTTCAGGACTGAAGCATTGGTTGCTGGCAGTGTGGGCACAAATAATTCACAGATGTGTCCTCATTCCCACCCATACCCCCAATATTTATCCTTAGCTCACTCTGGGCTATATCACCCGAGCTGTAGCCTGAGCCCCAGCAGTTGTCATCTAATGATTGGTCAATGCAGGGGTAGAAAGGCCTGACCCCTTGTCTCAAACTGAGACAACTGTGAGAGGCCAACTGTGCTCCAAGCTGGCTGCGGGATCACTGAGGCTTCTTTGGCAAGGACATCTCAATTCACCTTTTCTCTCTTCCTACTCTTTTTTCCCCTCATCCCTCACAGTGCTGTTTGTGAGTTCCCCAAGAACCATCCTGCAAGCAAATCTGTTTCTCAGAGTCTGTTTCGTGGACACCCGAGCTACAACATAGTCATGACACAGCTTTCTTGCAAACAAAGATTGTACTGATTTTTGTGCCTTAAAACTGATTTCACACTTCTATGTGTCTTTTCTATGAGTAAGGGAGAGACTGTGGCTTTATCCTGCACTTCATTATGGATACAGTATAGGAAAGGCTACATCTCATTGGAAGTATTCACACCCACTTTGCCAGTGTGTATGGTGATATCAGACATACCTAAAATGCTCATGTATTCAGTCAAGGGCTTCAGGGCACGGATTGACTTAACAATGCTTGCTGTCCATATCTTGTCTAGTTTGATGGAGCATTCTTCTATTTCCTTCCCCTACAGTGGTTATGTGTAACTGCTGGCTATTCTCAGAAGCTATAGGTTTATCCCCCAAATTACTTTGTGTACCGTAAGAGTTTGTTTGGGGCAAGCTAAAATTGAGATGCTTATAAGACATTCAACTAGGCCGGGTGCAGTGGCTCACGCCTGTAATCCCAGCACTTTGGGAGGCTGCAGAGGGTGGATCATCTGAAGTCAGGAGTTCCAGACCAGCCTGGCCAACATGGTGAAACCCCATCTCTACTAAAAATACAAAAATTAGCCAGGCGTGGTGGCCGGCACCTGTAATCCCAGCTATTCGGGAGGCTGAGGCAGGAGAAGGGTGTGAACCCAGGAGGTGGAGCTTGCAGTGAGCCAAGATTGCACCACTGCACTCCAGCCTGGGGGACAGAGCATGACTCCATCTCAAAAAAAAAAAAAAAAAAAACTCAACTAGAAGTATCAATTGGGATGCTTGATAATGAAATTTTGAACTCAGAAGAAATACTGTTAGCATAAAATTGCTATAAGAAACCACAAGAGTAGGATGAGATCATCTAGAGAGAGAAAAGAGAATTTAGGGTAAGGTTGAATAAACGAAACTTAGGGGCCTGGGAGAAGATATAGAACATACAAAGGAGACTGAGAAGGAGCAGCCAGAGAGAGAACTAGGACAGTATGCTCTCCTGGGAGCCAGGATGCTTCAAGAAGGATGGGGTTGTCAACTGTGTGATTTTTCCTTTTCAATGATGGCTTTATTGAGATCTAACTCACATACCACAAAGTTTACCCTTTTGAAGTGTAGAATGTAAAGACTTGTGCATCTAATTTCAGAACATTCGCATTTGACAAACATCCTCCTTTGTCAAAATAGTAACTCTGTACTCACTAGCAGTCATTTCCCCATTCTCCCTCTCCCCAGCCCCTGGCATTCTCTACTTTCTGTCTCTATGGATTTGTCTCTTCTGGATATCCCATATAAATGAAGTCATACAATACGTAGTCCTGTGTGGCTGGCTTCTTTCATTTACATTTTCAAGATTTACCATATTGTAGCATTACCAGTACTTCATTTCTCTTTTATTGCCAAATAATATTCTGTTACATAGATATACCACATTTTGCTTATTATTCATCAGTCAGTGAACATTTGAGTTGTTTCTGCTTTGGGCTGTTATAAATGCTGCTATGACCGCACATGTATATGTTTTTGTGTGGGGTGTTTTTCATCTCTCTTGAGTATGTACCTGGGAGTGGAATTACTGAGCAATACGGTAACTCTGTCTAACCATTTGAGGAACTGTCAGACTCTTTCCCAAAATGGCTTCACTATTTTACATTTTTACTACCAGCTATATATGAGAGTTCCAATTTCTCCACATGTTCACCAACACTTGTTATTGTCTGTCTTTTTGATTATGGCTATCCTAGTTGTTGTGAAGTGGTAACTCATTGTGGTTTTGATTTGCACATCCCTGAGGACTAATGATGATGGACATCTTTTCATGTGCTTAGTGGCCATTTGTGTATTTTCTTTGGAGAGATGTTCATTGAAATCCTTTGCTGATTTTTCAATTGGGCTGTCTTTTACTGTTTAGATGTAAGGGTTCTTTATACAATCTAGACTCAAGTCCCTAGCCAGAGATATGATTTGCAAATATTTTTCTGTCATTCTGTGGCTTGTCTTTTTACTTGCTTAGTGGTGTGCTTTGAAGCACAAAAGTTCTTAATTTTGGTGATGGGCAACTTATCTATTTTTAATTTTGTTGCTGTGCTTCTGGTGTCATGGTCAACTTTGCTTTGAATTCTGCAAGACTGGGTAAAGTGCAGACAGAAACAAACACAAATTTGGTGATGGAAGTAACTTATGATCTGGAAGAAGATTTATACAATTTTGGGGTTGAACTCCTAATGCGGTGAATCATGAGGGCCTAAGGAGAACACATAAGTCAACTCTTGGACCTGAGGTACATGGAGTCTAAGAGAAAACACAGCCTCCATTGGAATGGGCTGCAACTTGCATGGGAAGCATTCATAGGGGATGTGAGCTTTTAGGTAAGACAAAGAATATTCAGAAAAGAGGTTAAAGACAGAATAGTTTAGTGATCAGTGTTTGGGAGTCAGAGAAGGTACAGGGAAGGGTTGGGGAGCTGGTGTATGACAGATTGGGTCACTTCGATGGAAGGGAATACATTTTATATAAATACACACACATATATATACACACACACACATATATATGTATATATATACACTTTAAATTCTGGGATACATGTGCAGAATGTGCAGGTTTGTTACATAGGTATACATGTGCCATGGTGGTTTGCTGCACCCATCAATCTGTCATCTACATTAGATATTTCTCCTAATGCTATCATTCCCCTTGACCCCCACCCCCACACGACAGGCTCCATTGTATGATGTTCCCCTCCCTGTGTCCATGTGTTCTCATTGTTCAACTTCCACTTATGAGTGAGAACACGCAGTGTTTGGTTTTCTGTTCCTGTGATACTTTGCTGAGAATGATGGTTTCCAGGTTCATACATGTCCTAGCAAAGGACATGAACTCATTCTTTCTTATGGTTGCATAGCATTCCATGGTGTATATGTGCCGCATTTTCTTTATGTAGCCTATCTTTGATGGGGATTTGGGTTGGTTCCAAGCCTTTGCTATTATAAACAGTGCTGCAATAAACACATGTGTGCATGTATCTTTGTAGCAGAATGATTTATGATCCTTTGGGTATATACCCAGTAAGGGGATTGCTGGGTCAAATGGTATTTCTGATTCTAGATCCTTGAGGAATTGCCACATTTTCCTCCGCAATGGTTGAACTAGTTTACAGTCCCACCAACAGTGTAAAAGTGTTCCTATTTCTCCACTTCCTCTGTAGCATCTGTTGTTTCTTGACTTTTTAATGATTGCCCTTCTAAATGGCATGAGATGGTATCTCATTGTGGTTTTGATTTGCATTTCTCTAATGACCAGTGATGATCTTTTTTCCATATGTTCGTTGCTCACATAAATGTCTTTTGAGAAGTGTCTGTTCATATCCTTCGCCCACTTTTTGATGGGGTTGTTTTTTTCTTGTAAATTTGTTTAAGCTCCTTATAGATTCTGGATATTAGCCCTTTGTTAGATGGATAAATTGTAAAATATTTCTCTAATTCTGTAAGTTACCTGTTCACTCTGATGATAATTTCTTTTGCTGTGCAGAAGCTCTTTAGTTTAGTTAGATCCCTTTTGTCAATTTTGGCTTTTGTTGCCATTGCTTTTGATGTTTTAGTCATGAAGTCTTTGCCCATGGACATGCCCATGTCCTGAATGGTATTGCCTAGGTTTTCTTCTAGGGTTCTTATGGTTTTAGGTCTTACGTTTAAGTCTTTAGTCCATCTTGGGTTAATTTTTGTGTAAGGTGTAAGGAAGGGGTTCAGTTTCAGTTTTCTGCATATGATTAGCCAGTTTTCTGAACTCCATTGATTAAATAGGGAATCATTTCCCCATTGTTTGTTTTTGTCAGGTTTGTCAAAGATCAGATGGTTGTAGATGTGTGGTATTATTTCTGAAGCCTCTGTTCTGTGCCATTGGTCTATATATCTGTTTTGGTACCAGTACCAAGCTTTTTTTGTTACTGTAGCCTTGTAGTATAGTTTGAAGTCAGGTAGCATGATGCCTTCAGCTTTGTTCTTTTTGCTTGGGATTATCTTGGCTATATGGGCTCTTTTTTGCTTCCATATAAAATTTGAAGTAGTTTTTTCTAATTTGGTGAAGAAAGTTAATGGTAGCTTGATGGGAATAGCATTGAATCTATAAATTACTTTGAGCAGTATGGCCATTTTCATGATATTGATTCTTCCTATCCATGAGCATGGAATGCTTTTCCATTTGTTTGTGTCCCTTCTTATTTCCATGAACAGTGTTTTGTAGTTCCCCTTGAAGAGGTCCTTCACATCCCTTGTAAGTTGTATTCCTAGGTATTTTATTCCCTTTGTGGCAATTGTAAATGGGAGTTCACTCATGATTTGGCTCTCTGTCTGTTATTGGTGTATAGGAATGCTTGTGATTTTTGCACATTGATTTTTTATCCTGAGACTTTGCTGAAGTTGCTTACCAGCTTGAGTTTTTGGGCTGAGATGAAGTTTTCTAAATATATAATCATGTCATCTGCAAACAGGGACAATTTGACTTCCTCTCTTCCGATCTGAATACGGTTTATTTCTTTCTCTTTCCTGATTGCCCTCGCCGGAACTCCCAATGCTATGTTGAATAGGAGTGGTGAGAGAGGGCGTCTTTGTCTTGTGCCAGTTTTCAAAGGGAATGCTTCCAGCTTTTGACCATTCAGTATAATATTGGCTGTGAGTTTGTCATAAATAGCTCTTATTATTTTCAGATACATTCCATCAATACCTAGTTTATTGAGTGTTTTCAGGAAGAAGGGTGTTGAATTTTATCAAAGGCCTTTTCTGCATCTATTGAGATAATTATGTGGTTTTTGTCTTTGGTTCTGTTTATGTGATGCATTATGTTTCTTGATTTGTGTATGTTGAACCAGCCTTGCATCCCAGGGATGAAGCTGACTAGATCATGGTAGATAAGCTTTTCGATGTGCTGCTGGATTCAGTTTGCCAGTATTTTATTGAGGATTTTTGCATCAATGTTCTTCAGGGATATTGGCCTGAAAATTTTTTTTTTTTTTTTTATTGTCTCTGCCAGGTTTTGGTATCAGGATGATGTTGGCCTCATAAAATGAGTTAGGGAGGAGTTCTTCTTTTTCTGTTGTTTTGGAATAGTTTCAGAAGGAACAGTACCAGCTCCTCTTTGAACCTCTGGTAGAATTCAGCTGGGAAACCTTCTGGTCCTGGGCTTTTTCAGGTTGGTAAGCTATTACTGCCTCAATTTCAGAACTTGTTATTGGTCTATTCAGGGATTCTACTTCTTCCTGGTTTAGTCTTAGGAGGGTGAATGTGTCCAGGAATTTATTCATTTCTTCTAGATTTTCTAGTTTATTTGCATAGAGCTGTTTGTAGTATTCTCTTGTAGTTTGTATTTCTGTGGGATCAGTGATGATATCCCCTTTATCATTTTTTATTGCGTCTATTTGATTCTTCTCTCTTTTCTTCATTAGTCTGGCTAGCGGTCTATTTTGATAATCTTTTCAGAAAACCAGCTCCCGGATTATTTCTTTTTTTTCTTTTGCAACATCAAAAGTTTATTTATAACAGTGGGCTGAATGCTATCCTGAGAATTCATCTCTTAAAATTGTGGCCTGTGCATTTCAGTTCATGCCAACTAACCAACTTTGAATATAACATTGTACTTTTCCTTCTAACTCTCCATTTATTTAGGTCTTTGTTGACTTAAAAAATTATCATTAGTGCAGCAAAGAGTGAAAGGCTCTGTGTTAGACCTGACAACTGTATTACTTGGCTGTCACTTACTGGTCTCTTAGGCTCTAGTTCACTCTACCTAGTTCCTGTTGATCATGGTTGGCAAGGTAATCTTTCTTGAAAACAATTTCTTTCACATTGGTTTTTAGTTTTATCCATTGTCTTTCAATCAAATCTGAACATTTTAGCTTGTATTTCAAGTTCTCTTCACCCCATCATCAGGCTTCTCCATGCCTATTCAGCATAATTCACTTCATCTTGCTGCCCTTTGGCTTCTCTCTGTAAGTAGTTAGTCTGACCCAGGAGATCTTTTCAAACCTCTTGCATCTTCATTTGTACTGGGGCTCTGTGAAAGACAGGTGAGGTGATAGGCCACATCCTCTGGTGCCTGACTTTCTTCCACCTTTTCTCAACAGTCTGTATTGTACATGTACTTACTGCAGTAACAACAGTCGTAGTAATGATATCTTTTATTACTGAGTTCCTACCACGTAAAGCACTAAATTATTTTATATGTATCATCTCTGCTAAAACAATAGCATGATTTAGGTAAATACGGGTATTATTATCTCCGTTTTACAAACAAAATATTGAGACCCAAAGGATTAAGAAATGTACCCAAAGTCATACAGTTAGTCGATATCGGAGCCAGGATTTAACCAGTTGGTACGACTCTAGAGTTTTTTTATCTTAACCATTATACTTTTTCTGGCAAATGACTGTGTGATGTGATTACAAACATGTAAAAGATCCAGTGCCTGTACCCCAAAGTTGACTGTTTAATTTGGTAGATTAGACATGCACACAACTAACTTTTTTATAGGTCAGTGTGTGACAAGTACTGGAAAAATGGGCCTAAGTTGCAGTGTGGATCTAGAACTGGGAGAAGGCTTCCCAGAAGCTCTGATACTTTAGTCTTGGAAAAATAGGTTCCATTTTCATGGGTATCTAAACTATTCAAATTTACATGTTAGTTTATTCTGGCTTGCATTGTTTATTTCATTTTCTTTTTGTTGGCTTTCTTCTCAATTAGAGAAGTTCTTTTTATTATTATTATTATTTTTTTTTTTTATTACACTTTAAGTTCTAGGGTACATGTGCACAACTTGCAGGTTTATTACATATGCATACATGTACCATGTTGGTGTGCTGCACCCATTAACTCATCATTTACATTAGGTATATCTCCTAATGCTATCCCTCCCCTCTTCCCCCTCTCCACAACAGGCCCCAGTGTGTGACGTTCCCCTTCCTGTGTCCAACTGATCTCATTGTTCCATTCCCACCTATGAGTGAGAACATGCAGCGTTTGGTTTTCTGTTCTTGAGATAGTTTGCTGAGAATGATGGTTTCCAGCTGCATCCATGTCCCTGCAAAGGACACTAACTCATCCTTTTTTATGGCTTCATAGTATTCCATGGTGTATATGTGCCACATTTTCTTAACCCAGTCTGTCACTGATGGACATTTGGGTTGATTCCAAGTCTTTGCTATTGTGAATAGTGCCGCAATAAA
>NW_012106341.1:1448400-1449811 GCF_000951045.1 Mandrillus leucophaeus
GTTTTCCTTCTAACAGTCAGGACCCTCAGCTGCAGGTCTGTTGGAGTGTGCTTGAGGTCCACTCCAGACCCTGTTTGCCTGGGTATCAGCAGTGGAGGCTGCAGAAGATAGAATATTGCTGAACAGCAAGTGTTGCTGTCTGATTCTGGCTCTGGAAGCTTCAGAGGTGTACCTAGCCATGTGAGGTGTCAGTCTGCACCTAGTGGGGGATGTCTCCCAGTTAGGCTACTCAGGGGGTGAGGGACCCACTTGAGCATGCAGTCTGTCCGTTCTCAGATCTCAACTTCCATGCTGGGAGAACCACTGCTCTCTCTTCAAACTGTCAGACAGGGACATTTACATCTGCAGAGATTTCTGCTGCTTTTTTGTTTAGCTATGTCCTGTCCCCAGAGGTGGAGTCTACAGAGGCAGACAGGCCTCCTTGAGCTGTGGTGGGCTCCACCCAGTTCGAGCTTCCCGGTGGCTTTGTTTACCTACTTAAGCTTCAGCGATATCGGGCGCCCCTCCCCCAGCCTCGCTGCCACCTTGCAGTTAGATCTCAGACTGCTGTGCTGGCGATGAGGGAGGTTCCGTGGGCATGGGACCCTCCGGGTCAGGCATGTGATATAATCTCCTGGTGTGCTGTTTGCTAAGACCCTTGGTAAAGCACAGTATTAGGGTGGGAGTTACCCAATTTTCCAGGTTGTGTGTGTCTCAGTTTCCCTTGGCTAGGAAAAGGAATTCCCTTCCCCCTTGTGCTTCCCAGGTGAGGTGATGCCTCACCCTGCTTCACCTCTCGCTGATTGGGCTGCACCCACAGACCAGCACCGACTGTCCGACATGCCCCAGTGAGATGAACCTGGTACCTCAGTTGAAAATGCAGAAATCACCCGTCTTCTGTGTTGCTCATACTGGGAGCTGGAGGCTGGAGCTGTTCCTATTCGGCCATCTTGGGCGCCCTCTCTTTTTTTTTGGTTTAGATGGAGTCTCGCTCTGTTTCTCAGGCTAGAGTGCAGTGGTGTGATCTCGGCTCACTGCAAGCTCCACCTCCCAGGTTCATGCCATTCACCTGCCTCAGCCTCCTGAGTAGTTGGGACTACAGGCACCTGCCACCACGCCTGGCTAATTTTTTGTATTTTTTAGTAGAGATAGGGTTTCACTGTGTTAGCCAGAATGGTCTACGATGTCCTGATCTCATGATCCACCTGCCTGGGCCTCCCAAAGTGCTGGGACTACAGGTTTGAGCCACTGCACCCGGCCCTGGATTCATTAATTTTTTGAAGAGTTTTTGTGTCTCTGTCTCCTTCAGTTGTGCTCTCATCTTAGTTATTTCTTGACTTTTGCTAGCTTTTGAATGTGTTTGCTCTTGCTTCTCTAGTTCTTTTAATTGTGATGTTAGGGTGTCAATTTTAGATCTTTCCTGCTTTCTCTT
>NW_012106341.1:1450418-1451136 GCF_000951045.1 Mandrillus leucophaeus
AAAAAACCAGCTTCTGGATTCATTGATTTTTTTGAAGGGTTTTTGTGTTCTATCTCCTTCAGTTCTGCTCTCACCTTAGTTATTTCTTGCCTTCTGCTAGCTTTTGAATGTGTTTGCTCTTGTTTCTCTGGTTCTTTTAATTGGGATGTTAGGGTGTCAATTTTAGATCCTTCCTGCTTTCTCTTGTGGGCATTTAGTGCTATAAATTTCCCTCTACACACTGCTTTAAATATGTCCCAGAGATTCTGGTATGTTGCATCTTTGTTCTCATTGGTTTCAAAGAACATCTTTCTGCCTTCATTTTGTTATGTAACCAGTAGTCATTCAGGAGCAGGTTGTTCAGTTTCCATGTAGTTGAGTGGTTTTGAGTGAGTTTCTTAGTCCTGAGTTCTAGTTTGATTGCACTGGCATCGATGTTCATCAGGGATATTGGTCTAAAATTCTGCTTTTTCTTGTTATGTCTCTGCCAGGCTTTGGTATCAGGATGATGTTGGCCTCATAAAACGAGTTAGGGAGGATTCTCTCTTTTTCTATTCACTGGAAAAGTTTCAGAAAGAATGGTACCAGCTCCTCCTTGTACCTCTGGTAGAATTCAGCTGTGAATCTGTCTGGTCCTGGACTTCTTTTGGTTGGTAGGCTATTAATTATTGCCTCAATTTCAGAGCCTGCTATTGGTCTATTCAGTGATTCAACTTCTTCCTGGTTTAGTCTTGGGAGA
>NW_012106341.1:1451186-1452260 GCF_000951045.1 Mandrillus leucophaeus
CAATTTTGGAATAAGTGTGATGTGGTGCTGAGAAGAATGTATATTCTGTTGATTTGGGGTGGAAAGTTCTGTAGATGTCTATTAGGTCCACTTGGTGCAGAGTTTAGTTCAATTCCTGGATATCCTTGTTACCTTTCTGTCTCATTGATCTGTCCAATGTTGACAGTGGGGTGTAAAGTCTCCCATTATTATTGTATGGAGTGTAAGTCTCTTTGTAAGTCTCTAAGGACTTGCTTTATGAATCTGGGTGCTCCTGTATTGGGTGCATCTATATTTAGGATAGTTAGCTCTTCTTGTTGAATTGATCCCTTTACCATTATGTAATGCCCTTCTTTCTCTTTTTTGGTCTTTGTTGGTTTAAAGTCTGTTTTATGAGAGACTAGGATTGCAACCCCTGCCTTTTTTTGTTTTCCATTTGCTTGGTAGCTCTTCCTCCATCCCTTTATTTTGAGCCTATGTGTGTCTCTGCATGTGAGATGGGTCTCCTGAATACAGCAAACTGATTGGTCTTGACTCTATCTAATTTGCCAGTCTGTGTCTTTTAATTGTACCATTTAGTCCATTTACATTTAAGGTTAATATTGTTATGTGTGAACTTGATCCTGTTATTATGATATTAGCTGGTTATTTTGCTCATTAGTTGATGCAGTTTCTTCCTAGCATCGATGGTCTTTACATTTTGGCATGATTTTGCAATGGCTGGTACTGGTTGTTCCTTTCCATGTTTAGTGCTTCTTTCAGGATCTCTTGTAGAGCAGGCCTGGTGGTGACAAAATCTCTAAGCATTTGCTTGTCTGTAAAGGATTTTATTTCTCCTTTGCTTATGAAGCTTAGTTTGGCTGGATATGAACTTCTGCATTGAAAATTCTTGTCTTTAAGAATGTTGAATATTGGCCCCCACTCTCTTCTGGCTTGTAGAGTTTCTGCCGAGAGATCTGCTGTTAGTCTAATGGGCTTCCCTTTGTTGGTAACCCGACCTTTCTCTCTGGCTGCCCTTAAGATTTTTTCCTTCATTTCAACTTTGGTGAATCTGACAATTATGTGTCTTGGAGTTGCTCTTCCCGAGGAGTATCT
>NW_012106341.1:1455305-1546439 GCF_000951045.1 Mandrillus leucophaeus
ATTTACATTTAAGGTTAATATTGTTAGGTGTGAATTTGATCCTGTCATTATGATGCTACCTAGATATTTTGCCCATTAGTTGATGCAGTTTCTTAATAGTGTTGATGGTCTTTACAATTTGGTATGTTTTTGCAGTGGCTGGTACCAGTTTTTCCTTTCCATATTTAGTGCTTCCTTCAGGAGCTCTTGTAGAGCAGGCCTGGTGGTGACAAAATCTCTAAGCATTTGCTTGTCTGTAAAGGATTTTATTTCTCCTTTGCTTATGAAACTTCGTTTGGCTGGATATGAAATTCTGGGTTGAAAATTCTTTAAGGATGTTGAATATTGGCCCCCACTCTCTTCTGGCGTATAGGGTTTCTGCAGAGAGATCTGCTGTTAGTCTGATGGGCTTCCCTTTGTGGGCAACCCGACCTTTCTCTCTGGCTGCCCTTAAGATTTTTTCCTTCGTTTCAACCTTGGTGAATCTGACGATGATGTGTCTTGGAGTTGCTCTTCTCAAGGAGTATCTTTGTGGTGTTGTTCTCTGTATTTCCTCAATTTGAATGTTGGTCTGTGTTGCTGGTTTGGGGAAGTTCTCCTGGGTAATATCCTGAAGAGGGTTTTCCAACTTGGTTCCATTCTCCCTGTCACTTTCAGGTACACCAGTCAAACGTTGGTTTGGTCCCTTATTTCCTGGAGGCTTTCTTCATTCCTTTTCATTCTTTTCTCTCTAATCTTGTCTTCACACTTTATTTCATTAAGTTGATCTTCAATCTCTGTTATCCTTTCTTCCACTTGATTGATTTGGCTATTGATACTTGTATATGCTTCATGAAGTTCTCGTGCTGTGTTTTTCAGCTCTATTAGGTCATTTATGTTCTCTAAACTAGTTATTTTAGTTAGCAGTTCTGGTTTTTATCAAGGTTCTTAGCTTCCTTGCTTTGGGTTAGAACCTACTCTTTTAGCTAGGAGAATTTTGTTATTACCCACTTTCTGAAGCCTACTTCTGTCAATTCGTCAAACTCATACTCTCTCCAGTTTTGTTCCCTTGCTGGCAAGGAATTGTGATCCTTCTGGTGGAGAAAATGTATTTTGATGTTCGGAATTTTCCTCAGTGTTTTTGCGCTGTTTTTTCCCTCATCTACCTTCGATCTTTGATGCTGATGACCTTTGGATGGGGTTTTTGCATGGGCGTCTTTTTTGTTGATGTTGATGCTATTGCTTTCTGTTAGTTTTCCTTCTAACAGGCCCCTCTGCTTCAGGTCTGCTGGAGTTTGCTGGAGGTCCACTCCAGACCCTGTTTGCTTGGGTATCACCAACAGAAGCTGCAGAACAGCAAAGATTGCTGCCTACTCCTTCCTCTTGAAGCTTCGTCCCAGAGGGCCACCTGCCAGATGCCAGCCGGAGCTCTCCTGTATGAGGTGTCTGTCGACACCTGCTGGGAAGTGTTTCCCTGTCAGGAGGCATGGGGGTCAGGGACCCACTTGAGGCGGCTGTCTGTCCCTTATCAGAGCTCAATTGCTGTGCTGGGAGATCCACTGCTCTTTTCAGAGCTGGCAGGCAGGAAAGCTTACATCTACTGAAGCTGTGCCCACAGCTGCCCCTTCCTCCAGGTGCTCTGTCCCAGGGAGATGGGAGTTTTATCTATAAGCCCCTGAATGGGGCTGCTGCCTTTCTTTCAGAGTTGTCCTTCTCAGAGAGGAGGAATCTCGAGAGGCAGTCTGGCTACAGCAGCTTTGCCCTGCTGCAGTGGGTTCTGCCCAGGTTGAACTTGCTTGGGACTCCATTTACACCGTGAGGGGAAAACCCCTACTCAAGCATCAGTAATTGCAGACTCCCCTCCCCCCACCAAGCTCCAGTGTCCCAGGTCGACTTCTCGCTGCCAGCATAGCAGTCTGAATTTCAAGCCAGTGGATCTTAGCTTTCTGGGCTCCATGGGGCTGGAATCTGCTGAGCAAGACCACTTGGCTCCCTAGCTTCAGCACCCTTTCCAGGGGAGTGAACAGTCTGTCTCGCTGGTGTTCCAGGTACCACTTGGGTACAAAAAAAACCTCCTGGCAGCTAGCTTGGTGTCTGCCCAAAAGGCCACCCAGTTTTGTGCTTGAAACCCAGGGCCTTGGTGATGTAGGCACCCGAGGGAATCTCCTGGTCTGCGGGTTGCGAAGATCATGGGAAAAGTGCAGAATCTGGGCTGGAGTGCACAGTACAGTCCCTAATGGCTTCCCTTGGCTGGGAGAGGGAATTCCCTGACCCCTTGCACTTCCTGGGTGAGGCGACCCCCCACCTTGCTTCAGCTTACCTTCTGTGAGCTGCACCCACCGTCTAACCAGCCCCGAAGAGATGAGCCAGGTACCTCAGTTGGAAATGCAGAAATCACCACCTTCTGCGCTGGTCTCACTTGGAGCTGCAGACCAGAGCTGTTCCTATTCAGCCATCTTGTGAAGACCCAGGAATACATTCTTATCGATCCTTTGTCTCTGCATCACTAGAACAAGAGTCAAAGTCCAGAGGTGATATAGCCAGCTAGAGAGACCTCTGACTGCCAAGAAGCAAAGAGAATCAAGGTCTAGCACTCTTGGCTTATAAGTGGGAGATTAAGCATCACCTTCCACCACACGACCTACAATGAAGGCTTCCCTCAAATTGCAGTGGGGATTGGATTCTGGGTAATACCCTCTCCCCAACACACAAAAATCTGCTACATACATGGTCAAATTTTTGTGTCTATTTTAAAAGACATTTTCAGATACAATTTTCTGTACTAGGCGAGAGAGATTCAACATCAAATCCACATATCTGATTTTCTATCACTTTTATTTATTTTTATTTTCTTGTTTCTTTTGAGACGAAGTCTTGCTTTAATGCCCAGGTTGGAGTGCAGGGGTGCAACCTTGGCTTACTAAAAACCTTTGCCTCCCAGGTTCAAGCGATTCTCTTGTGTCAGCCTCCTGAGTAGTTGGGATTATAGGCGCCCACCACCATGCCCAGCTAATTTTTGTATTTTTGGTAGAAATGGGTTTCTACCATGTTGGCCAGGCTGGCCTTGAACTCCTCACCTCAAGCAATCCACCCACCTTGGCCTCCCAAAGTGCTAGGATTATAGGCATGAGACACTGTGCCTGGCCTTATTTTATTTATTGTTTGTTTGTTTGAGATGGAGTTTTTCTCTTGTTGCCCAGGCTAGAGTGCAATGGTGCAATCTTGGCTCACTGCAACCTCCGCCTCCTGGGTTCCAGCGATTCTCCTGCCTCAGCCTCCCAAGTAACTGGGATTACAGGCATGTGCCACCACGCCCAGCTAGTTTTGTATTTTTAGTAGAGACGGGGTTTCACCATGTTGGTTAGTCTGCTCTCGAACTCCCAATCTCAGGTGATCTGCCTGCCTCAGCCTCCCAAAGTGCTGGGATTACAGATGTGAGCCACTGTACCCAGCCTGATTTTCTATCACTTTTAAATGTACATGTTTGGTCTGGATGGTTTAAGATGTGAATTTGATCTAATCAGCCTTGGATATTTTGGGAGAATATAGCCTTCAAAAATGTTTTTAAGTCATCATGTAATTTTTAAGTATTTTCAACCCATGCACGTGTGCATGCACATAAATGCACAGAACACTTACTGAAAATATTCTTTCATATATATGTAAAAATATACTAAGTGTGTTGATTTATCCTTTTCTACCTACAGCTTACTGTGGCACAAAAATCCAAAAAGAAGCCCTTGCAAATATGATTTAATTTTATCGACACACCTTGCATCAATTTTCTAATTCAAATTCTACATGCAATGGTTAGGATTCATTCTAAAATGCTTAAATACTGTAGATTAAATTTGATAGGATGTCCTTCCCCCCACCATACACACAACAATTTAAAGGTTCTAGGATGGGTAAAGGACTCTGCTCCATAACTAGTTATCTCTGCCTTCAATGTGTGACTTCTGTCTCTAGGTCCAAGACCGCAGCTACAGTTCTTCCCATTTTCAGCTGACAGTGAGGGGGAAAGGCTCTAGTGCAGGGCAAGCAGTTATGGTTGTCCCAGAATTTGCATACATCACTTATGATCACTTGCTATTGGCTTGAATTTAGTCACATGGCCATTCCTAGTTTAAAAGGAAGCTAAGAAATAGTCTCTGCTGTAAGCCCAGCTAAAATACAGGGATTCTAGCACAAAAGGAAGGAGAAAATGGATACTAGGGGTTTAGCAATCTCTACCAAATCAGTGACACCTGATGTGTGAAAGTTTACTAGTTTTTCCACAGTTAACTCAATCTTTGTTTCAATGAAGTACAGAGAGGAATGTCTTGTTGAACAAGCAACCTCTTCCTGTTAGCTCCTTTCAGAGGAGAGAGGCAGTAGGCATTAGATAGAATCAAGAATATGGGGGCAAAGAAAGAACATAGGAGCTATGTGGGTTATGTGGGTTTATAATCCAAGCTTTGATATTTACTGGCTCTGTGACTTTGAGTAAATTACTTTTCGTGTGCTTCAGTTTCCTCATTAGGATGATAGGAAAGAAAGTAGCTGGAATAGTGTTTGGGTTATAGGATTCACCCAGTTAATACTTATTGTATCTACTGAGGGTAATTATTAATAATTCCTTTTAGCTAATATTTTTAATATTCTGAAATTGTTGTTTGTATTGTTCTACTATGAGAAGTACTTTTCAAAAAGCAATCATGGCCCTGTTGAGTTGATTTCATCTCTCATCTTCTGAAACTTTTCCAACTTCATTTCTTCTTACTTCTCCCCTGTGTTTATTTTCATTCCCAACACCTAGCTACTTCCTGCCTTGGCTCATTCTGTTTCTTCTTTTCAATGCCTTCCAGACAATTCATACTCAGAGCTTTTTCAGACTTTCATCTCAAATTATTCCCCAAGCAACTCATGATTGGAGATGTCTACTCCCACTGCTCGAGTACCTTAGGCTTCCCTACATTGGAGATGACCATTTTACCATCCTCTCTTGTACTAGTTTATATGGCATTCTGGTCTCTTTGGCTGACACTATTAACTGCCTCCCAAATATCCACTGCCCTCTTTTGCTTGCTATTAGAAACCCAATTTTATTCAAGGCAGCGATATGTTCACCAAGTGAAGTGTTTACTATCCTAGCCTACCTTGCAGCTAGGGATAACTGTGCAACAGTTCTGGCAAATGAGATGTACTGGTGTCTGTTTAGGGATTTGGGAAATTTTTACTTATAAAAAAAGGGAGATATTGTTAAAGAAAATTATCCTGACACTAGTTAAAACAGTAAGACGGGTTTATTCAGGAGTATTGTAATAGCTGTCAACACAATCACAATAGGGGAGCTTTGTCAAGCTCAACTCTTAATACAGTAAAGACGCCTGGGGACTTACAGCCAATGAGAAGGATGAGCGGTTAGTGGATGGAAAATAACTCAGAGGAGATCTCAAGGGTAGGGGGATTCTTGCTAAACTGACCTGACAGCATTCTTGCTGAAGACAGGCCAGGGTTTTCAGATATCAAGGATGGGTGATGAGGACTTTTCGATCAGACTGAGATATCAGGGGACCTAGTTGAAATAAAGCAAGGACCTAGTTGAAAAAAGGGCTTGGAATTCCTACCTAGAGCAATCAGACAAGAGAAACGAATAAAGGGCATCCAAATTGGAAAGAAGTAAATTATCCTTGTTTACAGATGATATCATCTTATATTTGGAAAAAGACTCCACCAAGAAACTATTAGAACTGATAAATTCAGTAAAGTTGCAGGATAAAAAATCAACATACAAATATCAGTAGCATTTCCATATGCCAACAGGGCACAACCTGAAAAAGAAATCAAGAAATTAATCTCATTTGCAATTACTGCAAATAAAATACCCAGTAATTAAAGAAGTGAAAGGTCTCTACAATGAAAACTATAAAATATTAGTGAAAGAAATTGAAGAGGACACAAAGAAATGGAAAGATATTCCATGTTCATGAATTGGAAGAATTAAGGTTGTTAAAATGTCCATACTTCCCAAAGCAATATACAGACTCAATACAATCCCTATCAAAATACCAATGACATTCTTCACAGAAAGAGGAAAAGGAATCCTAAAATTTATATGGAGCCACTAAAGACCCAGAATAGCCAAAGCTATCCTAAGCAAAAAGCAAAGAGGGCTCAGAGAGACTTTGTAAACATGGCTGTTTTGTTCCTCCTCCTACCATTCCCCATTCACCCTTACCTTTCTTATAACCTGGACCTCTGATGTCTGAAACTGCAGCAGTAATTTTGTGTTCACAAAGAAATACACAGGAGGAAAAAAGCACCTTCATTAAGGAGGGTGTAATGAAAATAAAGAGCTGGAGCTCCTATTGGCATCATTAGTCAGTAAATGAATGCCAGCGGCCACCTGAGTCTTCATTTGTCTTGTCTTTGCATTTTCCAGCTGATAAATCTACCATTTTCACCTATTTCCGGTGTCCCTCCCACCTCAGGTGAAATTTCTGTCCTATTTGGTTCCAGAGTTAATAATATTGGAAGCAGAAACTACTTTAAATTTATTCCTGCTTTAGATCCCACCCCTTGACTCTAGCATTGACTTACTCTAGCAATTGACCTTACCTGGCATGGGTAGAGTACCCAGCACTCTACATGAGGCTCCAGAATTGCATCCTCAGTGTACCTGTTTCATCTTTCATCTGAGATGTGATATTCTGGGGACAATTATGGGCTTCTCAGTTGTTCTCTGAAAAGATTACTTCCACCTCTTACCTGTTTTATGTGAATAAGCCTCTGAGTCTTTGTTTTAAGCCCAAGTCTTCCATGTGAGTGTCAGTTTATAGAACTGGACTTTTTACGCTCCCATTCCTGACTCCTGCTGGACATTGGCTGTCTCTAACCCTGGTCTAGAGGCTGGCACTCTTTTCCCCTTGAGAAGGCCTAATAGATACCAGTGTTAGCCTCCTGAGCATCCATGCTCTTTGGTTTCCCTGCAGACCTGTGGTGGCCCCCTACCTTCTCATCCTGAACCCAAAGCATGGATAAACCATGCATAAGCCATGATTGGAGATGTCCATGAGATTTGGACTTTGCGTGTGTTTTTAAAATCTAGACTATGCTCAGCTGTTAGCTTTTACAGCTGATCAGTTACCCCAGCAGAAAGTCTGACCTGGTAGGTGATTCTAGTGTCATACCAGTCCCATTGCCTGGTCTCATTACAAGAAAATGGTCACATCTTAGCTACAAATCCTTTGATACTTTGATAATAATTCTAGTTACTTGGGATTTGTGGTTTTTCCTTTTAATAATACCATTGAGACCCTGAGGGTTAGTTAATTCTTTTTAAATTTTTAAAAAATGAACTCTGAGGTTATTTATGAACATGTAATAGTCTAATAATAATTGTTGAATGAATGGAAAATGAGTCACTAAGTCCAGGGAAACCTGTAGGTCAGAATAACAACAGTACTTTCTTTTCATATTTCTGTCTTCTGAACAGCTTCAGGGAATGTGGCCTGGTTGTAATTGATAATGAAAATAGGAGACTAATTCTTTCTAGTGCTGTCTTGTTTGATTAGCACCACAATTTGTGTCCAGTAGTTACATGGAAAAAAACAGTTATCTTGGCATTTAAGCTAGTAATTCCAAATGTGACACAAATGACCTGGACACTGCTTGTAGTGGAAAATATGAAAGAGGCTTAATGTAAAATCCAACCTTCGAGGCCTTTTGTGGCCACTTCTGCTACTCAGCATCCACTCATGCCTGACCGGCACCATTCCCTGGTTTTAATCCACGTATCTGGTTCGCCAGCTGTTTCTTGGCTCATTAAATTTGACGAGGTTCCCAAGATGGTGAAACTAAGCCTCCCTGGTACCTTTTTTTTTTTTTTTTTTTTTTAAACTAGGGAGAGAAAAGAAACATTTTCATCTTCTCATTGCAGTTTTTAATGAAATGTCATTTTTTTTTCTTGTTACATGTGGAGTGATGTCAGTGAAAAAGTGCTGGAACGTGAAGAAAAAGCAGGATAAAAAAATGGTAGAAAGAAATGGCAAGCTGCTATATAGAGACTTAAAAATAAACAGAAGGGCCCACTTAGGACCAGTGGATGAAGAAAGCTATCTCAGAGGTTGTCCCACCATGGGCTTGAGTCAATCACAGTTTATCTGATTCACTTTCAGTTCTTTGGAGATAGCAATGTTTGTAAATTCCGTTCCTTTCTATTGAAGAAAAGCTTTTGAGCCATGCCAAACAAGGGTCCTGTGATGAAATCTACAAAGGCCTTAAACTGAAGCCTCCCAAATGAAGGCTAAGGTCTGAAGAAGACTACTTTACACTGTGGGTCAGTGAGTGAGCCAGGGGACCTTACTTCACTTTTCTTTTTTTTTTCCTATAGATTCTGACTCTACAGAATAAGCAACAATTGAGTATTTTGACCACCAACAACAAAAACATCAAAAGTCTTTAAGTACATAAGCAATAGAATATTGTAGTGTAGAAAATTGCAAGTAATAAAACAGGTAAGATAATAAGTGCCTGTATTCCAAAGAAAAGTACATCAAAGGCCATTATAGCAAGTTACCTTACAACAAACATTATAGTCATTTGCTGCCCTGTGTTCTGATTTCCAACTTCCACCTCCCCTCAACATCAGCTACTCATTTCCATGGCATTGTCTGGACTACCGATCACCCAGAACTACTCCAAAATGACGATATGTAACATTCTACTCTTGGCCCATCACTTCCTCCTTCCAGCTCTCCCTCCTTCCATATCCCTTTATCCTTCCACATCTGCCCTTATCCAAACCTCCAGTCACATTCCTCCAAGTCTATCAGAGCCCCAAAGTTTTGAACCAAGATGAAGGCAACCTTCATTCTGTCTTCCTGGAAGCTAGAGTCTGGCCACTGAATGCTGTTGGAGAAAGTCGCAAAATCACACCAAATGGTGCTATCACAGATTCATGATCTCTAATCTCAGCTGGCCTTCCACATGGCCCAGGAATTCTTACATATGTTTAGACATCATTAGCTCTAACAAGTGTGGCCCAACCTTCACAACTCTCCTCAGGCCCCCTTTACCAGTTCACTTACTCTCAGCAAATAATTCTCTTCCTGCTACATGAATAAAACAGGGTCACCGTATCTCTAAAACTGTTGATCTGTATTCAACACCAAGAGCTCCAGAGAAAGAGGCATCCCTCTTCCTGTTTAAGACCAATCTCTTTCCGGTACCCTGAATCCCATTTGCATCCTCAGGAACATCTCCATCTACTCTACAGGCCGACTATTTCTCTCCCAGACACATCCTATTATTTCTATTGCAGATCTCTTATTTGTCCTCTCTGCTTCTCTGCCTTTAGTAAGATTCTCCTTACTGAAGACCTGTAGGAGCCTCTTGCTGGTCTTCCTGCCTCTTCCATTCTTTGCTTCTCCCAGTCCACCCTCATCACTTATGAGTAATCTTGCATAGCAATACTAAAACATAAGCCTGACAAGTCTTTCCTCCATTCTTAAAATCCTTTAGGGGCTCCTTATCACCACTAGGAAAAAAGTTCAAACTCCCTGGTATATCATGCCTTTCATAACTGGGTCTTTCCCTAACCTCTCCAGCTCTATCTCTTCTCTGTTTGCCACTTGATGCTTCTACAATCAAAACCCTCTTTCTTTCCCTTACATACTACTATCTTCCAGGTCTCTGCTTATGCAGGTATCTCTTCCTGAGATGTCTTTTCCATGTCTTGTCATTCCTGATTGGTCAAAGTCTTTCATAAAAGGCTACCACCTCTGTGCTGCCTTCTCTACCTCCACTTCACCTTATAACACTCTATTCTAGGTTAAATGCCTTGGCGTTACAATCGCATCCTCCTCATGATTCTTTTCTAGTCTCTATCATGCCTGTATCATTTATTCATCTATTAAGCTGTTTATTTCTTTACACAAATTAACTATAGAAAAATTGAAACTGGCCGGGCACTGTGCTGAGGTCAAGAGTTCGAGACCAGCCTGACCAACATGGTAAAACCCCGTCTCTACTAAAAACACAAAAATTAGCTGGAGTGGTGCATGCCTGTAATCCCAGATACTCAAGATACTGAGGCAGGAGAATCGCTTGAACCCGGGAGGCGGAGATTGCAGTGAACCAAGATCATGCCACTGTATTCAAGCCTGGGCGACAAGAGCGAAACTGTCTCAAAAACAAAAACAAAACCCCAAAAAACCCCTATAATTTTCTATCTAGATTTAACAATACTAAGTTTTGGTATATATTCTAGTATATATTTCTAAGTATATATATAATTCTTTGATAGTGGGTTGACAAATACTGTTTTATAGCATAAATTTTTCAGATAGCATTATAAATAGCTTTTCACGACACAAATACACATCCACGTCATAATTTTTAATAGCTACTGAGCAGCATTACATTGTATGGATATTTTATTAAAGCCATTCTCCATTCTTAGTAACTTAGAATATTACAAAGTTTCATTATTATAATCTACATTGCAATGATTATGCATAAATATTTGTATGTGTATTTGATAAGGATATTTTCTTACAATCAACTCTTAGAGGTAGAATTTCTGGGTCAAGGAGAATTTTAGATGGTGTTGGGAGATATTTTGCCTAATAGAAGAATCACTGTATTTAGATGCTGGTCTGTGTCTCTTCCTTCCCATTAGTCTGGAGCCACCTGCAAGGCGGAAACATTGTTGTGTTAGTTGCTATGTCCCTAGGACTACACTTTAAGTATCACCGCCTCATGTCAGAGTCAAGCATGTCAGAGATGCATGCCACCTGGCTGACTGCTGTTCTCTAAGAACAGGGAAACATAAAATAGGACTTCAGGATCATCAGCACCAAACTTTGTTCTACTATCGTCAAGAGAATAAATCAGCCCAACAGCATGATAAAGCAGAGTGTTTGAGACTATGTGTTAAATGGGTACACATTATGCGAAGTCAACCTTTATGGGCTCTGTCACTCATTTGGTGATTAATAAATAGAGACATATCTGTGATATTCATATACATATATCTCTAGATAATATAGAAATTCCTGGAAAATGGCAACCATTATACTTCTATGAATGCCTGTAACTGTGTGCTCTTGGTAAGCCCTCAATAAATGCTTTTGTCACCCAGATGAATCTAGTCTTGATCATAAAACTGTTAGGAGGAGGGACAGGGGGCTCATTCTGCTAATGTTTTCAGCCTCTGATAAAGGGCCAGCTAAGAGAATCAGCTGCTTGCAGGACACTTGTAAAACAGAGTTGAAGGTGACTTTCCTCTGCTCAGCATCACTCACCGGTGGCAGGATGGTCTTGGCTGTGGCAGCCGGTGGGCATTTCTGGGAGTAACATGGAAGGTCAAATGCCATTTCAGCACCTCAAGAAAATGCACATTTGCTATTGCCACCCAGGAGTTCTTTTCAGCACTGTATCACTAATATTTTGTATATCTGGTTTGAAGAAGTTTTCTGAATGACACACAGCTTCCCACCAACTTTAAAGGATGGTGGAATTTTCTTTAAAAGTTAGTAACAGGAATATAGGGGAAAAGGAAATTAGTGTCTGGAGACATTACCCACACACCAGGGTTGCTCAAAGACTTTTGACTTGAGTTCTGTAGCAATCAAGCACTCGAGGCTCACAGTTCAAGATGAACCCCAGGCTCTTAGCCTAAAAAGTCTACAATCACAGCTGAGCATGATGAGATGGAGCAGAATTAAAACAGGTTCAAACTTACTAAATGATTTAAAATCACTACAAGAAAAATATATCCCATGAAATACTTGAGGCCAAGGTGATAACTAATCAGCTTATTTCTATAAAATGTTTTGACTCTTGCAGAGAAAAGTATTAAAAATAGTCTCTGCAAATGTTCCATCTTACTTTATTTAGAGTAATGGATGCCCTAGGCCCTAGGTCTTCTCCCACACCACTTTCTATTTGGAGAGTTGGGCTTCTACTTCTACTCTCCTTCCCTTGCTTCCCAGGCTGAGATTTCAGGAAGTAGTACAGTGAAAAAAAAAAAATGAGACAGCTGTAGTTTGTTAACTTTTAATTGTATGAGTAAAGATATTGGGAAAAAATCCTCTCATGTACCATCACTAATAGTTCAAAAGCGGAGGATATTGTAACGTCCTAGAAAGGTAGACTGAAGAGAAGTTCTCAACTTGGGGCAACTGGGAATTTAAGACAGCATATATATCCCTATCATGTTGCTCTTATTTTTTTCTTATTTTACAAAAAATTTGTGAAAACTTCATAATAGGGCAACACTGGCATTTGGGAAACATTCCTTTAGTGTATAACAGTATGTTTTCCATGTTTCCCAAACATAGCCCTTAAAGCAGGGTTCCTCAACCCCTAGGCCATGGTACTGGTCCTTGGCCTGTTAGGAACCTAGGCCACACAGCAGGAGGTGAGTGACTAGGCCAGAGAGCATTATTGCCTGAGCTCTGCTTCCTGTCAGACCAGCTGTGGCATTAGATTCTCACAGAAGCATGAGCCCTGCGGTGAACTGCGCATGTGAGGGATCTAGGTTGCGTGCTCCATAATAAGAATCTTAGGCTGGGTGCAGTGGTTCACACTTGTAATCCCAGCACTTTGGGAAGCCAAGGCAGGCGGATCACCTCAGGAATTCAAGACCATCCTGGCCAGCATGGTGAAACCCCGTCTCTACTAAAAATACAAAAATTAGCTGAGCATGGTGGTGGGCTCCTGTAGTCCGAGATACTTGGGAGGCTGAGGCGTGAGAATTGCTTTAACCCAGGAGGCAGAGGCTGCAGTGAGCAGAGATCGTGCCACTGCACTCCAGCCTGGGTGACAGAGTGAGACTCTGTCCTAAAAGAAAAAAAAAAAATCTAATGGCTGATGATCTGGGCTAGAACAGTTTTATCCTGAAGCTATCTCCCTACCCTGTCTGTGGAGAAATTGTCTTCCACAAAACTGGTCCCTGGTGCCTAAAAGATTGGGCACTGCTGCCTTAAAGCACTGCCTTTCTGTTTCCAGTCTGTTCTCAGGCACATTCTCCTCCTGCTCTCCTCCCCAGGCACGTAGCTTCCCTTGCTTACTCTCATCTTTTTCTTCCTCCTGCTATTCTTTTCCTCTGACCCCACGGAGCTCTGATTCCACTATGGGCCAACATCCGTTTTCTTACCTCTTACCTGTATTTCTCCCCAGTCCTCTCCTTTAAATTATATCCTAGATATCCTGATTATACCTCTTTCTTAGGGGGTTTTACCATTGCTGAGTGTGAGAGAAGGGAAGTAGCAGGATCAGCCCACCCAGTTCACACAACATCTGAGGAGATTGGCCAAGTGTACCCAGCACTGGGGTTCTACTGGAACTCACCTATTTCACTCTTGAGGCCTCTCCTGCTTATTTTTGCCCAGGATTTTCCTGTTTCTGGGCAGTGCTTTCACTTGGTGGTTCCTTGGTCTACTTGTCTCTCCATTTCCATTGCGATGTTTTTTGGGGAAGGTAAATTATAAAACTGATAGTTATTTGGCTGAAAATCTGGAAAATTCAAAATAAAGAAATGATCACCCATAATTTCACATTATCAGTTTTTTAAGCATGCAATTTTAAAAATGTGGCCATAATCATAGCATACATGTACTTTAAATCTTGCTTTATTTCATTTCATGTATTAGTTTTTCCTCCTTGTTAGCAGTCTTCAAAAACATTCTTTAAAATACTGTTATATCCCATTTCATTGATTGTATCATATTTTATGGAACCATCTTTATATGACATTTCTTTTTTTTCTTTTTCAACTTTTATTTTAGGTTCAGGGGGTATATGTGCGGGTTTGTTACATGGGTAAACGTATTGCTGGAGTTTAGTGTACAAATGATTTTGTCATGCAGGTAGTGAGCATAGTACCTAATAATTTTTTTTTAACCCTTATCTACTTTCCACCCCTCCACCATCAAGTAGGCACCATTGTCTATTGTTCCCCTTTGATTTTTTGTTTGTGAGACAGAGTTTTGCTCTTGTTGCCCAGGCTGGAGTGCAATGGCATGATCTTGGCTCACTATAGCTTCTGCCTTCCAGTTTCAAGCAATTCTCCTGCCTCAGTCTCCCAAGTAGCTGGGATTACAGGCATACACCACCACCCCTGGCTAATTTTTGTGTTCTTGGTAGAGACAGGGTTACACCATGTTGGCCAGGCTGGTCCTGAACTCCTGACCTCAGGCGATCCACCCACCTCGGCCTCCCAAAGTACTGGGATTACAGGTGTAAGCCACTGCACCCAGCCTGTTGTTAACCTCTTTGTGTCTATGTGCACTCAATGTTTAGCTCCCACTTACATGTAAGTGAGAACATGTGGTATTTGGTTTTCTGTTCTTGCATTAATTCGCTTAGGATAATGGTCTCCAGTTGCTGCAAAGAACAAGATTTTGTTAATTTTTATGGCTGCGTAGTATTCCATGGTGCATTTATACCACATTTTCTATATCCAATCCACCACAGATGGGCATCTAGGTTGATTTCAGATCTCTGATATTGTGAATAACGTTGCAATGAACATAACAAGTGCATATGTGTTTGTGGTGGAACAATTTATATTCCTTTGGGTATACACCCAGTGATAGGATTGCTGGGTCACTGGTAGTTCTATTTCAAGTTATTTGAGAAGTCTCCAAACTGCTTTCCAGAGTGGCTGAACTAATCCCACCAGCAGTGTTTAAGCATTCCCTTTTCTCTGCAACCTCACCAACCTCTGTTAGTTTGTGTTTTTAATGGCCATTCTGACTGGTGTGAGATGGTATCTCATTGTGGTTTTGATTTGCATTTCTCTAATGATTAGTGATGTTGAGCATTTTTTCATATGCTTCTTGGCCACATGTATGTCTTTAAGATGTATCTGTTCATGTCCTTTGCCTACTTTTTATTGAGGTGGTTTGCTTTTTCCTTGTTTATCTAAGTTCCTTATAGATTCTTGATATTATAACTTTGAAGGTACATAGTTTGCAAAAATTTTCCCATTCTGTTTACTCTGTTGAGAGTTTCTCTTGCTGTGCAGAAGTTCTTTAGTTTAATTAGGTCCCACTTGTCTTTGTTTTTATTGGAATTGTTTTTGGAAACTGCATCATGAAATCTTTGCCAAAGCCTATACCAGAGTGGTATTTCCTACATTTTTTTCCTAGGGTTTTGATAGTTTTAGGTCTTATATTTAAGTCTTGAATCCATCTTGAGTTGATTTCTGTATATGATCACAGGAAAGGATCCAGTTTCAATCTTTTGCATATGACTAGTCAGTTATCCCAGCACCATTTATTAAACAGGGAATACTTTCCCCATTGCTTGTTATTGTTGACTGTGTCAAAGACAAGATGGTTGTAGGTGTGTGGCTTTATTTTCTCGTTCTCTAACCTGTTCCATTGGTCTGTTTTTCTACAGTACCATGTTGTTTATATTACTGTAGCTTTGTGGTACAGTTTGAAGTCAGGAAGTATGATGCCTACAGCTGTGTTCTTTCTGCATAGGATTACTTTGGCTATTTTGGCTTTTATAGTTTATTATGAACTTTAGAATAGTTTTTCCTAATTCTGCAAAAAATGTCATTGGTAGTTTGATAGAAATAGCATTGAAACTGTAAATTGCTTTGGGCAATATGGCCATTTTAACAATACTGACTATTCCTATCTATATACATGGAATGTTTTTCTATTTGTATAATCTCTGATTTCTTTAGCAGTGTTTTGTAATTCTCACTGCAGACATCTTTCACCTCCCTTGTTAGCTGTATTGCTAGGTATTTTATTCTTTTTGTGGCTATTGTGAATGGGACTGCATTATTGAGTTTGCGCTCAGCTTGGACATTATTGGAGTATAGAAATGCTATGAATTTTTGTACATTAATTTTTGTATCCTGGAACTTGACCAAAGTTGAAACTGAAGTGAGTGAAATTGAGATGCGAAAATCCATACAAAAGATCAACAAAACCCAAAGTTTTTTGAAATAATAAATAAGTACAATAGACTTCTAGCTAGATTACTAAAAAGAGAGAAGACCCAAATAAAACACAACAAAAAGTGACAAAGGTGACATTACCACTGATCTCATAGAAATAACAAAAATCCCTCAGAGACTATTATGAACACCTCTATGCATACAAATTAGAAAACCTAGAATAAATTGACAAATTCCTGGAAACATACAACATTCCAAGAATCAACTAGAAAGAAACTGAAATCCTGAACAGACCAATGATGAGTTCCAAAATTGCATAAGTAACAAAAAACCTACCAACTAGAAAAAGGCCTGGGATGGAGGGCCAGATAACCAGATATATTCACAGCAAAATTCTTCAAAACATAAAGAAGAGCTGATACCATTCCTACTGAAATAAGTCCAAAAAATTTGGGAGGAGGGACTCCTCCCTAACAATCTATGAGGCCAGAATCATTCTAATATCAAAACCTAGCAGAGACACAATGAAAAACACCTTCAGGTCAATATCTCCGATGAACATAGACTCCTGATGAACAAAGTACAAGCAAATTAAATCCAGCAGCACATCAAAAGGCGAATCCACCACTATCAAGTAGGCTTTATTCCTAGGATACAAGGTTGGTTCAACATATACAAACTAATAAATGTGATTCATTATATACACAGAGGTAAAAACAAAGACCACATGATTATCTCAATAGATGCAGAAAAGGCTTTTGATAAAATTCAACATCCCTTCATGTTAAAAACCCTCAATGAACTAGGCATTGAAGGAACACACTTCAAAATAATAAGATCCATCTATGACAAACCCACAGCTGACACCATGCTGACTAGGCAAAAGCTAGAAGCATTCCCCTTGTGAACTAGAACAAGACAAGGATGTCCACTCTCACCACTCCTATTCAACACAGTTCTGGAAGTCTTAGCCAGAGCAATTGGGCAAGAGAAATAAAAGGCATCCAGATAGGAAGAGAGTAAGTCAAACTATCTGTCCTCATAGACAATATGATTCTATATCTAGAAAATCCTATAGTCTCTGCCCAAAGGCTCCTAGAACTTATGACTAACATTTCTATGATTTGATTTTTTTGCCTATTGTTTATCCTAATACTCATGTTCCATTTTGGAAATATTTTCTTGGCATAGGTTTACAGTAATGGAGTTACATGGCTCAAAGGACATAACTGTTTTTTAGACTCTTGATCCATATTGCCACATTTTGTTCTGAAACAGCTATCCTAATTTAGTGCTACCAGCTATATCAATTAGTACAACTTTCACAATATTTTTTCTACAATTGGGTACGTTTAGCTAATTTAATAGTACATTTAATGGCCTGGTGCAGTGGCTCACGCCTGTAATCCCAGCACTTTGGGAGGATGAGGCGGGTGGATCACAAGGTCAGGAGATCGAGACCATCCTGGCTAACATGATGAAACGCTGTCTCTACTAAAAATACAAAAAATTAGCTGGGCATGGTGGCTAGTCCCAGCTACTCAGGAGGCTGAGGCAGGAGAATGGCATTAACCTGGGAGGCAGAGCTTGCAGTGAGTTGAGATTGGGCCACTGCACTCCAGCCTGGGCCACAGAGCAAGACTCCATCTTAAAAAAAAAAAGGAAAAAAAAAGAAAAAAAAAATACATTTAGCTAATTTAATTATAATTTAATATGCTAATTTAATAACACATGTTAGTTTTTTTCTGATTAGTAGAATGGTTATTTTTCCATATATTTGTTTCTGGTTCATCTTTTATAAATTATCAAAATATTTTCTCCCTTTTGCAATACTGTGTATCTTAATAGCATATTTTTAAATCAATTTGGGTGAATGAAGACATTAACATTGTTACATTTACTCCAATTGTGTATGTTTTTTTTTTTTTTTTTGGTCCTGTTCTTTTATTTTGGTTATCTTAGAGAAGTTTTGAAATTTAATAGAGCTAATTCTGTCTGCTTTTTATAAATTCTTAAGCTTAAAAAGTTGCCTAACCAAAAGGAATACAAAGGAAAGAAAGAAGAAAGTTTCCCTATTGTCTGAGGTTGGTAAATGTTACATTTGTTCTTGTCTTCAGGCCTAGCCATTGCGTTAGCTAGATGAATATGCTCGAAGGTCACAGTCAGCTCTCCTCAAGGAGGCGGCCAAATGAGACGGGATCAACGCATGGGTAGAGAGCTTAACTCTGAAGAGAAGAGCCTCTTTCTCTGGGTTTAGATGATCAAGGATTTGGATACATTGTGAGTGCTGAGGCAGGAGGCTGACGTAGTCCCATGTAGAGAGTGAGGGGAGGGAGAATGGGTGTGATAGGACATCCTTGCCGAATTTCTTCATTGTAGACCCAAGCCCTCTTAACACTCACCATGCAATTACTAGTGTTTTTCCCCTTTGGAAATAACCTGGGACTGTTAACTGTTGTAATGCACTAAGACATATCAAGACCTTCCTGTGCTTTTATCCGAATGAGAAAATTTACATAATTGACACAAAAGGGACTTGTAAACTGTTAATAATACCTGTAAAATTCCTTTTAGAAGTCTGTATAAAAATTGTTTCTCTTGGCTCCTTACTGCTGCTACTAAAGAAGAGGAGCTTGACTGTTAAACCCTTCACAAACGTACAGGGTTAAAAGTAGCTGGTCTCACTGCTACTCACTTCTGCTCTAGTAGGAGTTTCATATGCATCCAGAAACTCCTCCACTTTCATCTCCTCCTACCTGCCACACCTATGCCTTTCAGTAGACACCTGGTTGCAAACTCCGGATGTCCTTTTCAAAGAGGCCCGGATCTAGATTTGCTCTTTTATATAAAGGAGAAAAAAATAAGAGAAGTGAAACCAGTGTAGTGGCATTCAAATATTGTATAATTCTTTGTCAATCTCTTAAAATGCGTCATCATACTTGCATATAGTTCTATAAAGCCACTGCATAATTTAGCCCCTTGCAACATCCCATTCACCGGCCATTTTCACTTCTCAGAGACAAGTATTTTCAATTTTTAAAATTATTTCTTAATGTTTACCTTTTATCTCTAAATAAAAAAGTTATCTTTTATTGATACTTTTTGATTGTCATTAAGTTTTATGCATTATCTGCTAATATCCCTTTATGAAACATGAGAATTTATTCTCCACATACATGAATTCCTTTACCCTCATCCTTCCAATATAATTGTACGATAATTTGGGGCTAGACCAATTCTGTTTTGTATTTCCATAACTATGTAAATATGATAAATAGCTAACTCATATAGTATATTATAGTTACATTTGCTTTCTTGTGTAAAAGGTTTTGGTTCTTTGGAGTTATTAGCTTTTTCTACTTGCACAGCTTTCTAGGTACCTATCTCATCCATCCCTTAACTCTTACAAAAAGGTATGTCTCCCTTTAGCAAGATTCAAACACAATGAGCACTTCATCAGCTTCATCTTCTTGGATGGAGACTGTTCATTCTGTGAGCAGACTGGGCTGTTTAGTGTGGCTGTTCAGATCATCATCCTCACTTCTAGGCTTTTGGCTCCTTAATTGGTTGTGAATGACAGAGGTAAACTCTGGATAAGTAAAGTGGTACATGGGTTCAGAATTTTGGGAATTTTCTAGTATTCTACACAAATAGAGAATCTAAAATGTCTCACCAATCTCTTCTCCGGAATGAAGTGTTTTAGTAGGTGCCGTCCTAAATTTAATGCCTGTTACTTTTCTTTTCATCTTCCCTTTTCACTTCATCAGGATATCAATATCCTTAGCACAAGATTCTATAAATAAAATACTTCACTGACTTATTAACCTTTCCTCAAACTTTAGGTAAGGTAGCAGTATTCCCCTCCCTCCCCCCACCAACATATTAAATAAGTAAACACACATTGATATCCAGTCTTGAAAAACTTGCCACAAAAATATATTGCTGGTGGCACTAAAACTGACATAAGACTCTCTGAACCCCCTCACTTAAAATCCTTGCCTGGCTGTTTGTATTCATCCTAAACAATTATACTGTGATTTTTACCCAATCCTACTCAAGGCCTGCTCATTAAAAGATCCACCTTAAACAAAACTCCAGAATTTCAACAAAATCTGATCTTACCCTTTGCCATAAGACACTACCAAAGCTCTGCTGAGGTGGGTTTCTCTCCCTTATGGTAGGGAGCAATGAACTCAGCCCTGTATCGTCAATAGATTGTGTTGATGACTGTGTCTTTGAGGAACTAGCAGTTAACAATTTAGAAAAACTATGTAATATATATGTGTAGAAAAAGGCAAAAGGAATATGTAAAAATATTAATAGTTATGTTTGGGGATTGGTATTTTGCTACATTTTCCAACCTATTTTTCTGGTATTCGTTTTTTTGTTGTTGTTCAGATGGAATCTCACTCTGTCGCCAGGTTGGAGTGCAGTGGTGCAATCTCAGCTCACTGCAACCTCCTACTCCCGGGTTCAAGTGATTCTCCTGCCTCAGCCTCCTGAGTAACTAGGACAACAGGCATGTGCCACCATGCCCACCTAATTTTTGTATTTTTAGTAGAGATGGGGTTTCATCATGTTGGCCAGGATGGTCTTGATCTCTTGACCTCGTGATCTGCCCGCCTCGGCCTCCCAAAGCACGGGGATTGTATGGTATTCTTACATAATGAGGGCTGGGCTTACTTTAATAAATAAGTAAGAATTCATTTCAGTACAAACCACCTTTCAATGTGCACAGATAAAACAAAGGCAAAGCTACGCAACTTGTTGTTCTCTTTGTTGTGTTTTGTAGAACAGTTAGTAACAATCCAGGGAGAAACCTACTTATGTAGGAAACTGAGCTCTTCCTATTGTAATTATGCTTGTAGAGTCCAAAACTGATGGGCTCAGTTGTAATGTAAATAACCCAAAAATATTCCAAAGTCACTTAGATAATGTTGAGAAACAATCAGAAAGACACTGACAATGGCCTTTATTTTTTGTGTTTTTGAGACAAGAGTCTCACTCTGTCACCCAGGCTGGAGTGCAGAGGCATGATCTCAGTTCACTGCAACCTCTGCCTCCTGGGTTCAAGTGATTCTCCTGCCTCAGCCTCCTGAGTAGCTGGGATTACAGGCACCTGCCACCACACCCAGCTAATTTTTGTATTTTTAGTAGAGATGGGGTTTCACCATGTTGGTCAGGCTGGTCTTGAACTCCTGACTTAAAGTGATCCACCAGCCTCGGCCTCCCGAAGTGCTGGGATTACAGGCGTGAGCCACTGCACCCAGCTGACAATGGCCTTTAAATGGGTTTTTGTATTCAATGAGGCTGAAGCTGTAGACAGTGGTTTTCTTGGCACTGAGTTACATAAATGTCTTAAACCTAATACAATATTGATACATTTCACCAAGTTAAAAGCCAGGCTTTATTAATAGAAATCTTATAGTCAATGGGGTTTTCAGTGTATATTGAATGTATATTTTCTATTATTTTATGAAAACTAGGGAGAAGAGTTGGCATGCAGATAGATTTTTACCACAGCTGTCAACAGCAGCATTTAACCATGCCCTTATATGCTTGGAATTATCTGTTTTATGTCAAGTTTTCTGATGCAAACAAATTTTGATGGTTTGACTTAAGTTGGCTCTGGTTAGGGCCAATGAATGGTCAGCCAACCAGGTAAATGCTACCTTCTCTATGGGATATTAACCCATATTGTTTGTTACCTTTCCAGTGATTGTTTCCTATGGCGTAAGTGAGCTGTAGTGAGTGTGAAATGCATCTATCTGGGCACGACAACACAAACAGGATCTGTCTAAAACAGAAGGCTAGAAATCTCACTATAATAAGATCAAGAGTCACTTCTATTCCAAGTAAAGACATGCTGATGATAGGAGTAAAGACAGAAATATTAAGATTAATCTGGTAACTTTATTTAATATTTACCATTCAGCAGCAACCAACATGAACATGTGGGCTAACAGAATCTCTTAAAATGTTCTGCTATGTAGCTGCTTCAGAAATACACACACATGATAAATTCAAGATAAATTCAACTGCTCACTGCCAAAATTTTTTTAAAAAAATGGCTCCAAGAGCAAATAACACTGATTTATACTGTGCCCAAGCACTAGTCAACAAATCTATTAAATTACACAGGAAAAGGAAATCAAGGAAGCTTTGTTATCTTATGCATGTCATCTTATTTAAATGGAAGTTTTTACTTCTTTAAAGCAACAGAAATATGGAGCTTCACATATATATGTGTATATATATGAATGTGGTTACAGACACAAAGTGTTATCAAAAGCAAAAGCTAGTTGAAAAAATTTCTGACTGCAGAACTTGCAAGATACAAAGCTAAAATGCATATGTTCCTTTTCTCAATTATGAACACTTTCACTAAACATAAATATTTAACATATATTAATTTTTCCGACATTCAAAATTGTAAAGTCAATATGGCAGAATTGTTAAAAGCACATATGTACAAATATTCTTTTTCATACATAAAGTATTTGGCATAATTATAACAATCATACTGCATCAACAACTGTTTGCTTTTATTTTTACTTTTTTTTACACATAATGGTATCTCTTATTAAAATTAACCAGTTATATACAAAAATACTTGAACATTTATTATAGAAAACCTCTATAACCAGCCTCAACAGCATATACCTGCTGAATGGTTTCATTAAGAGAATATAAAAAAGTGGTCACTGCCTTCCAGGTAAGCTACCAACGAAATAAACATGGTTAAACTAAAATGAGCTTCCCAACAAAAGAGGGAAAATATTTAACAGTATGATTTAAAATACAGTTCATATCTATTGTTAATTGAGTGTTATAAACAGTCAGTAAAAGAAAAAACAAAGATATAAAATACATTACTACAGACAAGGTGCTTTTTTCACACTTCTACAACTGTGGCATTAGCATCCCTACCTAGATCTAAGATGCTATGTTGCAATATTCAAGCTAGAGAAGTCTACAGCAACCCTCCTTCAACAGAAAGACGACAGGTCAGCTAAGACAAACTCCACTGGTAAAAGTGGAGAGTCGTGAGGAATTTTTTATTTTGTGCAGGATTGAAAGTTAATGCCCTTGCCTTTGATAAGTCCTTTTGCCATTTAATCATGCTAATACATTTTCACTAAGTTTTTTTTTTCTTCACTTAAGCTATTAATTTAATACTGTCCCGTATTGATTCCTGAATTCTTGCTAATGGGGCACAGTCATTTGTGCCTTTTTAACACTTGAGCACTTGCTCTTGTTCAATGACAAATTTTTTATAGGAAACAAGAAAGGAAGCGCAAAATTCAAGTAAACATTTCTTCTGGAGTCTCTTGCTTAATCGAGCTGATTGGAACTCTGAAGCAAATTGCACCTTGAAAAGAAATACAGTAGATACCATGGTGTCAGGGTAGTAAGGGATTTAGCAACCAATTTGCGAAATAGCATTTTAAGAATGTAGACAGCAGTCAAACAGCAAAAGCAACCTTAAAGAAGCATTTTGTTTCAAGAACAAAACAATTTCCAGTCCCAATCCTTGCAACCCTTTAAGTATACTGTCTTGCTCACCTGCTTGAACTTTAATTCTGATGATCTGCACTGATAATCTGCTCAGGGGAAGAGCCAAAACCCTTGCCTTATTTACAGAAGTCTTCTAAAATAAGGACCACTGTGTTAGGATGTACACTGACTTAATAAGCTTCCTCCAAGTATCAAGTATTCAGTAAAAAGGATACAACATTGTCACACATTGTACTGTCTGACAATATCGTATTGGTTTTAAGATTAAACTATATAAAAAAAAGTGAACATAAAAAGGTACAAAAGGAGTCTTTATCACTATTTACCACTTTCAAATGAGAAACGTTTTAATGAAATTCAGCCATATTTCATTTAACATCTGGCGTTTTAGATCAGCAACTTTTAATATTGTGCAACATGATATTAATAAGCAAGTTTTAATTCCATTCATCGAAGGATCTGAGTAAGTTATTAAAGTGCCTACACTAAATGTCTTCTCATCATACTTCTTATTTTGTAAACGGGCAAAGAATGCATCGCAGGTACATAGAAAAGTGACTTATAACTGAGAGACCTTGCGCGGCAGGGGCCTGGGCCGCGGGCCGGGGTCAGTCCTCCGGGCCCCATTCTCCAGGTGGCTGGATCGCGCTGCCAGAGGCTTGGGGGGCAGCGCGGGCGGCTCAGGCGTGACGGGGATGGAGAGGCTGTGAGGTAGCGGGACAGGGCGCCGCAGAGTCCGCTCGTAGACGCTGTACGGGGGCGGGGTCTTGCTCTCCTTGCGCACCGGCTCCTCCCCGCCGTAGCTCGGCACAGGCACAGGCACAGGCACCGGCACTGGCACCGGCACCGGCAGGGGCACTGACTGTTCATTCACCTGATTTTCAAAGCCTGAGGTTTCCGACGTGCTGCACCGGCTGAGAGAAGAAATCCCACTGCTGTAGCTGCCCGACAAGACGGGGGAGTTGGAGATGAGTCCTGGTGAGTGGTACTCCACCGGAGAGGGGGTAAAAGACTGCACAGAGCCCTGCTCCGGGTAGAAGGAAACGAGAGGGAAACACAGTATTGAGTCGTGAACGCAGATGCGCTGAAATGCGCGCCCCCATGCGGAGGCCCCCAGAACCCCCAAAGCCAGCTGCATGAGGAGATGCAGCCTTTAAAAAGGTGATTAAGGTAAAAGGTCATTACGGTGCATCCTAATCCAAGCTGACTGGTGTCCTTATAAGAAGAGGCATCTGGACACACAGGGCGACGCCAAGAATGCGACACACAAAGACCTTGCAGGAAGGGCGGTCTGCAAGCCCAGGAGGGAGGCTTCGGGGAAACCAAGGCTGCCACGCCTTGATCCTGGACTTCTAGCTGCCAGAATTGAGAAAATACATTGCCGGTGTCTAAGCCACCCAGTTTGTGGTATTTTATGGGGGAAGCCCGAGCAGACTAATACACTCACACTCAAATTTGAGTGTTGTCCTTTGTAGCACTGAAAATGCACACCAGACGTTTATCTGCCAGGGCCACCAGTCCTTGAGTTCAGTTCACCGCCCAGTTTACTCCTTATTTTCAGATAGAGGATACATGAGCTAGGCGTGGTGGCTCACGCCTGTAATCCCAGTACTTCAAGAGGCCGAGGCACGGATCACTTGAGGCCAGGAGCTGGAGACCAGCCCGGGAAACACGGCAAAACCCCGTTTCTACTAAAAAGTCCAAAAAGTTAGCTGGGTGTGGTGGCTCATGCCTGTAATCCCGAGGATGACCTGAGCCTTGGGAGGTTGACGCTGCAGTGAGCCGTGATCCACCAGTGCACATGAGACTCTGTCTCGAAAAATAATTTTAAAAAGGTACCCACCAAGATAATTTGGAGGCACACATTAGTCCTATAGTTTGGAAGAGAGGAACTGGCCAAAAAAAAAAAAAAAAAAAACTAACACAAAAACCACCATACAACCTTTGGGGGCCCTATTCACCTTCCCAGCTCAGCAGGGCATGCTACAGGCCAGGAGCCAGGGCCGCTGAGCACACTCAGCTCAGAGGACCCAGAGAGCTGAGGAGGAGGAGCAGAGGCACCCAAGGTCCTGCACCTGATTTCTCCAGCCATCACTCCAGACTCCTGAGCTGAACTGGCATACTGGCAGCTCCCGGGCTGTAGCCTGAGACGTGAGCTGTTTCATCAGCAGGGTTTTTTAAAAACCTGATTTAGTTGTTATTTTTTAACATTTCACATTTCACATGAAACTCCAGAATTCTGGCAGTTCATAAGGAGCTAGAAGTTCTGGCCACAATGGCACACATTCTCTTAATAGAGAGAATCTTTAAAAGCTGAGCAGGGGCTGTCCCTTTTCACTGTGCCAGTCCCCACTATGCCATGTGGGGACTATGCCCAGCCTCCTTCCTTCATTTATGTCAGCTGTCTGGCTCCATTTGGCATCTGAGTTTGTTGCTTTCCCAACTGGTATCCCAAGGAAAACGAGTCCTAAGAGATGCTCTGTGAAAAGAGGGTTCTGCTGGGAAATGCTGCACACCGTATGCTCCTTGTGTATATTCAAAACATATTCGCATTTTCAAGTCTTAGAATAAAGGAATACAAATAATTTTGTTCAGCCCAGTGTTTTCCAAACTTACTTGACTATAGACCTTTTTTTCCCCGCTTATTACATAATGTCCTGGAAAACTAATGTTCTGTGGCATACACTTTGAGAAATGCTATCTTAAGCTAACTTTACTTTGGTCTCTCTTTGTAAACAAAATAACGCTGGTAGATATACATCCTGTCATTTAGTAGGAGCCTAAAATTAAGGCCAATTAAGAGTTCCCAATTCACTGCTACCTCTGTCAAAAGTTAGACCTGAAATTCAAAATATGGCAGGTCAGCTCAGTCTTCGCTGTAGGGTTAGACCCATAGTTTAATGGCTGGCGGGGGAAAAAATTCCCAAAACCCCACTAAACTCTATCAGTTAGGGCAGCACACTGCAAAGCTAGTAACATGGTAGCAGTATGCCCCCTAATGTAACCCAGGAGATATAACACAAATGTTCGATCTATGTTCTTTTCCTTCAAACCCTACGTATAAAGACATGGGTTCGGACTGTATATGGCCAGTAAAAATATATACAGGTCTGCTGAAAGACAGCATATACCAGCTTGCTAACTAAGACTATTTCATAGCTATTCAAACATTTTTAGCCCTTGGGTTCTTTTTAATGTTTAAGAATTAATCTCTAAGACTTATTTTCTTACTACCCAACAAAAATTAAGTTGAAAAATACAGATGGTAATTCCATAGCAACGTGTGGGAGCTCTGTGTGAGTAAGAGTAAATGTAAAAGTGTGGAAAAGCCATATTGCTTTCCTTTCCATCACATCGAGGTGACAGGCTATGGCTTCCAGAGTGAATGCTGTCACAGGTACTTCATAATAACAGCTGCATTACAGAATGAGAACAAAATGAGCCAATCACTTGCACTTACCCGCGAATTTCTACATCAGAAATTTTGGCAATGCAAGGGAATCACACTTCTTTGCAATTTTCTCCATTTTGCGGAGGGAGGCGGATTGTTTTCCAGTTTCTCAATTTCTATCAGCAACTATCGTTAGCACCACAGATGCATTGGATCGCAACCTGCCCCTATGTATTTGTAGAGGCTAATTTGTCTTTTGAACATTAGCTAGAACTAGCTTATCAACACAAAAGACACGGAGCGTGTAAATCCTGAGTCACTCAGGTACAAAATCATTCTTTCAACACACTTCATATTTGCCTCTGGTGCAGCAGTTCTGAACACCAATCTCTCACGCACGGACAATCCTTGAAGCTAGTCTGATTCAATTTGGATAGAGACTAAATATTATTCTTTATCTTCATGAGGGACTTTTTTTATGTTTAAAGTTGTTAAATAGCCCATGTCTGCAAACCAATTCAAATGTCTGACCTTTACAACTTTCCAGTTTGTTCCCTAGAAATGTTTAAAATCCATATTACTGCCTTGTTTTTCATGATCAAGTATGTATTTCTAATGTAAATGAGAAACTTGGTATAAAAATATTAAAAGAGACTGTTAGGTTTGGCTTTGATAAAATGGGTGAGGCTGATGATAAAGGCAAAAAGACAACAGAGAATATTTAGTAGATCTTGATAGTGATGTTTCTCAATCTAAGTGTGTGTGTGTTTGATGTGCCTGAAACTAAAAGGCCAGGCTGAAAATTTCCTAGGAGGTACATTAGGACCACATTCCTTTCCTAATTCAGTATATGCACTGACTTCAGTTTGCAAGTTCTCACTGCTACCATTTGGAGAATGAGGCTAATCATGGAAAAACAAATGGCTGCATTCGTGGAGGAGGCACCCAGAGGGGAAAGTCCAGTGTTCTTTTCTTACCCAGCTTCCCCTATCCCTGCTTGATATGTTCTTTGCCTTGTCCCTGCAAATTAAAGCACCTTTTGATATATCCGGGATGAGTCTTAGAGAAAAAAAAAAAAACCTGGGCCAGTCTCTAGCCTCAGTTGAAAGACGGGCCTTTACCTTCAATGGAGATCGCCCGGCAGGTGAGGGGGATACTGATGTCGTGTGTCTCGCTGGTGAAGCTGTCAATGGGGAGAGAGATAACATTTCAATTAAGAAAAACCAGACGATTGACTATCTGCACATGCTCTCTGTGTTACAAACCCAGATAGATGATCCAGTGCATAAAGACCTTCTAAGCAAAGGGGGTGGTGAGGATGGGGCAGAAGCTAAATGATGCCTATCTAGAATGGGTTCTCACAAAGGGCGGCACCGCCAAGATATGGGAGCATCAGCAAAAAGTTATCATGGCATATATGATGCTTTGACCAAATGACAGGTTCCCAAACTCATCCAATGTCCTTTCCATTTCCCCAAAGTTCAGGTGCTTCTGCACTGCTTGCTCTATCTCATAAGGTGCTTTTAGGTGTGAGGTGCTAGGGAGCAGTTCTTGGGGAACAGCTGTTGTCTTTGACCTAAGCACCAATGAGAACACCATGGCCACCCCAGCAGCCTGGAACAGGTCTATGGGAATATATTGAATCAGCTCCCCCCAACAACTCCAGTACTCTCCACATAGGTAGAAAACCCTTGGCCATGGCCATACAAGAAGTGCATGGTTTTCCATTTCTTCCCCTAATGCTTGTACTCAGGTCTTCCCATTATCCCCTGGTGGTGGTTCTCTATGGATTTCATCATCGTGGCCAAGAAGAGTGAACTGTTTGCTTTTTCTCTCTAGATTTTCAAGTCCTACTCGTGGGACACAGCATGTGTGATAGCATTGCTCCTGTGTGCACGCTTGTGTAGCAAATCCAGCTCTCTAAAGCACAGTCCTGTATGGTGAAGGCTGGCCGTGACACAGTCAACAGGGCGAGGGTCAGCCACATTTCTCAATTCCACAGAGATGTTTCGGTGAACTCTGGGCATGTTGCTCTGTGATTAGCTGCCACTCTCCCAGCTGTCACAGTGAGGTTTGTAACTCGTAACAAAACTACTGAAAGGCTGTAAGGAAGAAAGACAGTTACAGAGCCCCACAACAGTGACCACAGATGATGACATAAGAACAGAACATGAGAGCAATCAGTGCAGAAGGGATGGCAGCCCTGCCAGTGAACTTGGGAAGGGTAAGGTCACCTGTGTGCTCTGGGTCCTAAGGGGTCAGGAAGAGTGCTCCATGATCACACTGCTGGTATGCAGCCTCTCTCTTGCTGGATCATGCTGTCAGCATGTGTCACATTCTAATAACAGCATTAGTTCTCCTGTCCTGTTGATTGTGGGTGATGATTACGGAAGAAAATCATGTCTGTAGGGAGAAGCTGATCCTGATGGGGAACTATATTCCTGCCTTAATGGTGGCAGAAAGTTTATTGTTCCCTGGGACCCTCTTCCTCTTGACTCAGGCAGTTGCTGACACCACCATGGTGGCCCCTGCAACCACAGCACATTTGCAGAAATATTTCTCTGGAAAGGCGATTTCCCATAGCAACCTAAAATAGTTCCATCAGTATCCTTGTCTTCAGGTTTGAACTGGCCTGGAAACCTAAGGACCATCAATATTACTCCTTAAAAAATGTTTTGCAGGTTCTCAACTTTAGGGACACAACCAGGTTTAAACTGGAGACTGCCTGAATATATGTACATTGTGAATGAGATACAAATAATTTGGCCGATAAGTTTTAGGCCTCTGCACACATACTGATATACTAATGCAGGTCATCAATAAGCTTAAAGTTATATCTTGTTTTCTTTGAAGACCTCATATGCCTTTCAAAAATTACTGGTGACTTGACTTTGGGCTTTGACAAGTAGAGAGTAAATTGGGTGGCACACAGTTTATTGTATTTTGTTGCAGGGTCTCACTCTGTTGCCCAGGCTAGAGTGCAGTGGTGCACTCTTGGCTCACTGCAACCTCTGCTTCCTGCGCTCAAGCAATTCTCCCACCTAAGCCTCCCAAGTAGCTAAGACTATAGGTGTGTGCCACCACGCCTGGCTAATTTTTGCTTTTTCTTGTAGAGATGGGGTTTTGCCATGTGGCACAGGCTTGTCTCAAAACTCCTGGGCTCAAGTGATCTGCCTGCCTCGGACTCCCAAAGTGCTGGGATTACAGGTGTGAACTACCTTGTCTGGCCCACAGTTTATCTTAAAAAGAGGTAAAGAAGGATGAGATGCTAGACTACAGCAGATGAAACATGAATAATCTAGAAACATCTATGAAAGAAATCATGTCATTTTTTGTTCTTGTTTTTAGGCTAGTTGTATTTGTAAAACTTCACATCCACCATAGACATAGGTAAGTGCTGAAGAAACTCTCCCATCCAGAATACGCAAAGCTAGTAAAACAGGGCAGGCCCCTCTTAAAAATGGCCCCACATGTAGGTCACCAAGCAAGTTCAGGAGGCAAGGAGGCCTGTTATTGCTATAAATTTACAAAGCTTAAGATCCATTTTCAGTGGTTCTTAAGATCTAGTGAGCAGAAGGATCACTAGATCACTGAAAGGTTTCATAACAATACAGATATTAGGGTCTTACCCCAGAAAAACTTAGATTCTGATTCAGTAGGTGTGAGGTTAGAACTGAGAATTTGCTTTTTTATTTATTTTTTTTGAGACAAGGTTTGACTCAATGGCCCGGGCTGAAGTGCAGTGGTGCCATCTTGGATCACTGCAACCTCCGTCTTCTGGGTTCAAGCCATCCTCCCAAGTAGCTGGGACTGCAGGTGTGTACCACCACACCTGGCTGATTTTTGTATTTTTTGTAGAGACGGGTTTCGCCATGCTGCCCAGGCTGGTCTTGAACTTGTGAGTTCAAGCGATCCACCCACCTTAATCTCCCAAAATGCTGGGATTACAGGCATGAGCCACCACACCTGGCCAAGATTTTGCTGCTTAAACCACCACCTGAGCGGAGGCAGTACCCTGAATCAACCCTTTGAGAAATATAGTCCTCGCATAAAGACCTCTCAAAGCAACAGATAACTGCGGATGCAAAGTTAATGACTCTGATAAGCTTGTGGAGCATAACTATTAGTCAACAGCTATTTAGAGGCAACTGGAAACTTTGGCATCAGGCCTGAATAAGACTGAAGAAAGAAGCTGAGTTAGCAGAGGTTGATAAGAATGAAGTGGTTCAAAGTGAAGGTTAGAGAAGATGCTAGTGACCTACCAAGGTTAGGGTGCCTCCCCGAATTTGAGAATGGTGGCTTGGTAAAGAGCACTTTATAAAATCTGAGAGGCTTACTTGGAACGGACCATTGTTTGACCCCGTGTAATAGAAGTTCAGGAAAGAGGGAGACAGTTGTCAAGGAATTACGCAGCTACTAAGGTTTTTATCCCAGAAATCAAATGCCTACCTTTCTCTCAGGAATTCAGGACAAGCTGGAGTAGTCAATAAAAGTTATTTTATAAAAGTGATTGTTCAAATGCTTCAAATACCCACCAGTCTGTGTGGGTCTTGGAGGGACAGGGGGAGAGATAAGTTTCCCACTATCCGACATGTTCTTGGCTTCCTTCCCACTGTCCAGGCTCCAGCTGCTAGGGGTGGGGTTCACAGCTGGAAGGGAATAACACAGCTAAAAACACATGGTCCAGCTTTGCCCTTCCAATGCTTGAGATCTTAGAAGAAAGTCAGAATTATCCAGAATGAAAAATTAACTGGATGAAAAACAAAACAGGAAACTTGTTGAATACTAAATCTTTATTTAATTGGCTGCCTAACAGTTATAGTTACCATTTAACTGGGCGCTAGCAAGTCTCTTCATTTCCCTTAGTGCTGTCAAAGGGAACTACAAATCTTTACACTGGGGTGTAAAACTTGCTGAGAATTACACATGTATTTAGATGCTGGATAACAGACGGAAGATGTAGTCACTGGACTATTTTAAAACTTGGTTTTTAGTAGACATTTCTGGACAAGTGACACCTCAAAATGGAGAAGATAATGACATACTAATATTTTAACTATTTGGCAGAATTCTTGGGAAAGAACAGCCATGCCACATTATCTCATTGATAACTCTTTGAGGAAAGAACTTTCTGAAATCAATGAATTACACTGAAATATGTCCTTCAAAAATGATTTGGAATCCTGACAGTATCATTCTTATTTTGTAATTTGTCTGCTCTGTGCTTCGGTAAAATGCAGGAATATACAGCAATCCTGGCAGGAATAAGGGCAGGATACGCTGGTTGTAAATAGCCTCTATGCAATGTTTACATCAAATCTGAGTTCCAGTGACTCACTCCCTGTACAGACACTGCCATCTGGTGGGCATGTTGAGAATTTTAACATTTTACCGCTCTCATTTTCATTTAATGGGATGGAGTTACCCCTCTTAAAATTCTTTTTCTCTCTTCTTTTAAATTTGCATTGTGGTTTTCTTTTCTTTTTTTTTTTTTTTGAGACGGAGTCTCGCTGTCTCCCAGGCTGGAGTGCAGTGGCGCGATCTCGGCTCACTGCAAGCTCCGCCTCCCGAGTTCACGCCATTCTCCTGCCTCAGCCTCCCGCGACAACAGGCGCCGCCACCGCGGAGACGGGGTTTCACTGTGTTAGCCAGGATGGTCTCGATCTCCTGACCTCGTGATCCACCCGCCTCGGCCTCCCAAAGTGCTGGGATTACAGGCGTGAGACACTCCGCCCGGCCTGTGGTTTTCTTTAGTAGAAGGGGTGAGAAAAATACCACATTCCTTAGTTCCGACAAAGATCAACATGTGACTTGTAACATTAAAGCCAAATTTGTGTTTTAAAATAATTTTGCCTAAGACTTCACTAATTTCCATCTTCCAAGGAAAGTTCTAATGTATCGGTGTACCCAAATGACTATAGTTTATTTCTTAATGAGGTTAAGAGGGCAATTAAAAGGCACTTTCCCAGAATATTTCATTAACAACTCTTGACTCATTGGTCTGGGGAACTGCTCTTATTTTTGAGGCTTGACCCTGAGAGAGGTGAATGGGTGACTTGCTGCAAGCCCCGACCTGTAGCTGAGGAAATCGTGTTTAATCTGCTCTTCATCTTCTGCTGTCTTGCAGACTAATCCTAATTGGCTATTTACTGCTATCCATGTGTTTGGTTCTCATTTTGTGTGACCTTGAGGCAGGGCACACTCCATTATGCACTGGATTGCAATTCTTAAATGGCATTTAATTGTACAAGAGCCGTATCTGAGTCACAACAAACAACACATGAGTTGGCTGAATGAGCTTTGTAAGGGAGACAAAGGATGGGACCACCGAATCGATCTGGGAGAAGCTATTTTCACGGTGCTGAACAAGGAGCCTAATTGGCAACTTTGTTTCAGGAAGAGGAGGCATTGCCTGGGTGACTCACTGGATGGTAACAAAAGACCATTAAACATAGGCGTTCCTATCTTGCTCAGATTCTGCTGTTAAAATCTTATAGGAAAACAGCTTTTGAAAAATGATCATGAATAACTGTCTTTCATTAATCCCCTAAAGAGCATACCAGTCCTGATCATTAAAGCGCTAGAGCACTGCTTTCCACACAGACACACAGAAGACTGGAGAACATGAGGATAAAACAAGCCCTTACACATTCCAGGCCTGATCATGCGGCTGGTCTTACCTTTTTCAGGTGCAGAGAGATTTGGGTCACTGCGTGGCAAGGCCCCGTCTCCAATATGATTAAACAGCATCCTCTGCAAAGGTACAAGGGTTGATTTTTATGATGTGATATACGGACATGTGAAACCTTTTAGAAAATGAGATGATTATCCCCTCACTAAAACTTTTGATTCAAAATAATTTTTATATGATAGGATGAGCCTAGGAACAAAGAATTTAATTAGATTTAAGTAAAAGGGGGTGGGAAGAGCCTTAGGTTTTGAGAAAGAGTGTTTGAAAAGTTTGTATTACATTTTAAATGTAAATGGTAAATGTTCATAATAAAATGGAAGGTAAAAAATAAATAGTAAATAGCAGTTGTGCTATGAAGTTCTTTTTTTTTTTGAGATGAAATCTCACTATTATTGCCCAGGCTGGTCTTGAACGCCTGGGCTCAAGCAGTCCTCCCACCTTGGCCTCCCAAAGTGCTGTGATTACAGGCATGAGCCACCACACCTGGCCTGTACGGAGTTCTTTATAAATACAAATACTACAGTGGTGATATAAAACAGAAGTAAGAATTAAAGGAGAAATATTAGTTCAAAAAATCACTTGCGAATGAAATTTAACCCCTGCATGTTAAAAATCCTTTATTAGGTTAAAAAAAATGAAATAGTTGATAGTCTACAATTTTTAACTTATAAAAATGCCAGTTTTACATGGTTTTACCTAATATATTAAATAGAAAGTACCAAGTCCTTAAAAGTAGATGTACTACAGCAATGCGCACTATTGAAATTTTGGCAACATATATACTGCTTCCAATTTTGCTAAAACCAGAAAACTTGGGAGGCTAATCAGAGAAGGCTTTCAGAGTTGCCCATGCTGGCAACAAGTTCTCCTGGAGCAGAACAAACTGAGAAATTCCCTTGCAGCATCATCAAGTGACAAAGGGTAATAGCTAGTCCAGCCAAATGCATTCAGATATAATTTCTGCAAGACATCAGCGCTGTGCAGAGGCGGTACCCCGGGACTTTCGGGAGGATCACACAATCAGCAAAGACAAACCAATCAAGCCAAATCCCACTCGCGTTCATTCACTTCCAGATGCGGCTATAGACTTCTGCCAGGATAGTGTAGAAAAACAGAGAAATTACCTGGCGTAGAAATAACTATTTTTCTCTGCTCCTAAATTATTCCCAAATAATCTTTAAAATTCAGAGGCTACCCATGAATCTTCAACTTTGAAACCAACCTTCAAGGCTCTCGAAGTGCCCAAGGGCTGAGCCCAAGTCTCTGCTCTCAAAAAAACAGGGATCACTTCAATACCAAGTTCAGGCAGGGGCTGAGGGCCATGCTCCCTTCCTCCCATGAGGAGTTGACAGGGAAAGGCCAATGACTGAACCACTCTTTTCTCATGCATTCAAGAATGGCAAAGGCAAACAAATTGCTCCTATACTCATGGGTACCCAGAAAGGAATCCGTTGCAGCTCTTTTAAATAGGTCTAGGCAAAGGCAAAGACTGCTGGGCAGGAGAATGCTTCTCTTCAAGGGTATTTTCCTAGTCTAAGACGTTCCCCCAGACTTCTGTTACATACACAGGGCATGCAAACACACACAGGCACTTTATTCACCCAACTACGTTGCGTAATGTTTAAGCAGCAGCAATGAAATAGATCAAGGAGGGTAAATTTCCCATTTCCCTTTTAGCTTCACTGCCAAGCAACTACCATGTGTCCCTATCAGAAACACGGCTCAGGGCCAGGCATGGTGGCTCATACCTGTAATCACAGCACTCTGGGAGGCCGAGGCGGGTGGATCACCTGAGGTCAGGAGTTCGAGACCAGCCTGGCCAACATGGCAAAACACCGTTTCTACTAAAAGTACAAAAATTAGCCAGGCGTGGTGGTGTACGCCTGTAATCCCAGCTACTTGGGAGGTTGAGATAGGAGAATCGCTTGAACCTGGGAGGCAGAGGTTGCAGTGAGCCAGGATTGTGCCGCTGCATTCTAGCCTGGGTGACACAGTGAGATCCTGTCTCAAAAAAAGGAAAGAAAAAAAAGAAACACGGCTCAGGCAGAAATTTCTAACCATGGGCAGCAGACAGAGGTGCACTCTTCACCAGGTGGATTGGTCTGACAATGCCCAGCTGCTTGCTTTCGGCAGCTACCATGTGTTTCTGCAGAGATATGTAAGCAATTCCAGAATCGTCCTTGTTTTCTAGTTCCTCTACCCTACAAGGATACCTGCGAAGGCTCCACGGGTGTTGGATAGATGGCACTGCATGGTCTCTCTCTTGGGGACAGGCAAGAGTTTTCTCGGGAATGTTTGTGTTTGTCAGACAACAAAGGAGAAGCTGGGAAGAGAAGGAGAGAGGAGCATCAGCATGGTAGTGGTGCTGCACCTGTCTGGAGAAGAGAGCCTGAACGCGTGGCAGCTGGCCATAGTTCCCAGGACTAGAATGTTCTCTGGGCACCCTTGGTCTTCCCCACACTCTGGCACTGACCTCTGGCACTCGATGGAGCAGAACTTGTCACATTAGGTGAAGCCGAGTGAGTAGAACTCAAGCTTGAGGTAGATGGACTTGGCTGGAAACACACAGGGAGCTATTATCACACCCTGATTAAAGGCTGCCCACAACACTGACATATTTGAAACAAAATCATCAACTTTTTTTTCAAATCAGCGGGAAAAAAGTCCATTTAACAATATAGAAAAATCTTAATAACTTAGATTGACAAAGAAGTCTGCATGAATTAATAAAAAGTCTGAGATTTTGACTCCTGCCAAAGGAATGCCTTCGTGTTAGATTCAGCTACACACTGTGACTTTGTACCAGTTAGCAGCGCATTCCTTGGTTGAGGTGTAAGTAGACAGACTTCCAGCCTAGGGCCCAAAAATAGGTGGGTATAAAATGTGCCTTATAAAAGGCATAAAATGTGCCTTCTCGTTATCTGTAAAAGTAAGTTCGACCGGGCATGGTGGCTCACGCCTGTAATCCCAGCACTTTGGGAGGCCGAGGTGGGCAGATCATGAGGTCAGGAGATCGAGACCATCCTGGCCAACACAGTGAAATCCCGTCTCTACTAAAAATACAAAAATTAGCCGGGCGTGGTGGTGCACACCTGTAATCCCAGCTACTCATGAGGCTGAGGCATGAGAACTGCCTGAGCCCAGGAGGCAGAGGTTGCAGTGAGCCAAGATCGCACCACTGCACTCCAGCCTGGGCGACAGAGTCAGACCCGTAAAAAAAAAAAATAAATTAATTAAAAGGCAAGCTAAGAGGCAGCTAGTGAGTGGCGACACACTCTGAGAGTCCCGGACTGCAGAAGGAACTTGGGGCAGGTCTCAGAGCTGAACCCTGTGCAGCGTGCCTGGGCTTTTCCATCGCTTGCTGATGTCGTCTTAGAGCGATGGGGCAGTTTTAAGAGAAACGTCTTTGTAGACTCTAGAGACCCATAAAGCAAGAAGAGTGTTTAAAGGTTTGTCCTTAAGCCAAGTTCTTGCTTGTTGGCCTGTTCATCAGCACAGCAGAATGAACAGAAACACTCATGACTGAGACAGAAAAGGAATAAACACAACCAGACAAAAAGCTAATTAAGTACCTGCATGTTAAAGACTTCATCAGAGCTTTCTGATTGCCCTGTAATATTGCTTACTTCAGCAGAAGCTTGTGAGGACAGTGAGGAGGAAGAATATCGGTTGACAGCTGGGTAACTTAATGGGCTGTTTCGGGGGAAAAAAAAGGACATTAACTCAGTCTCCAAATTGTACTTTATCATGTGCTAGAATGCTATGAAACCAAAGGGGGGGGGGAATATATCCCATTTTGTTTTCTCCTGTTTGCCTCAATATAATCAAATGTTTGAGTTTATTTCTCACGCTGTTGCTGTTTCACCAGTGGCAGATGTCTGCAGCTGCCTCGTGGGTTAGTTATTTCATTAAGAAATAGCATATTTGACAAATTGTGCCATAAAGAATGAGAGAACCATTCCAGATCATCTTGTGGGTGAGGCCAAATTGTAAGACAATTTGGAATATGACTTACCTGCGTCTAGGAATTACCCTGGTACCATCTGGGCTCACAGAGGCAGGTGCTGAGTTTCTACACACACGAGGGCTTCCATTAGGAAAATGGACAGGACTGGCTTGCATACAAGCAGAGAACTCCTAAAGATGTAGTGAAGGAAATATCTCATTACAGTAATGATATGGGCAAAATTACTGATGAGATAGGTTAGCATACTAGACACACATCCTAACTGTCATCAAATCTTTACATAGGGAGCTATTAAAGCAAGTTCCAGAATTATTTGGCTTTTCCTCGCTTACATTTGTGTTTTCCCAAAAGGAAAGCCTCGCAAATAGCAGACAAGGCAATTGTATTTGAGGGCTCCCTGGTAAAACAGTGCAGTTTGGTAGAAAAACCAAAAGATGTCACTATTGGATATATCATCATCTCTTTAACAAGCAAACGGCAGTGGTCAGGCTGCCCTGCCATGGACACCTAAGTGTACATACCTGTATCCCTAAGCTCGACTTCATCACAAAGAATTGGTCGACCAGCTTTTTGTGAAGGGGTCTCATATCTTGAGGTACAAACTTCTCATGCACGGCCAAACCAAATTCCAGAATCTGTGCCTTAATTAACAATATAAGGAAAAAACCTCACATCAATGACTACCTCTCACTAAGTGCCTGCTATGGGCCGAACACTTTACTATGCATTTTGCTTACATTACTGCTAATCCTCTGCCTCTGACAAGGTAGGAACAGTTGTCACTTTACCGGTGAAGAAAAACTGAGGATCTGAAAAATCCTTCATGGATAAAAGACAAATGGGGATTAGAACTTGGTTCTGATTTCAGACTTAATTTTCCTACTCCCCCAGGCTTCTTTCCCACGTATTTTAGATCTATAATTACAATGCTTCGTAACAGTTACGTGTCTTTTGGACACTTCCTTCTCTTCCCAGGGTGGAGAAGGAATAGGGGTGGGCACTGCTCCCTGTTAAGAGGGCCGGCAATTCTCCCCTAAGGATCTCTTCTTTGCATGGCACCCTCTCCCCCACATTTTCCTTCTCTCCCCCATCGGGTTCCTCTGTGCTCATCCATCCCTCCCACAGACTTTCAGAATCTGCCAGGGAGGATGGAAAAAACGAAAAGGAATTCTATGACAGTTTCTATGCTTCTTGTTTTTGTTTAAAAAGATTATTCCTGGCCAGGCGCGTGGCTCACCCCTGTAATCCCAGCACTTTGGGAGGCCAAGGCGGGCTGATCACAAGGTCAGGAGTTCAAGACCAGCCTGGCTGACACAGTGAAACCCTGTCTCTACTAAAAATACAAAAATTAGCCAGGTGTGGTGGCACGTGCCTGTAGTCCCAACTACTCGGGTGGTTGAGGTAGGAGAATTGCTTGAATCCGGGAGGTGGAGGTTGTAGTGAGCCAAGATCACGCCACTGCACTCCAGCCTAGGTGACAGAGCTAGACGCTGTCTCAAAAACAAAAAACAAAAAAACAAAAAAACAAAAAAAAATTATTCATCTTCACTTATAATTCAACAAGACAGCAGGTCCTACTTAAAAAACTTTCCTGCTGTGAGGATCCGAAGAGATGAAGGTAAACATTCAACCTTTCTTTGTTCAACCATCAATAGTGTGTGATTCCTTTGATTTGAGCAGCAGCTGTCCTTTGTATTTAAAAAATGCCCCCCATGCTAACATGGTCAAAAGGACAAATTTCACAGACTGGGAGGAAAATGAATCCTACATCACTACAAGGTTTTGTTGTTATTGTTGCTGTTTTTAATCTTTGCAGCTTGTGAAGATTTTAGGTTGAAAGCTCAGGTCAAACAGGACTGACCCTGGCAGGCTGGGGCATCCAGCACCTTCCGTAAGGGACAGGGCTCTGGATGCTGCCCACTGCCGGCACATTTGCATAACAAATATCAAGGATGCCTTTGAAAGGCACAGCTGGAGTGAAGTGTGTCTGAGGCATAAAGGGAGAGGCCACATCTGTGATGAGGACATGGAAGGGATGTAGGAGGTGAATCTAAACATAGGGGCCCCTGTCTTCTCCATTTTAAACACTAGCGTTAGGTGACTTCCCTTTTGTTCACAGATTGTTGCAAGTTGCAAGTGTGCTGGGAAGCAGACTCCAGCATGGAGATCATAATGTTTATAAGGGTGTACCTTGGGATTGACTGATGCCTGTCAGGGGGAGGGACAGAAGCCGGACTTGACAAGAAAAGAAGTTGGGCTGCACAGCAGTCCTGTCAGCTGCTGCCAAACCCAAGGGACCTCTGGAACGTTTTTAAACATTTATTTGTATTTTAATCTTTTTAGAGACAGAGTCTCTCTCTGCTTCCCAGGAAGGAATGCAGTGGTGTGATCATAGCTCGCTGCAACCTCGAACTCCTAGGCTAAGATGATCCTCCCACCTCAGCCTCCCAAGTAGCTGGGCCTACAGACATGCACCACCACACCCAGCTAGTGTTTAGGTTTTTGTAGTGATGGGGTCTTGCTATGTTGCCCAGGCTAGTCTTGAATTCCTGGTGTCAGATGATCCTCCTACCTCAACCTCTGGATCCTTAATGGTCTGTTTGAGTTGTCCTGTGTTGGGCCCAAATGGCCAGGCTTTCTATTGCTTCCTCAGTCTGGGAAGTGCACCACTGAGAAGGTAGCAACCTTGGGCCAAGTGGCTCTCTGCAGCCAAGGCAATCCCTGAAGGGCCTGACAGCTGGAGATGTCTGTCGATAGCCACATTTCCTGCAGCTGAGGCAGCGTAAGGCTGTCCTGGAAGAAGCATTGGGGTGGTGCATGTCCCTGTCCTCTAGAGAGTTTATCTGAACTACTTTGCAGAGGTCCAGAGAAGGATGGTGCCCTCTCCAGTCCACCTCCCCAGAGAGATGATGAGACTTGGCCAAGGTCACATTTACAGTCATATGTGCACTGCTTGTCTTATAATAGAAATCTCACATTTCCTAGGCCATGGCTCTTTCCACGAGGTTTCAGGAACATAATCAAGCAGGACATAGAAGAAATAAAGGTTCCCTGGTTTTATTTTTCTTGGGAGTCTTCTTGATGCTGAGCTACCATTTAATTCTGGGGAAATAATTCAGTCAGGCTGAATCCAGCAGATACAGTCCTGGGGTGAAGTGAACCATTCATAAGAGGTAAAACACAGATCTTTAAAAATCAATGAAGGTTAAAGTCATTGCATAATTCTAAGTATTGGATGACCTAAACTGCTCACTTCTAGTATCTACAAACACCCAGAGTCACATTGGGAACTTGACTTATTCTTTATTTCCTTACAGATCAGCTTCAAGTAATTTTTCTCTGTCTTCTATGGCCACCTCTTTCCCTGCAGTATTAGGTTTTGTGGACTAAGCCTACAGAGCATAAAAAATGGATGAAAACCAGACCCAACCTCATCATTTTCTAATCCAAAGAGCATGCTTTACTTATTAATTTGACATTATTGAGTAGAAACAGATGCCTTTGTCACATTTCATCACACATATTCCACTTTTCACAGGAATCATATGTTTTTATTTCCTGTTTAACACAGGCTTCCAACCATGTCTCCTACCTCAGAGGTTTTCAAACCATTTTCAGGCTGAGAGCTGTCAATAGGGACACAGTAGGCAACAGATTACTCCTTCCAGTTATTTGTACTTGACGGTTCCAAATAAATAAAATAAACCACGCTTCTCTGGGGTAGAAAATGATGAGTTGTATCTCGTTTTGTCCATATCATGTAATCTATAGGTTTACTTTGCAAAATATGACACTGCTTTAAAGCAAGGTCTATTGATTGCCCACTTCCTTATTATAATGCTTACGTAACAATCTCATTCATTCATGCACTCATATTTGGAGTTGGCATCAAACCTACAGCAAGTCTCTAGGAGGAGAATGTTCAAAGAATGTTTTAAGAGACCACATGAAGCTGTTTGTTTCACAGGTTGAGCATCCCTAATCCAAAAATTGAAAATCAGAAATGCTCCAAAATTTGAAGCCTTCTGAGTGCCAACATGATGCTACAAGTGGAAAATTCCACACCCAACCTCATGTAATGGGTTATAGTCGAAACTTCATGCACAAAATTATTAAAATATTATATAAAATGACCTTCAGGCTATGTGTGTCAGATGTATATGAAATAATAAATTTTGTTATTTGACTTGGGTCCCTCCCCCAAGATATCCCTTATGTAAATGCAAATATTCCAAAATCTGAAACACTTACGGTCCCAAGTATTTTGGATAAAAGATACTCAACCTGTAACTGGCTGCCATAGTCTACTCATTGTTAAATTAATTTTTGCATCCCAGTGGGAAGAAAAAGTAGAAATTAGCAAGTTGGGATATATTACAGGAATCTGTAACCCTTGCTTGCCCGCTTCAGTTAGACCACTGATGCAGGAAACCATGCAGAGGGGGCTCTAGGTAAGCGAGCACATATCCAGGCAAAATAGAAGGGGATTGGCTTCTGCTTCACTTACCTGCTCAAGCATCAGCTCTCTTAATCGTGCAATTTTCTCCCCATCTTCAGGGTGACTTAAGATATATTCTTTGACAAAGAATGCCTAGTAAGGGAAAGGAGAATCAGTCTACTTCAGTGGAGTTACAAGACAAGTCAAAGACAAGTTGTTTTTAAAGACCTGGCATCTTTATGGAAATGACACCATTATAAACCACATTTTGGGACAGATGGGCTGATTACGAGCGTAGGTGGTTGGTCAGAATGGAAACATAAGAATTGTTAAAGGAAGATCAGTGATTGTACAATAAGTACCCTTGGTAAAATAAAGAACAAACCCAAATCAATAAGCTATATGGCTTGTATCCTAAAACAAACTGCCTTAAGATTCATTGTGACCCAGATGGTGGCCTTACCTTCCAGGGTACTGTATCTTTCTGTTTAAGAGAGCAGATGAAAGGTCCACTTAAAGCATCATCTAAGCAAGATTGGTCTTGTCTTTTTTTTTTTTTTTTTTTTTTTAATTGGGATAGGATCTTCCTACGTTGCTCAAGCTGGTCTCAAACCAAAGTGCTGGGATTACAGGTGTGAGCCACTGAGCCCAGCCCAGATCAGACTTTTCTATGCCCATGAACTTCTTTGCTTAGAGAAATTATTTTAGGTGGATATTTATTAAACAATCCTAATGTCCTTTCTACTTTTATTCATGCAAGAATGAATACACACACACATTTTTATTATCAAAATATAACATGTTGGGAAAATGGAGTTACTGGGCAATTACAAATGACTGTATGTTTTGCTCTGTTTAACAAAGGACTCTGTGTCAATTGCAGCCCTGTGTTTGCGTGCTGATATGGGTACACAGTCTGAAAAAACATTCATGAAACCCTGAGAAGGCTTTCACAATTGAAAACTTTCTCTGAAACAATACCTAATCCTTACCTCTTGGTACCTGGAAACACCACCATTAACTGCAGCATCTATAACTCCATTCAGGCACATCGTCAGGGGATTAATATTCTGCATCTGTCTTGTCTGACACTGACTAATCAGAGTCTTCAGTTGCTGATTCTTATTTTCCAGCACTTCAATTGCATTTTCCAGAGGACTCATTTCTACCTGAGAAGCAAATGAACATAAATATATGTTGAATTTGTGACATTCAAGAAGAAAGACAAAGTAGTTTATCCATGTTCTGAATTATCTGCGCTCCCCCTTGGCTTCCATCAATATCTCTACCAGGGGCCATTCTGTAGAATAGACGCAAGTGGGATGTTCATTAGCAAGGTTTGGAAAGGGGCAAGTAATTATATTTATTCATTGAAATGTGGTTTGGATAATCAACAATTCTATATTAGCACTGCAACCACCAATTTAATCCTTAAAATAATATCCAAGCATCTCATGTCTTTTAAAACCAGTTTTTTTTTCTTTTGAAGGGTTAAATATTCAGAGACCCTGAATATTATCACCCTTCTCAATGCTTATTTGATACAAATCACCATGGGAGATATAAAGATGCATTTATGGATCCTCTGATGTCAAGGAGCTTTCAGCCCAGTTGGGAAGATGGGACATATGCCATATGAACCTCATATGTATATATAACAGCACCATAAGGTGGCACAGGATGGCACACAGTTGGGAATTATAGAAAACAAGATAATATATACTGCAGGATCTATTTGTTGGAAAGCCAAATAGAATCATAATGACTTAAAAATTCCAGGCTGTATGGAGGACCTAATTGTGAAAATGGTAAAAGTGCTCTTCAAATGTATGTCATTGGGATTGCTATTGCCATTGACATTTTCCTTGAAGAGAAGGTCTGCCAAGCTCTCAGCAATCAAGTAATTCAGGATTACAATAAGCATATTTAAATATTGGTTCATGCAGGCAAGGAAACAAATTAGAGTTTTTAAAGGTCACTTAGATCATCTTAAACCAACACTGAAATCCTAGAATATTAAGACTGAACATTCATCAAAGACACAAAGAGAAGGGAAGATAAGCAAGAACATAGAAGATTTTGTAACATGTGTAACCATCAAAAAGCACATGTTCAGGGTTTATAAGGACTCTTAAAAACCAGTAAGAAAAAGGTAAACAACCAAATAAAAAACGAGCAAATGAATTAAACAGCGACTTACAAAGGAATAAATTCAAATGGCCAGTAAACAAATAATGAAAAGGTGTTGGGCCTCATTTGTGATCAAAGATGTGAAAAATACTACTACAATAACATACTACTAAACACCCACTGAAATAGTAAAAACAAAAATGACAACAGCAGATGAGAGTGAGATTGTGAGCAACGGACTCTTGATTACTGCTACTGGAAGTTCAAGTTGGTACCTTCACTTTGGAAAAACAGGTGAAGATATATATAGGGATGTGTGTGTGTATATCTATATCTTATGATTCGGAAATTCTAGGCATATAAGGAAAAGTGGAGTAGGAGGTTTTTGTATGTGTATACCAAGAAACATATACAAAAATGTTCATAATCTCCAAAATCCATAAGTCCATTGACAAGAGAATAAACATATTGTGATATGTTCATGGAATGGAATAGCACACAGCAATGAAACAAACTTCAGTCACATGCAATAACATGGACAAATACTACAAATAACACTGAGTCAAATATGTCTCAATAGAACACAACTAGTATGTTATATAAAGTTCAAAACCAGGTAAAACTAAATTGACTTGTTTAGAGAGGCAAATAGGTGATAAACTAAGCAAGGCAATGGATACCATAAAAGTCAGGATAGTGACTACTTTTTATGGTGAAGATGGAGCTATAATTGAGAAGGGGTGCATGGGAGGCCTGCAGGATACGGCTGGCAATGTTCTGTTTCTTTACCTGAATGGTGGAAAATGGGTATTTACTTTCAGATTATTTGTAACAGTAAATCTTTGTTTTATGAACACAAAAGTTAAACCATAAAGGAAGTCTGAGAGCTCTGAGTAACTGAAAGTTAAAAAGTAAGCAAAACATCTTAGAACATAGAATGGTGGTTCCCAGGGGCTAGGGGGAAGGGGAGAAGAGAACTGCTGTTGAGTGAATACAGAGTTTGAGGTTTCCAACATGAAAAACTTCTAGATACCTGTTGCACAACAATGTATATATAGTTAACACTACTGTACTGCACACCTAAAAATGGTTACAATAGATTTTATGTACTTTTGGCTATAAGAAAAAAGCAATCTTCATCTTTGTAAATTCAAATGCTATTAAAAATCAAATTTTCTGGAAAGTAAATAAAACAAGATATAATAAACATAGGCAAAATACAAACGACTTGGAAAATATTTCCAACATGAAGGATAGACAAAATGTTAGTATTTGCCAAATACTGAAGAGACAAAGGATGTGATTGGTGCATTCACACAAGAAAATAGAGTACATCAATATATGAAAACATATCTTCACTTAGCATTCAAAAAATGCTGAAACAAAACATCCAACCCCAGTATAATTTTGGTCTATTTGGAAAGATTAAAATATACAACACTTAGTGTTGGAGAAGATACTGGGGAAATAAGTATTTCTAAGACTAGTTATCCCCTCTAGACAGGGTGTAAATGATATATCCCATTGCTGATCCATGAATCAATGGTTACAGTGGGGATACTTTTGATTAATTCACTTCTAGGGAAATCTAAGGGGACAGTCAAAGAAATGTGCAAAGATATGTGATATAGAGTGTTCACCAAGAATTACTTTCCTCCATCCCTCAGATTACAATCTGTAAATACTGTTTACCACCAAAATGAATAAAGAGTCATTGGAGAAATAGCTGCTTTCAGGTCTAGGGCAGGAGACGTTCAAGTGATCCTAGACCACCTGTCTTACCAGGAAGTCCTTCAAGTATCTGGGAGGCAAACATGAAAGTATCTGGCCTGTGATCCATTCATTTTCTTTACTGGGGAATGTCCTTAGGGGACAGAAAAGACAGGTGACTATGTCTTATCTCTTTGTCAATTGAACCTTCAAGTAAACAGACTAAAAATAATTGCTAGGGGGAAGAGATGTTATCTACGGAATGCCCAAGAGGGAAGTCCCCAGTCAAAGGATTTCTTTAAGTAAATAAATCAGAAGCCATGAGGCATGATTACAGAATGTCCCTGAGAAGCTTTACAACTAACTCTCTGGAGTAGAAAATGGAATGTTTCCTAATTGACACTTCATAATTTAAATGTGCTTCTGAATGAGGAACCTTGTGAACCTCACTTAGGGACTCCACCTATAATTCTGAATTATTACTGATGTGGGGAAGAAGGACCTGGCACGCGTGATGTCTCAGAAATCTCACTGCTTTATCTGAGCATCCTGCCTGCCTTGAAATTACTAGCAAAGCTTGATGCTGGGAGGGGTCACTGAGTCCTGTGTGGAATTTGACAGTCAGATCCTGTGTGTTAGCTCAGTAACAAAGACTACTTGGATACTGTGAAAAAAGACTCAGGAGCCATTTTGATGAGGCTTCCAACAGGCAAAGATGGAACATTTTGAAATTTAATAAGAATAACTGCAATGGATTAAAACAAAACAAATATGCTTACATCCATGAGTTACTAATGATACTAAAAACAAAACCAACCAAACAAAAACTCCTCTGGTCGCTTTTGTAGAATACAGCATTATCTTTACTGTACCTCAGGGTAATCAAATATTTCGTGAGAGGACATTTCTGTTTACAGAAGTATTCCAGTGAGTAAATAAACATGAAATGATAAAATATTACCATTTTGTGACCCATAAAAGATTAATAGATCTGGTCAATGATCACCAGTGGCTGCCAGCATCACACACACACACGACAACCAGTAGCACATAACACCAAGTATGAAGTAGTCTTGTGAAAATAAAAGCAAAACATTTCATCAAGTCTCTAGTTCTAACTACCAATTTACAAGGAATACAGGCGACAGAGAAACATGTTAAATGACTTCACTGGGATGCAGTCTGCAGAATCCACACGTAAGGAAACATTTCAGGATAAACAACCTAGTTTCTTCAACAAAAAAATAAGGAAAGTGATGCAAGGGGAAACGTATAGCTTGAAAGAGACTTAGAAGACATTTCAATCAACTGCAATGCATGGCCTTTATTTAAATCTGGATTCGAATAACAGAGTAAAAATAAAATTTTTCTTTCTTGTTTTGAGACAGTCTCACTTGTTCTGTTGCCCAGGCTGGAGTGTAGTGGCGCAATCTTGGCTCACTGCAACCTCCACCTTCTGGGTTCAAGCAATTCTCCTGCTTCAGCCTCCTGAGTAGCTGGGATTACCGGTGTGATCCACCATGCCCAGCTAATTTTTGTATTTTTTGTAGTGACAAAGTTTTGCCATGTTGGCCAGGCTGGTCTTGAACTCCTGACCTCAAGTGATCTGCCTGCCCTGGCCTCCCAAAGTGCCAGGATTACAGGCATGAGCCGCCGTGCCCAGCCTAAAAATATATAATTTTTCTTTAAAAAAAGAGACAGGGTTGAGACTGTCACTGAGGCTAGAGTACAGTGGTATGATCATAGTTCACTGTAACCTCAAACTCCTGGGCTCCAGTGATCTTTTGGCCTCAACCTCTGGAGTAGGAGGTTGCTAGGACTGCAGACATATGCCACCATGCTGGCTAATTTTTTAAATTTTTTGTTGAGATGGCGTCTTACTACATTGCCCAGGCTGGTCTAAAATGCAGAATAAAAGATTTGGTAAAGTATGAATGAACACTGTACATTTTATGGTCAAGGAATTACTGTTAATTTTTAATGTGACAATATTTCAGGTTTTTAAAAATAAATATGAATACTAAAATATTTGTAGATGAAGTGATATGACATCTGAGATTTACTTCAACAACAGTCCAGTTGAGAGGGAGCAGGTAGACGTATAGATGAAACAAAATTGGCCTTTTTGATGGCTGTTGAAGTAATGATGGGTAAGTCAGGTTTATTATATCATTATATATTTTCTCTATTTTTGTATGCTATAACTTAAGTTTTAAAAGGTCACTGGCTGCGAAGTACAAAAGAGACTACAGGGATAAGGGTTGGAAAGCTAATCTTTCAGGAGGCTACTGCAGTAATCAGACACTAGGTGGCGCTATCGGTGGGGCGCTGAGGACTGGTTAGCTTCTGGGTATACAGTATTTAGAAACAGGCACATTGTTTTCTGATGGGCAGGATGTGGTATGACAATATTATCGTGATCTTTAGTTGGATTTTAAAAAAATTATGGATTCTAAACTATAAATGTTTGTCTTGATTAAAAGTTTTTAATGAGCTTAGTTTTTTTTTTTTTTTTTGAGACAAGAGTTTCGCTCTTGTTGCCCAGGCTGGAGTGCAGTGGTGTGATCTCAGCTCACTGCAACCTCTGCCTCCCGGGTTCAAGCAATTCTCCTGCCTCAGCCTCCCAAGTAGCTGGGCTACAGGTGCATGCCACCACGACCAGCTAATTTTTTGTATTTTTACTAGAGACGGGGTTTCACTGTGTTGGTTAGGCTGGTCTTGAACTCCTGACCTCTGGTGATCCACCTGTCTCAACCTCCCAAAGTGCTGGGATTACAGGTGAGTCATGGCACCCAGCTGAAATGAGCTTATTTTTTAATCAGGACAAAAACACTTTTTTGGGTTTTGAAAATAATTAATAAACTACAGAGGAAACAACAGTTCAAAGGCATTGATATCTTCACAAAAGTTGATAAGCCATTGAGGGGGTCTATGAATTAGAAAATAAAGGTCCCCAATTTCATCTGAAACCTTTGGTGCCATATGTTTCAGAATTAAGAACTTTTCAGATTTTAGAAAGGCAGTATAGGGCCATATATGGTATATTATAAAACCCCAAGCAGGATCTAGGGCAGGTTCCTCTAATCAAATGCATTACATTAATAAGGCCGGGCATGATGGTTTATGCCTGTAATCCCAGCACTTTGGGAGACAAAGGCCAGAGGACTGTTTGAGCCCAGGAGCTTGAGACTAGCCTGAGCAACATTGTGAGACCTCATCTCTACAACAAATCAGAAAAGTAGCCAGTTGTGGTGGCACATGCTTGTGGTCCCAGCTACTTGGGAGGCTGAAGTGGGAGGATCACTTGAGGCCGGGAGGTCAAGGCTGCAGTGAACCATGATCGTACCACTGCACTCCAGCCTGGGTGACAGAGGAAGATCCAGTCTCAAAAACAAAAAAGGAAATACAATATTTCTACAGTGAAACACATGAACCTTCACACTAAGTGAAATACAGTTAATAAATGGACTTGCATTAGAAAAGCTTGGGTGTATTACTAGCAAATGAGCTTTGGAGTCAAATGAAAGCATCTCTTGGTTTTCAGACATTGGCATCTGCAGATGAGGAATTTCAATTCAACGTGATATATTTGTATTGAGTACCTACTACCTGTCCCTGTTCTTGAAGACCTTCTACACTAGAAGTTAAACCAGGAAACCAATAGCTTTAATCGATAGTGAGGACATTCTAGGCAGCAAGAACAAGAGAAAAACACAAAAGCTGTTAAAAGTGGACTGTGTTCAGGGAACAAAACAGTTGAGTTTGATTTGTTCTATTTGACAGAACATAAGATTACATATTCTAATAAAGTAGGCAGCTGATGTTTGAAAGGTTGTGTTTAGTAATGCTCCTTTTATCATTATCAGCATGCTATTTTTTATTAGCATTGTATGTGTGTATGACATTTCCAAGGGCTAGGACCATTGGTGAGACTTCACAGGATTTAATGCTCTGGGTAGTAAGTAGCTAAAGGCTCTCTGAATCATAATGCAGCATGGATGACTAGAAACACTTCTCTAAGTTGGACGCATGCCATTCAGCGGGAAGCATAATAAGACTTTTTGAGCACTGCGTTTAGCAGTCTCCCCTCTTCCATGGAAGGTACCAGGGCACAATGTGTAAGCAGCCAGTTTTTGGGGACTCTGGACCTGAGACTGGACAAGAATACAACTACACTGATGTAATCTGCTGAATAGAGTTCAATTTTAATTTTCAAATCCTTAGCTTAATTGAACATGATAGGCTGAGAGTAGTTTCAATGCTGAGACATTTCAGGTAAGACAAACAATTCTTGAAAAACAATTTGGTCAGGAGCTGTTCTTTCTACTGGATTGAAGGAATAGGCTTGTGACCTAAATAAGGTATGAATTACATTATATTTGCACAATTGGCACACTTCCTATCAGAGAACTACAGCGATCAAAAGGGTGAGATCCAGGCTCAAAAACGAATGACAAACACATTATTTCTGCAGTGAAACAAATGAACATTTCCACTAAGTGAAATAAAGTTAATAAATGGCTATAATGGATGTAGCAAGGAAGGCTGTGAGACTGTGAGGCTGTGGCTGACATCGAGGTGCTGTCAGCTGGAAGAGCAGCACAGACAGCTGGGTGGGGTCCCACCCTGGATGTGGCTGCCTTCAGCTGCTGCTCTCCCTGCTCTCCACAACTGGGGACTTGAGCTGGGGTCACATTTTACAACCTGAGGGTTCTTGGGAGCTGTGGTTACCAGGTTCTGTAGTGGTACCCACTGTAGATTAGGACTGCTCAGAGAGATTAATATGCTGCCATACTTTCTACTGGGAACTGTAACAACACGGACCTACTGTGCATCGGGCACTGGGCAGAGACTTGACATTAGCCTCCTTCAGCCTGTAAGAAAACCATAGCTAGAAGAGATTAATATAACTGGCTTTGGAATCAGAAATATCTGCGTTGGAGTCTCTCTTCAACATCTTGCTATGTGATCTCTGGCAAAGGCTTTTGACCTCTTGTCAAACATTGCAAAAACAGGAATAAGAATATATACCTCATAGCTTTGATGTGATGATTAAGAGAAAGCAGGTAGCATTAGCACTGGTCTGACACAGTAAGCATTGAAGGTCACACAGCTATAGCAATTAGGAGAGCTGGAATTCCAAGACTCCTAACTCAAGGGCCTGAGTAGTTTTTTTTACATGTAGCAAATTGAGTTTTCAAGGAATCCCTCCGTCTGGATGCATTAGGAAAATATTAATGTTTACCTTCTCAGCTTGGTAATAGCAGCCAATACTATAAACATTCACTATTTTACTATGAGTGCTTCCAGAGAATCTGGGTCAAAGGAGAAGTAATGAATATATGGCACCAACTCTAAGTGAACAACTGTGATGAGAAAGTGCTTGAGAATAAGCTCTGATCCTTACCACTTCACGTTTTTCCACTTCAAACCAGCGAGAAATGCCAGGCAAACTCTGCACCAAGTATAATGACGTTCTCTCCACCCAGAGACTCTACAAAACAAAAAGCACATTAAGTCCCCCAAGTTGCCCTTCTTTCTAGCTACTTCCATGACTAGTGTTTGTCACCCACTGTTACCAGGTTTTCCTTATTCCCATCAGCCTTTCTTTAGTCTTCATTCAAGCACTCATGAAACTATCACAGTGAGATATTACCGAAGCTGATTTTAACAATTCCACTGTATATCATCAAGCTTCTTTCCATGTGGAATAAATGAGCTCCTACTTCAAACAGCAAGCTTAAAAATACAAAAATAGGCTATATGTTATTTTCTTTGCTATTTTTCCAAAATTCTAATTCAAACTCTCTTCACTCCTTAACATCTAGCCATTTATATGTAGAAGGGTCAGCCAGTCAATGTATCAGCCAGTTAATGTAAGATTAGAATAAGAGTCCTAAGGGAAGCAAAGGCTTTAGGAACCACACAGCGTGATCTATGTTAAAGATGAGGACATGGCCAGGCGCGGTGGCTCATGCCTGTAATCCCAGCACTTTGGGAGGCCAAGGCGGGCAGATCATGGGGTCAGGAGATTGAGACCATCCTGGCTAACATGGCGAAACCTCGTCTCTGCTAAAAATACAAAAAAATTAGCTGGGAGTGGTGGCGGGCACCTGTAGTCCCAGCTACTCGGGAGGCTGAGGCAGGAGAATGGCGTGACCCGGGAGGTAGAGCTTGCAGTGAGCTGAGATCACGCCATCGCACTCCAGCCTGGGTGACAGAGCAAAAAAAAAACCAAAAAAATTTTGAAGACACTAAGTCTTAAAGCAGCAATGTGACTTGTTCAAAAGCTATACTACCAATAGAGCCAGCACTAGAGCCTACCCACTAGGACCTCTGACTCCCCCTCTGTTGCTGAATCTACTGTGCCACATTTTCTTGTGCTTGTTTGAACTGCTGTTAATAGAGGCAAATCTGTAGTTTAGAGCCAGGGCTGCTTCTGGCCAGGACCAGCAACCCCAGGACATGTGAAACCATGCCGCTTTTGGTACGAGCTGCTGTTGATGACAGGTTTCTTTTTTGTCAACCAGGTTTTAGTATCTATGCCTCATCTTTCTTACTTAAACCAAGTATATTCCCAAGAGGATAATACACTTTACAAAATTCCTGAAATAGTGCCATTTACTCAAACCACCACCACCACAACAAAAAAAATGGAAGAGTTTCTTTGGGCCAGCCAAGCTGTGCTGAGATGAATAGGACAGAGATCCTGTGACAAGAGCTTGCAGTGTTCTGGTGCTGACAGGGAGGTAAGCAGATGAATAAGAGCTCAGAGTGAAGAGAAAGGGATGTTCAAGGCTCTGGGGGCCAACAGAGGGGGATGCAGGCGCACACGCCAGCCTGGGGGAGGAGGACAGCAGTTCTCAGAGGGGGCGATGCGTGAGCTGCATTCTGAGGAGTGAGTAGGAGTTTGCCAGGAGGAGAGTGGGGGTAGCAGTGCTGGCAGGAGAAGCAGCTTGCGAAAGGGCTTGGCGGGAGAGGAAGAAAGAAGCCGAGTGTCGCGGAGGCTGAGAGGGAGGAGGGGTGAGTAGGTTGTGGTGGAGATGAGGCTTCTGGAGGGGCAGTTTGGAGCCAGATTCTGAGGGCTATAAAGCACAGGAATCAGGAGCCAGATTTATTATTATTGCTTTTTAGGGAGATTGCTGCACTACTGATACAGATTTAAAGTGACAACCACAAGGAAATGTAGTATGGTGGAAAAAACAATGAAAGAGTCACAAAATGTGAGTTCTGGGACTGGGGCTACCGGTAACTAGAAGGTGACTTTGAACAAGTCAATTGCCTGATTTCAGTGGATTTCTGACTATGTTTTAACTAAAAGCAACTGCAAGAAGAACTATATCATCAACTGGCTATATCTTTAATTGATTTTGGAAGGCACAAAGAAAAATGTAAGTTTCCAGAAAAAAACAAGAAAATGATCATGGATCTTTTTAGTACTATCCCATTGTTGTTTTCCAGTGGGCTCCTTGCCTTGGTATTTAGCCCATTAAATCTCCGGGCACAAGGGACTGCTCTTTATTCAATCCTGTCATAACTCTGCAAAACCTTCCCCTTCTGATCTCCTCTCGGTTGCGAATGATTCCTGGAAATACTTCCGGGAGTACTGAGAACAGACACAGGCAGAGCTGACCAAGTGAGTTAACATGAGACAATCATGTTAGGAGCACGTTTCCTAGCTTAAGTAGGGAACATCTGTGATGAAAAATGCTAAGCCAATTAACTCACAAAAATAAGCTAATTTTGCATTCTTCGTTTAGGTATGAAATAAACTGGGGGGGGGGGCGGTCTCACTATATCATTGTTTGCAAAGAAAGGGGCAGACTCTAATTTATCTAGTGAACAATCTTGCCCCTTTTCTGCAGTGGGGCTATGAGAAACCTTGCCCCTTTCTGGCAGAGAGGGTGCTGAAGTAGGAAGGTATGTTGGAACTACTGAGAGCAGGGAGCTCAACACATGCAAAGAATCCAAGATTTGCTTTTACTCAGAGTCCTGAGAAGTTCTGATTACACACTGTTCTCACAAGAACAAGCAGCAAAAGATGGCACATAACTTACCCACCGTACCAGCAGTCTACCCAACTGTTCTCTGTCTTCAGGAACTCCTTTTCTCTGTTCCTTACCTATTCTTTATTCATTGAACTTTATGTGAAAATAAACATCCCAAAGTTCCCACAGTTGGTTCAACATAAATGAATGAGAGGACTGACTTCAGCCAGGAGTTCTCAAAGACTGGTCTAAGAACCACCAGCATTAGAATTGTTCCAAAAAAGCTGATTTTAGGACCTCCTCCCAGACCAACTGATTCAGAATTCCTGAGCTGGGCACCAGAAAGCTGCTTGGTTAGGGAGCACTCCATGTCACTCTGATACACGTGGAGCTGCAGAACCACTAGACTAAATGATTTATGTAGTCCCTTCTGTTTCTGTCACTTGACACTATTCTGAGTAAATATTTACCAAGGGTTGCACCCCAAGGGGCTCGCAGTCTATCTGAGGAGTTAGCATGTAATAAGAATTGCATGGTACCTTGAATTCATTCTCTTTATCTTTTGTGCCTTTGTGAAATGGTCGGTCATAGCGGAATTTCCAGATGTGATTCACTTTATAGAAACTTTTGATGTTGTCCGGAACGCCCTCTCTCTGCAGGACCTCCTGGCTCTCCGGAATGGGGGTCACAGCATATATCTGCAAATCTAGGATTAACGAGTCAAGGAGAGAACCTGACTTGGCAATCCATGGAAGTCTGGCTCGGGCTGAACCATGGCAGAGAGAAGAGGATGGGTAAGAATCTTCTGTTTCCATTTCAGTTGAAGTCATTTAAAAAATTACCAAGAAGATGCCAAGAACTCAGTTCTAGCAAATCACGTCTCAAACTACAGGTCTTGAACTAGTTCTAGGTAGGTGAAGTATCAGCTTGAAATTTCCATGACTTAAAATTTTCATGACCTCTGAATTTAGATATCACTAATTTTTGTGTGTGTGTGTATGTAGATGTGAATGGTTTGGGCCTTAGGTACTCAGGATAATCCTAATCCTTGTTCATGAGACATATCTTAGTCTGTGCATGAGCCATTTAAGTTTATTGTTTGCTGATAATAACATGTAAATACCTATGCAACCATGACCGAAGACAGAAACTAGAACATTGACAGTGACTTCCACCCATCTGTGTGATTTTCTGTGTCCCTAGCCTTCTCACATCTGTGATAACTTCTCTCTCAAATCTTGCATTCATATGCAGGGTGTTTAGTTATAGTTTATATTTTTAAAAATTACATTAAAGGGGTATCATATTAACTTGTATATTTACTTCCTTCTCTTCTTATCTAAAGAAAGATAGCAAAATATTTTTCCTATGTACTTTCTTGCATGTCTTGCATTTTGGTTTCTGCTTTGAAATGGTATTCACAATTGTCAGTGGAAGTTTTAGGTGTTTTTTAAGACCATCAGTTTCAGGAAAAGGCAGAGGGGTTCAGAAAAGAGTGCTGGGGTGAACTGCCTTTGTCTCTAATACCTATATAATTTCAGCTCAGTTGTTTGTGTTTAGACAATAAGAGTATGAATTATATAACAATGATTAAAGGCTGTTCAGGATGCCATAGCTAAAAGCCCCCGAAAGATACTGGAGTAGCTCTTTCTCGTGCATTCCTCATTCTAGAAAAAAATTATCAGGGTGGGGGGAGGGGCAAATAATATGTGCCAGTAAGCATAATACTATGATTTTCTTGAACTTAAGCAGTTTCCACAGGATATGTCAAAGGAAATTTATTCTAAAGGAAATCACTAGAAAGGAGCTTTAAAGGCAGGGTGAGCTATTCAAGAGGTTTAATTAAAAGGGAAAAATTCTTTCAAGAGAGTTCTTTCAACTGACATCATCATAATAAATAGAACAATTAAGTTCTATTCAGAAGGAGTTAAGCTAAAATTAAGATGACGGAAAAGAGGGAGCAGTAAGGATGTGGCTGTTGAAAAGGGACTGGTGGCTGAACAACCTTGCATGAAAATGCTCTGCAGCAGCCAGTGCAATCTCACTGAGTCCAGCCCTTGTAGGTGCGGATACACTGAGCTTCTGCCTGGAAGATGGTCTCATCGGGCTGGTTGGCATGCTGCATGGCGATGGCGTGGGGGAACTCGTTCAGCATTCTCTGTTGGAAGGCTTCCAGCCTCTCGTAGTCATGCCCTCGACACACAAACTCCTTATTCTGGAGATGAAAGCAAAAAAGAAATTAGGGCTATATAAGGGAGTGGATTACAGACAAAGTCAAAAAACATGACACTGGCAGTAACTGACCACACGCCTCATACCAAGACACTCTAACAAAAAATATGCTGGAACAATCTGAAAAGTTTGCCCAATTGTTAAAAATGCAGATAAAGATCATGAGTTCACTCTCTACTGCATTTCATAAGACCCAATAGAATGCCTCACTCTTTCTGGTTCACTTGCATGAGGCGCAAAGAGGTGGATTCTCAGAGCACCAAAGTATAAAAACAAAACACTTGTATTCCCTCTAAATGTTAATGAGCACATGTGTAAAGATTATTTTTATAAAATACACATCAAATTCACATGGGTAATTTTACAACGTGGAGGAAAAGTAAATTTGTTGTCTGCTTTTTGTGTGTGTGTGTGTGTGTGTGTGTGTGTGTGTGTGTGTGTGTATGAGTATTCTGCCATTCATGATGCTCTCCTTCAGGAAGAATGGTGAAGGTTATTTCTGAGGTAGGTTAAGACAGCTGGAAAGATGGGAAGGTTTCCCAAAAGTACCTGAATGATCTGATTAGATAATGATGGATCTGACATTTTAATGGTAATGAAGTTGTAATTGAGCACAGTCATTGACGAAGCACACTGCACGTGTCATTCAACTTATACAAGCTTGACAGGTAGTCACTGTCCCCTACCATACCCCATTTTATAATTGGGGAACCAGGGCTGAAAGTCTTTTTTTTTTTTTTTTTTTTTGAGATGGAGTCTCACTCTGTTGCCCCAGCTGGAGTGCAGTGGTATGATCTCGGCTTACTGCAACCTCCATCTCCCAACTTCAAGCAATTCTTCTGCCTCAGCCTCCCGAGTAGCTGGAATGACAGGTGTGCACTACCATGTCCAGCTAATTTTTGTACTTTTAGTAGAGATCGAGTTTCACTGTGTTGGCCAGGCTGGCCTTGAACACCTGGCCTCAGGTGATCTGCCTGCCTTGGCCTCCCAAAGTGCTGGGATTACAGGCGTGAGCCACCACGCCTGGCCACGGCTTAATGTCTGGAAATACTTTGTCCACGTGTACTAGATTGAAATTCTGGTCTGAGTCCAAACCCTGGGCTCTTTCTAAACTGAACACGGCCTAGTGTATGCAGGAAAAACGCCTAGGAGCTACCAAGACCAAGAAAGCTTGCGGGATCTCAGGGCTTGGAGATCGTCAAGTTAAGGGGAGATCAGTTTGCGGCCTAGAGGAGCTGAGGCCCAAGGTTGTCCATGTTGTCCAGCTCTATGAGGTTCTTATGTAAAATGCCGTAAAGAGGAACTCAGGCCACAGTGAGGGAGTAAGAAACAAGTCACGGGCAGAGGCTTAGTTCTTCCGCAAGGAAAGGGCAGCTGCAGGCAGGCAGAGGAAATGCAGCAGGAACTGGGCTGGATAAACTACCTCGATTCCCCACAAACCCCTAAATAAATCATGATCTTTTGAAAAACACAAGGTTAAGGCAGACTCTACCTATAATTGTGGACCCCATACAATTCTATATTTAAAACTTTCTAGATAAAAGTTACAATATCTGATGCTGTATTTTAAAAATTCTACTCAAAAGATAATTAATTTCCTTGGTAAAATAAAAGATAATACATCCCTCTCTGCTTATTACAGGAGCCCCCAAATAAATATTCAAATATCCTAGTAAATGAAATATATTTTAAAACAATGCTTATACATAACAGTTTGTAAAAATCAGGGCATTTGCTCTAAGAATACAGACATTCAATGCTATTAAGAAGCCATTTTAAAATAAAATGAAATTTTGGCTGATATTTGGGACTCCAAGAAATAAAGCATCTTCCTTATCAGTACTCTTTTTTTTTTTTTCTGAGAAAAACATAGCTTTATGGAGATATAATTCACATAAAACAAAATCCACTTTTTAAAAATGTGCAATTCAGTGGTTTTTAGTATATTTATAGAGTTGTGCAAACATTAACAAAATTTAATTTCAGAATCTTTTCATCATTATCAAAAAGCAACCCTATACTCATTAGCAGTTACTTCCTATTTTCCCCTTCCCCCAGCCAATCACAAAACTACTTTCTGTTTGTATGGATTTGCCTGTTATAGAATTATACAATGTGCTGGCCTTTTGTGACTACCTTTTACTTAACATAGTATTTTTAAAGTTCATCCATTTCGTAGCACATATAAGTATTTCTTTTCTTTTTATTGCTAAGTATCATTGCACAGACATGCTGTATTTTGTTTACCCATTCATCAGTTAATAGACATTTGGGCAGTTTCTGTGTTTTGGCTATTATGAATAATGCTGCTATGAAGATTCAAGTATTTGTGTGAATATGTATTTTCAATTTTCTTAAGCATGTATATAGAAGTAGAACTTCTGTGTTAGTATTCTTTAACCCATTTGCTTTTCTTTTTTTTTTTTTTGGAGACAGGGTCTCACTGTCACCCAGGCTGGAGTGCACTGGCTCAATAACAGCATACTGAAGCTTTGACTCCCGAGCTCAAGCAATCCTCCTGCCTCAGTCTCCCAAGAAGCTGGAACCACAGGCGCATACCACCAAACTACTTTTTTATTATTTTTAGTAGAGACAGGGTCTCACTATGTTGTTCAGGCTGGTCTTGAACTCCTGGGCTCAAGTGATCCTCTGGCCTTGGCCTCCCAAAGTGCTGTGATTATAGGCGTGAGCTACTGTGCCCAGCCAAAAGTAACCTGTTTTCCATGAGGGGAAAAATCCCTACTTAGATCATAACATTGTATAAATGTATTTGAGTTCTAAAAATTATCTTGGAAATTGATCAAACCACAAAAGACTTCTGGCCTCAAGCAATTCTCTTGCCTTGGCCTCCCAAAGTGCTGGGATTACAGGTGCGAGCTACTGTGCCTGGCCAAAAGGAAGTTTTTAATGTTGATATTTGTTTGCTTTTAAATCCAAGAACAGACTAGAATCTGATTCCTTAAGAAAAAAGGTCAGGCTCCGGGATTCTGAAGAGTGTAGTGCCCTTTAGAAACCAATAGAGGGGGACCCTTCTCTTTCATTTTGAAGCAAATGCCATTTATACCCAGGAAAGCTATTTTTAAAAGAAGGATGATATAGAAGATTGATTTATTCTAATTGACTTTTTAACAAAATTTATTCTATTAGCTAATGCAGTTTTCCAATTTGCTAAACTCTCTTTAAAATTATGACTCTTAAACTACTTCCAGTTTTTTTAAACTTTATACTTTTAATTATAATCTTTCAGATGTGACTCTGCCAACAGTGTCATGTCTGTCTGTGCCAACAGAGGGAGATGACCTACTGAGGCAGAGAAGCATCTGGACCCTGCTGTGCAATCCCCAGCCCTCTGTGCGGCTACAGCTCTAGACTGTGCCGCTCCACTCAGAACCTGGATCCAGGCCATCTGCAGTCTTTAGCGGGGTTGCTCATAACAGCTTGGGACCAGCTACACCTCCAAAACTTAGTCTTTTAAATTCAACATGTATTCTGACTCTGCCATTTTTTAATTTTCATTTTTTTGGGAGTCTCGCTCTGTTGTCTAGACTGGTCTGGAACCAGGTTCAAGTGATATTCCTATCTCAGCCTCCCAAGTTCTTGGGATTACAGCGTGCCACTGTGCGCTGTAATGTTTTTGATCAGGAATCAAGATTTCCTCCATTTTTAGGCAGGCCCACCTGCAGAGTCAGCTTTGTGACCGCCCACTATACTGTGTTTTAATGCAACAAGGAGATTGCACATTATGTCTGTGTAGCACCCAAATGCACGGTCATTTCAATTGACTAAAGACAACATTTGTTCCATGTGATACTAAAATGAACCTGTATTGGATATTTTGGGATCTACCTATCTGTCTTTTTCATTCTGAAAGGCAGATAATGATTATTAAACAAACAATAAAGTGAAATCTTTCTCTTCTTCTCCAAGCACACCCATCCTAGTATCCTGTCATATGTGCTGACAGGCAAGATTTAGGTAAAAACAAACATCAAAATATTTGTATATTGAGAACTAAAGTTGTAACAAATTGATTCAATTTTAAAATTATCCCAGATACGTTTCCTTAGTTGCTTGGGAATTACATTTGTTCTTTTAAGCAATGTTTTTATACAAGGAAGGTGTATATACTAAAGTGTCCAATAAATATTCAAGCATAGAAGACACTACTTGGCAGAATGTGAAAAATGAAAAGAATGGAGTTGAATATTTTATTATCTTGTAGGTATCTTAGAATGTCTAAAGGTTTTCCCTTTGTAGAAATGGAGTTTATACTAGCAATAAATTGAGTCTCTTTGCTGGGTGACATTTATCTTTTTACAAATTCATCAAAATGGCCAAACAACACTCTTTACATGGTGCTGGAGGTAGGGTTTTCACGTGATGTGAAACTGCATTGCTTTCGATACTCTGCAACTCCCAGCCTCCTGCAGTGCCCCGCCATTTTTTTTTCTAATACTAACTTGATGGGAATTGCAGACTGAATTAAAATAGTGGGTATCATATAAGGGAAACTATTATTATCAAAGATTGCTCACAAAATATACTAAATTTAGGAAGGGGTTGATTGCTATCTCAGAAATTATTTAAAACAAGGCATTCTAGATTAATATAATGTCTGCAAAGTAAAAGTTTAAAGAAAGTCTCATGCATATTACTACCTGTCATATAAAATGTCACTAACAGCTTAGTTTTCTTGATTGAGATATCTATATGAGAACCATGAAAGCAAATTAAATAGTATATTACTTACTCTTAAGAAAAATGGAAATTTTTTTCCATAAAATCCAACTCTGAAGAACTCTGGTTCAAGACGTTGCTGGTCCATAATTTTGTCATACAAAGAGGCTTCCATCATCTAGAAAGCACAGAAAAGTTCTAAGCATTTTATCTCATCTTTCGTTTCTATCAAAGTTATAGAATAAGATTTCTCTTTTATATAAAGGAGAACTTTATTTTAATTGAGTTTGCCTCAAAGAAGGTCTGACTTTCTTTTTGATGCTTTAAGTTGGGGATTGGCAAATTTCCTCTATAAATGTCCAGAGACTGTTTTACATTTTGCAGGCCATATTGTCCCTTCACAACTATTTAATTCTGCTAGGCCCAAAGGCTGTAGTTTGCTTACCCCTGCTTTAAAGAATCAAGTGTATTATCACATGTTATCCCAAGAGAAAAATTATTTCTACGCATGTAGTCTATCAAGAAAAATATTTTCTTCACAATTAAGTAGAAATTAACGTGAATTATTAGAGGCAAAACCTTTCTAGAGAATTCTCGTGCCAGATGTACTTACCTGTGGGTTTGCCTCCACCTGCCTATGGTAATTCAGGACATTTGGAAGGTGCAATCTTGCACAGGTTGGGCAAGGATAAAACAACAAACCAAACCAAAGGAGACCCATAGTGCAAAGTGCTGTCTGGGTTGAAAGCTCTTAAGTGCGCCTGACAATGTTGAAACTATGAAGCATATAAAGCTTATGGTTTCCCATTCATGGCATTATCATCCCCAGGGTTTCCAGAGAAAGACTAATATTACACTTGAAGATTCCTCCTCTATCCCCCCTCTAGTAACAGCACCCCAAAGAGCAGTTGGCATGAAGTATAATGCTTTGGGTTTATAAAAATCTTAGTGACTATGGCACCCAAGGGCTCTCACAAGTAAACATCATCACCTCGCTTCTCGTCACAGGAACAGGATGCCAAGAGATGAACATCAATGTTTTTATATAAAACTGCAGTGCCTGCCAGAGTCAACATGATGGACTGAAGTTAAAACAGGGTTTTTCTCTTTCGTTTTCATGTTAGGAGAAGTATCGATGAACTGCTGACATGAAATACTGTGCCAAAAGGACAGAGTCAGTTCCTGCCAGTTGAATAAATTCCTTGTTGGGGTGTAAGGGATTTTATGAGCTGTTACAGGTTTATGGTATTATCTCTTAAATGGCTACCTCAAAATTAAAAGGCAGTATTTAATCTTTTTTTAATGTATAAAAACTGATGATCCTACTTTAGAAACCCCGAGGAACTGACACACACAGCAGGATCTTGTGTATTACAAGATGACACATACGTTCATGCTGCTCAAGAGTAAGGACTTGGAGGGCAAGGAGGACTTGTTTGAACCCAAGAGCAAAGCAGGTATAAAACATCTGGTTCAGAGAAACAGAGTACTCAACTCCTTGAGCTCTTAGGTGCTAAAATCTCGATCTAAGTCTCGCAAATAAAAACCCATTGCTGAAGCTAAAGAGAGGTGACGCCTACAGAATTTGGCCCTAAATTATTGAGAAACAGGTCAGCCATTCCCACAGATTTGCAGATTATGGGACTAAGAATGGTATATTGTTACAGAAACATGTGTAAGTGGAAACTCTTCAAACAGAGTGGAGATTTTCCACAATAAACTAAAAGTGTTAATCCTGGATTAGACTGTATATTTCATATATGGTGTATTAAACAAATCAAGTGCTCACTTTTTTATATTAAATAAAAGCATTACACAAATCAATTTGCTATTTCTCTGTATAAATAGCTAAGTATGCTTCAGAGGATTTATCTTAAAAAACGTTTCTGCAAGACCACAGAGTTAATTTCATAGAACCACACTGGAAAGCTAATCACAAAGGGAGGCTATGGCCTGATCAGGATGCAGTCAGGCACCTTACCCGCATCTTGCTCAGGTTTCTGTAGTCATAGTAACTCTCATACTGCTCTGCAATCTTCCGGCACAAGATAATGCCATTCTCCCAACACTGTGGACAAATGAATGAGATCAATGGAACCATCCGACAACATCCACTTACTTCTACCCAAAAGTCAGAACATGAGTGTGTTCAGAGCACCAAGCCTTACTCCTTAATCTTTTTTTTTTTTTTTTGAGACGGAGTCTCGCTCTGTCACCAGGCTGGAGTTGCTCAACTCGGCTCACTGCAACCTCTGCCTCCCTGGTCCAAGCGATTCTCCTGCCTCAGCCTCCTGAGTAGCTGGGATTACAGGCAGGCACCACCATACCCAGCTAATTCTTGTATTTTTAGTAGAGATGGGGTTTCACCATGTTGACCAGAATGGTCTTGATCTCCTGACCCCATGACCCGGCCACCTTGGCCTCCCAAAGTGCTGGGATTACAGGTGTGAGCCACCGCACCTGGCCACTCCTTAATCTTTATAACATACCTTTAATCATATCATTGAGACTTTAAGCTTGAAAACACCATGTAATTAAAATGTAAATTATTAAAAATCCTTTGAATGCTGGAAACGATAATCTACCACAACAGTCATTAATACTTGGTGCATGAACAATATTTTTTGCTGTCATTCCAGAATCATCTTGAAATAACTACAGTTCCACAATGGCTGAATAGATGGATATAAACAGGCAGAGGAGAGAATTACCACTGACCCCTAACTCCCAATTATCTGTGACTGGTACCCTGGATTTCTTGCTTGGCTTAGTTGTGCTTGCAAATTGTGAGAGGTATAACCCAGCTGGTTACTCTCAGCAGAAATGTATAAAATTCTTTGATCTAGTATAGGTGTCAGCAAACATTTTCTGCAAAGGGCCAGAAAGTCAACACTTTAGTCTTTGAGGACCATATAGTCTTTGTCACAATTACTCAATTCTGCTGTTATAGCACCAAAGCAGTCATAGACACAATTAAGCATGGCTGTGTTCCAATAAGAATTTAGGGCCAATAAAACATGCGTTTCATATCATTTTCACATGTCCCAAAATGTTATGATTCCTTTGATTTCTTTCAAACATTTAAAAACGTAAAAGAGATTTGTAGCTTTGGGGCTGCACAGAAACAGGCAGTGAGTCATGTGACCTGTGGACCATAGTTTGCAACCCCTGATCTAGCACAAACTCCTGGGGATGGACCAATACATGAATCCAGAGAGTTTGTACCACCTTATCCCACAGGTGGAAACTTTACAGCAGGAGGGCACAAAAACATTTCTTTTGGTATTCATGTAATGATATGTCAGTGTAGCTAGATAAATAATAAAGGAAGATGTGAAAGAAGCAATTTCCTTGCATCAAATTTTTACGTGTACCCAATTATATTTTGTAAAAGAATTACAGCCATTGGTTGTATTTTAATTTTCTGTTTAACCTTCGCAATCTGGAAGATATATTTGAGTCTAAGACATGTACCACCAAAGCATCCAAGTGTTCAAATCCAATAAACAATGGTGGTCAGATTCATGAATTTTTTAAAAGAGGACTATAAGCCCTTGAAGAGGGGGAGGAAGTGGAGGGAGGTGATGTACTGAATTGCTTTATGAGGTCAGTGAGGTTTTTTCAACACCCCAAGGCATCTCTTAAGTATATGATGGGATGCCACAAAATTCTTTAAACAAATTAAGTTTCATATATTTTACCTTAAAGTAGAATGGGGCAGAATGCATGCCAATTTCGGGAGACTGTGAAGGGTGATAATGGTTTTTCAGAGAATATAATACCTGTGTGTTATAGTCTGCACATTTGGGTCTCCTACAAATTCGTATGTTGAAATCCTAACCCCCATGGGATGGTATTAGGAAATGGGGTCTTTGGAATTGATTAGGTCATGAGGGTGGAGCCCTCATGATTGGCATTAGTACCCTTATAAAAGAGGCCCCAGAGAGTTAGCCAGTCCCTTTCACCATGTGAAGACACAGCAAGATGGCCCTCACCAGACACTGTGTCTGCCAGGGCCTTGATCTTGAACTTCTCAGCCTTCAGAACTGTGAGAAATAAATTTCTGTTGTTTATAAGCTACCCAGTCTAGGATATTTTGCTAAAGCAGCCAGGAATGGACTATGTTACTGGCGATCAAAATCTCTAAATCCGTGTTTATCAAAGTGTAATGAAAAGGTCATGCACATTGGACTCTCCTAGGGTCCTTGTTAAAATCACAGATTCCCCAGCCTCGTGCCAGACAAGGCATGAATCAGAATGGCTGATTCAAAATCAAAACGAATCAGAATGGCTAGGAGTGGGGCCTAGGAATCCTCATTTTGACAAGCTCTTGGGTGTTTCTAATATACGTTAAAATGTGAGGATCTCTGCTCAAGGAGGTGGGCATTCATATACTAGAAATGAAAGGGAAAGGGACATCAACACCACCACTCCAGGAGGGACCCCGGGCGGGGCAGGGCCACTTACTTTGCCTCTGTCAAAGTTCTGGATGATGGTGAGGTGCAGGTGCTCTTTGCGCTGCCATTCTGTTTGCATGGGGTAGGTCAGGAACTCCCTGAGGGGCCGATCAGACCATTCCAGTAGCTCATCATATAAGAGGAGGGTATATGCAGCTTCTGCAAGTCACATGGGAAGGCAATGATTGAGACAGGACCCCAAGCCACATTCCTTCAAATGTGGCCAGTTTCCGACAAACTGGGAAAAAAATACTATTTTCTAAACTTCGTGATATAGCAGAAAAATGTCCAGAATATATGCAGCAGTAGGGTAATGAACGAGGACTTCCCCTGGATGATGGACTTGGACTTATCAGAGATCTGTACTTCATCTTTTGTTTCCCTGTAATTTCTGTTTCTGTTTTTGCCTTTTGTTTTTGTTTTCCCTAAAATGTCTGTATGCTACAGCATAATAAAAATGTGTAAGGATATCTTGCTGTTGCTGGTTCAAAGATGTGGGGAGACAGGCCTTTGTTTGCTGGGAGAGTTCACTAGTAAGTTGCTTGGGGACTATGAGCATCTTCCAAAGAGCAGGCTTAGGAAACAAAAAATGGCAAATTCTTTGGAATAATAAAGGGCTGAAAAATTGAAACTGGTGAGGAGCGGGGATCAGAGTGGAGGCAGAATTTACAAGGGGCAAAGAAGCCAGAGAGGAGCTGAGTGAAGACAAAAAAAAAAAAGAAAAAGAAAAAGAAAGAAAAAAATCTAGCAACAGGGTAGGAATTGGAGAGGGTGGAAATGCTGGATGAGGAGTAGGGGGAGTATGTCGGTGTGTGGGTGTATTTGTGTGTGAGAGAGAATGAACTGTTGCAGGCTGTGTGACATGACCACCTTGCCCCAGATGGCCCCACAAATCTTCTGTAAAGACTACTGATATCATTACGTGCTTGACATGGTTGAATTTCCTGCAGAAACAAGGGGTGATTTTCCATATACACATAAGTGGAAAAGGTGACTTATGAATTTATGTATAGTTGGCAGATAGTGTATTTGACAGAATACTTGCCATTCTGCAGGTCTCTCCTTTTCCTGAACTGTAAATATAGCCAAATAGATCAAGAATAGGGACCAGAATTGTCACTGATAAAGGACTATAATAATTTTTCCTCTAATGTCATAATAGCCAACTCAATTACTAAATTGAATAAAATGGACAAATACTTAGGTTATTCGTCCATTTAACTCCACCTCATAGGTTTCTCAAAAGACATAATGGTAGCTTTTCAGATGGTATCAACAATGGTAATTCCTTTTCTTCATTTATTTGCCTTTAGGGTAACTACACATAAAACCCTAAAGTAACATGCTAAGTTATAATGCTATGATGTGGCCATCTCCATGTAAAAAAGATAGTTGCAATAAGAAGGGCCAGGGCCCCTATCACAGGCTCTGCTCTTTTTTCTCTTCAATTACATTTGGTGAGCTTATACAATCTCCTGGTCAATTATTATTGTGAAAGCTTTCCTAATCCACCAGCAGTCTCTTATCCCTCTCCACTCAGTTTGCAGTTACCAATATGAACTTCTTTCAATGCAAATAAATGATGATATTGCTTCCCTGGTTAAAACCAGTCAATGACTCTCAGTAGCTCAAACAATAAATTTAGGTCTCCTACAGTAACAGAGAAGGTTGCTCATGATCTGGTTCTTACCAGTCTCTCTATCCCCATTTTCCCATTGGCTCTCCATGTAGTACAGGTATGAAAGAGCCCACCTCCAACTCTTTTAAGAAGCTTCAGTAGCTGCTGAGGCTCCAGTCCTCATAGTTGGACCCCCCGGACTCCAGTATCCACTTTCCAGGAATGAGCAAGATGCACTGTGGTCCAGAGGCAGCTGGGCACAAGAAAGCTGCCCGACAGGGACAGGGATGCCTTCTGTTGCATGCACTCTTGTTGGTCTCTTTCTTTATGGGATTGAATGTAAGATGGACAGAGAAAGCAGCCACTAAAAAGGGTGTCAGTTAACTGGTGGATGCAGACACAGAGCTGAATCACCATAACATAGGTAGCCATGGAAGACTGCTGTGATTGCACAAGAATTATAATAACCAGATCCTCAGAAGAGTGCTGTTATTTTAATAGGCATCTAGTTTTCTCTGACATCCCTGAGATGATCTCCTGATGTTTAATTCTCCATGTATCATTGTAATAAATGCTAAGTATCTAAGGAAACCCTATGTGTATTTTTGTTCTTGCATCCACACTCTTTGCTCTTGTCATCCAAACAAGCTGTGCTTCCTCTCACATACCTCTCTGATTCACACCTAAGGGCCTCACAGCTTGCGCCTGCAAGACTTTCTTTCCCCTTTAGCAGAAATAACGCCTACTTTCTCTCAATGACCCGGCTCAGGAGTTATCTTCTTTGTCACTCAAATTTCTTTTGTGTATCTGTCAACATGTGAGTACTCAGAAAATGCCCCAGAGACTAACTGATCATTTCAAAGGATTAGGAAGACTGAGTGATGTCCTTCCCACAGCTACCCACAGGCAGTGATGACTTCAAGGGTGATGAAAGTCAAATTTACAGAGACAGAAAGTAGAATAGTAGTGGCCAGGGGTAAGAGGAATGGGGAGTTAGTGTTCAATGGGTACAGAGTTTTAGTTTGGGAAGATGAGAATAGTTCTGCCCCTGTAGTCTCAGGTACCCAGGAGGCTGAGGCCAAGAGTTCAAGATCAGCCTTGGCAACACAGTGAGTCCTCGTCTCTAAAAAAATTTATTCTAAAATTAGCTAGGTGTGGTGACACACCCCTGTAGTCCCAGATACTTGGGAGGCTGAGTCATGAGGATTATGTGAGTTTAAGACCAATCTGAGTGATACAGTGAGACCCCCATCTCAAACAAAGTTAAAGTTCTGGAGGTGGATGGTGGTAATGGTAGCACGACAGTGTGACTATACTTAATATCACTGAACTGTACAGTTAAAAATGGTTAAGATGGTAAATTTTATGTTATGCAGAATTAAAAAACAAAAAGAGGCCAGGCACAGTGGTTCACACCTGTAATCCCAGCATTTTGGGAGGCCGAGGCAGGTGGGTCACCTGAGGTCAGGAGTTTGAGACCAGCCTGGCCAACATAGTGAAACCCTGTCTCTACTAAAAATACAAAAAGTTAGCTAGCATGGTGGCGGGCGCCTGTAATCCCAGCTACTCGGGAGGCTAAGGCAGGAGAATCACTTGAACCCAGGAGGTGGAGGCTGCAGTGAGCTGAGATTGCGCTATTGCACTCCAGCCTGGGCAACAAGAGTGAAACTCTGTCTCAAAAACAAAAACAATCCCCCCCCCCCACAAATAAAAAACAGCAATGAAGGTCTCCAGTCCCCAAATGCTTTCCCAATCAGCTTGCCCTTGTAAGGTCCTGGGATGGGTGGAATGCCAGGTGTGGGTGAGGTGCCCCGGGAAAGCCTGGGAAAAGAAGGCATTAGCAGGCAATCAGATGAAACTGACAAATGACTGAGTGATGGCATGGAAAAGATGTGAAGACAAATTACACCTGTTTCAGAATTTGATTTGGGAAAATGACAACATGTATCTGAGGAAAAAATGTGTCTAGAGGAAGCAGTAGTAAATTTTTATTAATCCCATTCTACCATTTTGAGAAGTGTATTACAAGGACACCAATATGCAAAAAAAAAAAAAGGAGAGAGAGAGAGAAGAATAGAGATGAATTAGGAATGGAGGATGCTGTCACAAAAGGCTGGAAAAGGGTTAAGTCACTTAAACAGAATCCTAGAAAGACAGAAAAGTTCCCCATCAATTTCACTGTCTCCAAGTACAGAAATGAAGATATAAGAGAGAAGAATAAAATGTTACATGGGAAAAGAACTGATTTCTTATGACTTTGGGGAACATAAAGACTGCAAGTTGAGTAAACAAATGGGATTTACCCGTTTTTGAAATATAATCAGACAAATTTGGACTTTATTTCAGAGAACCAAAATATATCTATTATATATCTGGAGTAGCTTATCCTTACTTCCCTTCTGCGTTTTTTTTATGAACTTTAAAATTTTTTAGAAGTTTACTTCTTTTTTTTCTTTTTGAATTGAGAATTACCAATATTGAGAAAGAAAATCTGCTAATCAGGTGTTAATATTTAATAATTAAAGGGTACATTAATTTGTGATGCATTTATTTAAATCTTACATTGCTAGGCACTATTCTAAGAACTGAGAAGACTAAAGTAAGAAAAACATCACTGTGGGCTAGGCGCGGTGGCTCACACCTGTAATCCCAGGACTTTGGGAGGCCAAAGCGTGTGGATCTTCTGAGCTCAGGAGTTCGAGACCAGCCTGGGCAATATGACAAAATCCTGTCTCTACCAAAAAAAAAAAAAAAAATTAGCTGGCTGTAGTGGCATGTGCCTGTGGTCCCAACTACTTGGGAGGCTGAGGTGGGAGGATTGCTTGGGCTTGGGAGGCAGAGGCTGCAGAGAGCCGAGATCGTGCCACTACATTCCAGCCTGGGCAACAGAGTCAAACTCTGTCTCAAAAAAAAGAAAAGAAAACATGATTACTGTACTCAAAGGACCCTTTAACTGAAGATTATCCATATATACATGCATGCATGTACATACACAATATATAATATATAATCACATAATATGCAATTATTAATTTAAAAAAACCAGTTTGATATGTACTTTAATAGAAATCTGGGGCCGGGCATGGTAGCTCACACCTATAATCCCAGCACTTTCGGAGGCTGAGGCAGGTGCATCACCTGAGGCCAGGAGTTTGAGATCAGCCTGGCCAACATGTCTCTACTAAAAATACAAAAAACTTTAGCCAGGCACGGTGGCAGGCACCTGTAATCTCAGCTGCTCAGGAGTCTGAGGCAGGAGAATCGCTTGAACCTAGGAGGCGAAAGTGGCAGTGAGCCGAGATCACACCACTCTACTCCAGCCTGGGCGACAGAATGAGACTCTGTCTCAAAAACAAAACAAAACAAAACAAATCTGGAAAAAATGCAATGGGAAAAAAGAGATGGGAAAAATCACTCAGCCTACAGGAGGATTGTGGGGCATGGAGATGGTGAGAGAAAGAGAAGAAAAAGAACTTCAGGAGGGGGATGGCTGCATGGAAAAGAGGGCGAAGGAGCTGATCCTGAAGGATGAAAGGAGGGTATGTGGTACAAGTGGTAAGATGAGGCTGAATAGACAGGCGTTGGTTCAATTACAACAGACCTTGAATAAAGAATTTGTAGTTTCTTTTGTAGAACACATACACTGACAAGAGAGTGCTGTCTAGGGAAGGAGTTGGCAAACTTTTTCTTAAAGGGCCAGACAGTAAATAATTTAGGCTGTGGTCTTTGTCTCCACTACTCAGTTCTGCCACTGTGGTGCAAAAGCAGAAACAGACAATACATAAACAAGTGGGCATGGGTGAGCTGTTATAAAACTTCCCTTACAAAATAAGGTAGGTAGCCTGTAGGTTATAGTTTGCTGACTCCTGTCCCAAAGAGTAACTGGTGATAGTCCAGAGGCAGTCAGGTGAGAAATGATGAAGGTCTAACTGAGGCAGTGAAGATGGGAATAGTGAAAAGGAAATGGTTTTGAGAGATTTCTAGGAAACAGAATTAATAGAACTTCATGAATGATTATTTGAGGGAGGCTAGAAAAGTCAAAGATACACCAGGGTCTTCTGACTGAGTAAACAGTGATGTTACTAATTGAGACAGTGGAACCTCAGCTAGAGGAATGTGTAAATTCTAGGAACACAAGTACCATTTCAGAAAGGATTCCCTTACTCTTGTAAAGCTGGGGGAGGAGCCATGATTCAGGAGTTCCTTGGAAGAACAGTGTGGCAAAAGACCAAGATTTGTAGTTCCCAAATCTAATTAAAGGGTTCTGCTTAAGATGGAGTACATCCTCTCTCTCCCACTGATTACAACTAAACAGCCTGGAGAGACTATATAACACAACTATTGGAGGACTCTGAAAAGTAAGTAAGAGCAGGTGGACTGAGGAAAATAACTAATACTCAAAGAATGACATACCATAGTTAATTCTGTTTTTATTTTTCGCCTTCCATATCTCCTGGCTTAGACTTTCCTGTTTCCTGGAACTGCAAATGGGAACAGACAGAAAAAGCTCCAAGAAAAGTTCCTTTAGTCGGAGTACCGGGTAGAAGGTCCCCTGTGGGGTGAAGCTCTGTAGAAATTTCTGGCCTCACTCTGAGTTTCAGAAACAAAGCTACACAATGCAGGGGTGGCAGTGAGTGCAGTGGCAGTAGTGCCTTCTATGAGCTCTTTTCTTTCACTGCTTTGCCCACAGAGAGACCAATTGCAGAGAGAGCATCATGGCATGAAGAGGATCAAGCCTTGGCTATATAGCCAGAGTACTAGGAAAGGAAATTCTTGGGAGACAGGAAGAATGGGGAGGATCACAGAGGGGAGGGAGCTCAAGAAAGGGATGCTAAATTCTGTATATGAAGTCAGACTCATCTCCAAGGTGCACAAGTGTAGAACAAACCAATGGATCAATATAACAAGGACTTCTATCTGTTAAAATTTAAAAAGTTAATGTCTTCCTAAAGATTTTAACAGAATCCAGAGTCCTAGAACATAATATTCAAAAGGTCTAGAATATAATCCAAAATTATCTGACTTTTAAAAAACTAAACAACTCTCAAAGGGCAAAAGCAATGAAAAGATGCCAACCCCAACTAGATGCAGATGTTAGAATTATAGCCAAAGACTATGAGGTAGTTATTATAACCATGCTCCATGAAGTAATGGTGAACATTTTTGAATAAATAAAAAGATAGACATTCTTTGCAAAGAAATTGAAGTTGTAAAAAGAAAATAACTACATGGAAATTTTAGAACTGAATAATGCAATAACAAAAATAAACATTTCACTGGAAAGGCTCAATAGCTGAATGAAGTGACAGAAGAAAATCAGTGGACTTAAATCAATAGACATTAGTGATCTGAAAAAAAAGTTGAACAAAAATGAACAGAGTTCCAGGAACCTATGGAACAATATCAAAAGGCCCAACATTAATGCCATTACAGTCCTCAAAATGAGAAGAACTGGTAGAGAAATATATTTAAGGATATAACACTTGGGAACTTCCCGAATTTGGTAAAGGAAATAAATGTACAGATCCAAGAAACTCAGCAAACCCAAACAAGTTAAACTAAACAGGAAAACCATGTCCATACATACAATAATCAAACCACTGAAAACCAAAGATAAAGTCCTGAAGATAACCAGAAAAAAGTTACAAATTTCATGTAGGTGAGTAATTTATTTTTATTATTTTTTGAGACAGGGTCTGGCTCTGTCATCCAGGGTGGAGTGCAGTGGTGCAATTTTGGCTCACTGCAGCCTCTGCCTCCCAGGCTCAAGTGATCCACCTCAGCCTCCCGAATAGCTGGGACTACAGATGTATACCACCATGCCTGGCTAATTTTTTGTATTTTTGGTGGAGATGGGGGTTTCGCCACATTTTCCAGGCTGGTCCATAACTCCTGGGCTCAAGCGATCCACCTGCCTTGGCCACCCAAAGTGATGGGATTACAGGCGTGAGCCACCAGGTCCGGCCTCGTAGGTGAGTAATTTAAATGACTGCATATTTCTCGTTAGACACCATTAAGGCCAGAACACAGTGGAATTATATTTTTAAAGTACTGAAACAAAAGAACTATTCACCTACAATACTGTATCCAGCAAACATATCCTTCAGGGATGAAGGTGAAATAAAGACATTCTTAGATGAAGGAAAACTAAGAAGATTCTTCACCACTGCATCTGCTTTAAAAGAAATACTAAAACAAGCTCTTCAGGCTCAACAAAAAATTATAATAACAGAAGGAACCTGGGAACTTCATGAATGCAGAAAGAAGAACAGAAATGGCAAACATCTGAGTAAATAGAATAAAGTATTTTTATCCTCTTAAATTTGTTAAAATAGGTATGACTATTGAAAGGCAAAAATTATGACATCATTTGATGGGACTTTCAATGTATGTGGATGTAATACATATGACAACTACAACATACAGTGGGGAGGATAATGAGACCTATATAGTTGTAAAATTCTCATATTTAACTTTGATATGGTTTGGCTGTGTTCCCACCCAAATCTCATCTTCAATTGTAGCTCCCACAATTCCCATGTGTCATGGGAGGGAGCAGGTGGGAGGTAATTGAATCATGGGGGATGGTCTTTCCCATGCTGCTCTCATAATAGTGAATAAGTCTCACAAGATCTGATGGTTTTATAAGGGGGAGTTACCCTACACAAACTCTCTCTTGTCTGCTGCCATGTAAGATGTGCCTTTTGCCTTCCACCATGATTGTGAGGCCTCCCCAGCCACGCGGAACTGTAAGTCCATTAAACCTCTTTTTCTTTTTAAATTACCCAGTCTCAGGTATGTCTTTATCAGCAGTGTGAAAACAGACTAATACAAACTTGAAGTGGTAAAATCTTAACTATAAGCAGACTGTAAGAAGTTATGTATGTATTTTGTAATCCCAAGAGCAACCTCTGAAAAAGTATGCAGAGATATAGTCAAACAACCTACATGTGTGCCTATATGTATCATGTATATGATATATATAGAATCTGCAGAAATATTCAACTAAAAATAAATTTTAATTTTAAAGTAGAAATGCTTGAGTCTTCCACTCAAATTATGAAAAGCGTAGGAATGATCATGCTTAATACACCAGCCCCTTCCCCAATCTAAGCCAAAAGACAGAATTACCTGTAAAGTTCTGTGCTTTGAGATGCAGATCATAGAGTTTGTGAATGTAGCGTATATACATCTCCTCCTTGTTCAGTTCAGTCTTATAGAAGTTCTGTAAAATAAGAGTACAGGTATGGATAGTTCCTCAACAGTCTGGCCTACAATTATCTGCCTTTTACTCTGCTAACGTTCCATGTCTGAAGCCAAGAGAACTGATGCATTTTTCCATGTAAATATCTCTAAAAATGAAGTAAGGTGGGTCAGTGACAGTGTCAGTCATTTCCTAGCAATTACTGGATAAGTTGGTATCTTGTTATTTTTTATTTTATTATATTTATTTATTTATTTTTTTGAGACCGAGTCTCGCTGTGTCGCCCAGGCTGGAGCGCAGTGGCCGGATCTCAGCTCACTGCAAGCTCCACCTCCTGGGTTTACACCATTCTCCTGCCTCAGCCTCCTGAGTAGCTGGGACTACAGGCGCCTGCCACCACACCCGGCTAGTTTTTTGTATTTTTCTTTAGTAGAGATGGGGTTTCACCATGTTAGCCAGGATGGTCTCGATCTCCTGACCTTGTCTCGGCCTCCCAAAGTGCTGGGATTACAAGCTTGAGCCACCGCGCCTGGCCCCCATCTTGTTATTATCAGGTTATTATCCCTGATTCCTATTTCTTTACTTTTTATGATTTTTTGTTAGTTTAAATGTCAATGAACAATCAGCCTGTTCAACTAAAAAATATTAAGAATATGTAACAGATTAACCCATTTATTAACTTTGTTGATTTATATTCAAAGGACAGTTTATTTCATTTTAAATTTCAAAGATATTTTGCTCTAAAGAAAAAAGTTTCAGCTGGGCACGGTGGCTCACGCCTGTAATCCCAGCACTTTGGGAGGCCAGGGTGGGTGGATCACAAGGTCAAAAGATCGAGACCATCCTGGCCAACATGGTGAAACCCCATCTCTACTAAAAATACAAAAATTAGCTGGGTGTGGTGGCACACACCTGTAATCCCAGCTACTTGGGAGGCTGAGGCAGAAGAATTGCTTGAAGCAAGGAGGCAGAGGCTGCAGTGAGCCAAGATCATGCCACTGCACTGCAGCCTGGTGACAGAGCAAGACTCCATCTCAAAAAAGAAAAAAAAAAAAAAAAGCAAAAAGTCTCTAAGACATACAGGTAAGGATGAGTAAAAGCAATGTAAAAGAATGTGAAGGAGGGTAAATAAAAAGGCTCTTTATTTTTAAGATGTTATTCTGCATTTCCTACGTGCTGGACTTCAAATGTTTCTAGTTTATGTCCAAAACATAAAGGGACTAAGAGATTTTATTTCAAATTATTATTATAGAAACATGCTTACTGAAAATATTTTGTTTCCTAAGAAGTATTTAGATCTTAGGAAACATCTCTAAAATGTTTTTAACAAAAACTCAACTTTTACTTACCTGGACACATTATGTTGGCTATTTTATTTTTAGACAGAGTCTCACTCTGTCACCCAGGCTGGAGTGCAGTGGTGCAATCTCAGCTCACGGCAACCTCCGCCTCCCGAGTTCAAGTGATTCTCCTGCCTCAGCCTCCTGAGTAACTGGGATTACAAGTGTGCACCACCACACCCAACTAAGAATTTTTAGTAGAGATGGGGCTTTGCCATGATGCCTAGGCTGGTCTTGAACTCCTGACCTCAAGTGATTCACCTGCCTCGGCCTCCCAAAGTGCTGGGATTACAGGCATGAACCACTGATCCTGGCCTAGGCTGGCATTTTAAAGGCATACTCATAAGCATCCAAAGCTACTTCTTCACCACATTATAAAGCACATAAGTCCTCACTGAACTTAGTCAACATAAAAGTGAATATAAATGAAGTTGGGTTCTAGTAAAAGCATAATGTTGTCAGTCTCCAAACAAGACATGTTTAGAGAACAAATCATTGTGCATTATGAAATCTCTGCTGGAGACACTTGAACTACTATCACTATTTATTGTTACTGTTTTAATTGATGCTAGTTGGTGTGTGGAAGAAGGGGAAATCAGTGATGAGGGAATAAATCTGTTGACTTGCGGGAGTGACAGGCTTTTCTAAGGAGGAAAGACCAGGAATTCTAAAAACGTTTTAAAGCTGATTAGCTAGACAGGGCTTTGGTAATAATGGACCAACCTAGCAAGTGTGGCTGTTGAAATGGTACTTGGGCTTGAAGCCTAAGGATCTGCTATCAAATGTACTTTCTGCCCATTACCTAACAGATGTCCGTTCTTCAATCTGAAGACTCTTCCAACTTTGAGACACTGATATTAAGTCAAATACAACATAAATTTTTTTTCAATTTATACCATTATCCTCCTTCTTTTACTCTTGTCTCCTGTAGATCTTGGCATTCTTTAAAAAGTTTAGTAAATAATGCTATTCACATCTCTCTTATTATAACCAAAATTATTTTAATTAGCAAGAATTGTTGTACCATAAACACAAATCTAACAACTCCACAGCAGGTTTTTATATTATTAAAGGATGATTTGCTCTAATAGCTTTCTGGTAAGAAGCAGCTTTGAGAACAAAACAAGCAATCACTCTAAATAAATAGTTATCTTAAAAAAAAAAATCTCCAGTCAGCAGATGATAATCTTTCAAATGTCTGACAAAGTGTGTGACACAAAGAACAAAACAATAATTACATTTCCTAGTATTAGTCATATCAAATATTACTTTTTTAAAAAAACCAATTTAACTCCAATCTTGTAAGGGATGCCAAAGCTCTCCTGAAGACAATCTGGAACTGACTTTTCCAAAAAGTTAAGAGAAGTCTCTAAGAGGAAGTGAGTAATTGAAGAGAACCACATTGCTACTAGAAAAAAATCAAGAACTTTCCATGTGGAGTAGAGGCTAAAACGATTAGCTTCAAAGTGATATTTTTGGTTCTTTAATAAGTATTCTTCTGCTAGTCTGAAATAAGTAGAGCTTTTGAAGTGTTAAAATTTTCTAGAAGGACTATTCTTGGTCAGTGCAAAGCTATCAGGATAACGTCCCAAGTGGTTAGTAATGTGGCCACTGATTATACTATGTTAAATCTCAGGTGTATTCCTACTGGGAGACTAAATACATTAAAGGCAGAGCATTAACTCTTTCATCCAAGGAAGTGATCTCTTCTTTTATACCAATTGTGGAAATGAACATAAGGTCTACATTTATTTGTTCGCCTCCAAATGGAAGGTACTTGTGAAAGAAGATGGAAGAATGGAGAGCATTACTTTGGGGAAAGGTAAAGGCTTTGAGGTTATTTATGAGACTTTGTGCCTGGAGTTGAGGCAGAATCAGGGTTAAGAAGACAGAGAAGACCTAAAGCACTTAGCTTTTCTCCCAACACTGACATACAAGCAGAGACATGGGAGAAACTCAGGCTGAAGGTCTTGACTCTGATGAGAGGCTGGCAAAAGCAGGTAAGAAACTGGAGAATCAACTAGGAAATTTAAGAGAGGGAATGACTATGTTCAAGGTTAGAAATGAGTATTGAGAGCAGAGGTCAATGGTCTGACCCAGTGAGCCTGGGCTGATGGCCTACAGGTTACCGTTGGGTCTAATGAAAACATTATGGAAGACAGTGAACAAGATGTGGCCTGATAGAGGATGCTTAGGTTTCACTATTTTTAGGGACCGATATTGGAGGTGGAGATGTAACAATTAGACTAAAAATGTGGAGGAGGCAGTGGGTGTGATAAAGACAGATACCATCCTAGACTCAGAGATGAGGAGCAGTGCAGCAAAAAATGAGGAAAATTGATGAAAAGACCGTCACAAGAAAGCAGAAGCCCTGAGCTTTGAAGACGGACTGTGACAGAAGGAGACAAAGTAATACAAAACAAAACAAAACAAAAAGACAGAAACTGATGAGCTAAGAAAAGGCAAAATCAAAGTAGGGACAAAAAAGAATTTCAAGGTGCAAGCAAATAGAGAACAATATGGTATGTGAGGAACTCAAATGATCAGAGTAAGGATAAGGATGACTGTGCAGAACTTAGAATGTAATAGATGGCAAGGATTCCTTTATTCTATAAAATATAACAAAAAGAAACCATGAGATTCATAAATACAGAACTAGACTTTTCCTGTATTTCATATTTTCCTGTACTTCAGATCTGATTAAAGGAACTTATGAAAAACATTAATTTGACTTATGCTAAAATATGAAAAATAAATGTCTAAATGTAGGGCCACTCCTTTGCTCTGCGGTAAGAATATCATTCTATTTAATAGTTAGTTATGTGACATTTTATATAAATTTTGGCTTGCCCAGGACAGCTTTGGATTAGCCTGTTATTCTTACAGAATGTTTAATTTTACTCTCAAAAATGTCCTCCTTGGTCATCCTAGTTATAAAGCAAACCTTAACAAAAGTGCTATTATGAATTCAATTTGCAAAAAAGCTAGAGTGAAAATTAGCGTGTTAAATAGAAAACTGTCATAAGTTCACAAATGAAGAGATCACTAATATTTAAGAAAATATGGACTGCATATCACTCTGTGAGAAAGGAAAAGAAGAACAGAAAGAAATTGTTACACAAAAGTAGAAAGACCTCTAACAGGGGACACAGTGCTTTTTCCCAGGACAGCAACAAGACTCTAGGAGGGTGAAGTAGTACAACCAGGAAACCAAACAGCATCACTCTGGGATCCCACAGGGGTCTCCTATTAGGGCTGCGGGGAATGCAGGGGATGCACTTTGTAATGTCGGGGACTGAGGATTTCCTGGGCTTTAATTTAACCTGTAGCTCACTATGCTTCTCTTAAAAACACTTGTAAATTTAGAAATAACTCTTCTAAGAAACATCACATTGCAGATTAAACACAAACAAAACATAGTATTTCTGGGAAAAAAAAATACCAGTATTAGGAGAAAAGGAAAAAAAGGGGAATAGTTTACTAACCAGAAGGCTAACTGTGCAGCCAATCTTTTTGCCATCTACCTCTCCCATTTTCATGCAGTCCCTAAAAACAAAAAGCAATAGTCAGAACTCAGAACTTCCTTCCTAGGGGCAAACACAATTTTTTCTTTTTGGGGGGAAAAAAAGAAAGAAAGGAAGAAAAAAAAAAAGAAGCCACTTTTAGAGACCAGAGGCAATTTGCATGCTTCAAGGACTGATAATCTAATCTCTGGGGAATCTGGGGAGTCAGAGACTCCTGAGCATCAGCTTCCGTTAAGAATTGCATTGCCATGTCAAGATTATGCTCCCTCTCAATGGACATGGGCTCAGGAAGTTAGAGTGAAAGTGTGTTATTGTACACTTTCTACAGTGGGATGAGAAGTGGTTGGTAAGCCTGGCCATTAACAACGAGAATGAGGGTTTCATTCCTAAAATAACACCAAACCACCATGTATTTAAGTGGGATGAACTACTTTAACAGTTTAGATAATATAAAAATAAAAAACATAGGTCTACGGAAGGTGACAGTGTAAGTTTCATCCCACCCACGTCCCCTTTTTAAGAGAATAGCAAGACTGTACAATTCTCCGTTACACTCTTTTCACCCGAAAATGGATTGGTTCTACTGGTTCTAGGGGCTAAGTTTAAATACCAAAATAAAGATTCTTTTTTTTTTTTTTTTTGAGAACTCTCAGGGACTCTGAGAATCCTCTCAATTCACCAAGACTTTGAAAGAACTATCAAAAAACAAAACAAAGCAACAAAAAAGAAGCAAAAGCTCAAATTAACGGCTCTGAACCAGCTGGTTAGAAGTTCATTATCTTAGTACACCAGGTTCCATGGTCTGATAATCAATTGAGTGATTCACAAGAGTGGAACGTTGATTGTATTCTATTTGATTTTCTAACTGGAGTTTAGCATGAACTGGAGTTCAGAAAAACATGCGACTTGGCTTACCTGTAATCTAACAACCTCTCCATTAGACGAGTTACAGTAGCAATTAATGAAACGCCACTTTCCCGCCATGTTTCCCGCTCAATTTTCTTTAGTAGACTGGAAAAGAAAGAACCCGGGGCATTTTCAACATTTATTTTTATCAGTCACCATGACAACCACTTTACTTTCATCAGTACCTTAAATGCCTTAGCAACCACTGCAACATCTCACAAGTAGCATAATTTGCAAACAATGTCTTACCTAGGATAGGGACCAAATAGTGGAATTCTAATCCAGGAAGCATTGACAAAGCAAATTGATTTTCAGATTATCCAAGTCATAAAATACAAACACATGCATATAATCATATTTTCAAAATACACAAGCATCTCACAGCTCAAAGACATTTTTTCCTAGCTTCCCCTCTTACACTAACAGAGGCTTGCGTCTTACCACATCAAATAACACTGCAAAAAGCAAAAACAGGAGTGCCTCCAAGTTTACTTTTAAGCAAGATCTTGCTTTATTCACATAAAAATATTTTCCTACCTCTCAGTGGAATGCATCTTCATCCAAGCAATTTTACTGCAATGCAACTGCTACAGGAAAATCCTTGTACAGACGGTATGACGTTTTGCGTTTTTTCCTTTCACTTAACATTTGCCCACTCAATACATATTGTACTATCTGTGCACTCACTCAACAGTTTCATTCATTTTGTCACTGATCACAGAGATTTTCTGTGTGGTTGTTAGAGCAGACTGATGACAAGTACCGAACCACATCTCTCCTCCTACATTTCCCCTAATCCTAAGCACCTTGGAGCAGAGGTACTATGTAAACACAAAATAATAACAATCATGATAATTAGAATCTGTGTTACTTTCACTCCCACTTCTCAGCAAATTAACACAGTATTTGGCAAAGGCTTTATGATTGAACTTTCCCCAAAAGATAAAAGTAAGAACATAAGCATGGCAATATGTGGATACTTCCCTACCCCTCGAAATTTAATGATCGTCATTTCTGTCTAGAATCTTATTTGTCTTTCATCTTAATTTCAGGAATAAGAGAGAAAACATTTCTTACAAGTACAATCTAAGCATATCATATATGTACTTAGTTCAAAAATAAACATTCAAGAAGAAAGCTGTTTTGTCAAAGCTTTCTCTTGTCTGTGGCTATGTTCTCTTCCAAGTTTTCTCTCCATCATCCCCCATCTCTTTCTCTTGCTATTGGCATTCTAGTGCCCAGCCTTCTGTCTTGTCTCCTCCTCTGTTTCCTATGCATCTCTCATCCTGTTTTTCTGGTTTATTCTAAACTGTTTCTTAGGTTAAGGGTGGAGACTGTATATGGAAGGCATGGAATCTGCCCTGACCAGTCCTGCAGGGGAAGGTCCCCTAGTTTGTTTAAAATGTGCTTTCTTTTAAAAACTCTGAGCAGCACCTGTTTCAGGCTTAAAGTGCAAATTGTATTGAACTCAAATGAAAATCTGCCTGCCAAAAAGCAATGCGGAATGATGTAGAAATTTCCCCGTGACAGCCTACACCTCATACTTTAGAGGCTGAAAAACAAAGAACTCAGGTTAGGTAATAATTCTAAAAATACATGGAGACTTCTTTTATGGGCATAAGTTTCATTAATTTGCACAGACTTCTGATGCAGTAAGAACTACACAATCGTCTTGTAAGAAGAGGCAAAGTTATGCACAGCCTGTTTCCTTGACTAACTCAAGACCAAATGCTAGGACTGAGTCTAAAACCCAGATCATCTGTGTGCTCAGCCAGCCTTGTTCCTTCTCTCGGGAAGCTTGCCATTTCTGTTTACCTGATACAAACTGAGAAAGAGAGGCTATCAGCAAAAAGACAAGACTCTTTCTAGGTAACCTGGGTGAGAGTGGCTATTTTCATTTGCTCTATGATAACGCCCACGTGCCCACATTGAGCATATAGGGAGCCCTAATAACAGTGAAAGGGGGTTTCTCATTGCTAATTGATAAGGCTTCTTTCTTCTGTGCAATAGAAATTCCTAACACTGGGAAGCAAGATAATGGCCCTGCAGGGATGACACTGCTCACCAGGTTTTCACTCTATGAAAGAAATTTGTGTGTGTGTTGGGGATTTGACCCTCAATCTCCCTCTCTTGGTATCATAACGGGGTTATGTAGAAGTCATCACTCTAATACATAACAGCTGTGTCTGTACATGCTCTTTTTAATCCAAAGAGAAGAGTTAAAGATGTAAGGTACGGTGTCACATAGTGAATTCTCTGTCTCCAAATGGTAATTAAATGTGTGATCACTAAAAACCTTGAAATAATGTGGAGTCTTACTGAATTGTTTAGAACTACATAGGAGAAGGCAGAGTGAAAGACTAAGAAAGACCTGAGATGAACGTTACTTCTTCTGGAAAGTCCCTTTGGAACCCCCAAGACTGTAGGTAGACCTACTGTGTGCTCCTACAGCACAGTCACTGCTGCATGCCCAGCCCTGGGGAGTGCCCAGTAAATACAGTGGAATGAGCGAATCAAGTGGAGCCAGGGGAAGCAGAATTTAGTTGTGATACTCTCTTCTGGATATTGCATGTCGGTGTCTATAATCTAGAATTTCAGTGTTATCAAAATGAATATATCTTTTTGAAACTTATTTCAAAAAGATGTAGTATGCATTAATGAAGATAATGTTTGGGCTTAGGGAAAGACGAGTTGAGTTCTTAGGAAGGAAGGTACTAGACAAATTTAAAGTTTTACTCCAAGCGGGCCATTTTGGCAAGCACTACAATTTAGAAAGCAGTGAACTACTTACAGCTTTTCAGCTTCAGAACAAATTTTAAAAAGTTTTAGACATGAATTACACAGAACAAATGAGAATTTGTACCATATAACGGCATGTGTTCTTAATTCATATCGTGTGCAGTGACTCATTGTGATTATACTAATTCATTGTGATTTCTGTTGCCAAAAAAGCAATTTATTGTTTCCTGAAATAAAGTAATATTTGCACCTTCTTTCTTGTGCTCAGGTAGTAATGACACTTAAGTATCACTTCAGATTTGATTTATTCCCAGTATGCTGATCGTAAAAGCATGAAAGGAAATTATTTATAGTAGCATTTCCAGTAATATCCTAAAAATCAACAAAAGTATAAAAATCTCTATTGAATGAATCAGACACCTTAAAATATTCCTAATTATAGAGGCTTAATATTTTAATTATTGGTTTGATTCTAATGTCGAGGCACATCTTCTATTTCAAAGTCATATTTATACACAAGCAATTGAAATTGCATACTATCAAGCCTTTATTAAAGTAGATAAGAGGCACTAAAGAACTATGTGAGTATTTATTAATCTTGTGAATTTGTTATAAATAATTAATCACAAATCTCAAGAGATTCATTTCACTGAGTGCTTTCTCATTTTGGTTCTTTGTTCAAACCAAGGACTAGTAACTGAAATGAGAGCAGTTTTCAAAAGCAATTTATTACACTGCATGAGATTTTAATCAGAATTCTTGCTAAACTCCAAGCTGTCATAAAAGACTGAAGCTTTGTACACTAGAATGAATGAGGTCTTAGTGGATAATTATGAAAACTTCTGGTTTAATTACCATATCAGAAAAAAATGATATTGCTCAGAATCCAGTACAAAGAATATATTTTATCACCCACCACCACCACAGGAAATCTCTATACCCTTCTTGGCTTTTCCTTTTAATGTAATTTTCTTAAAAGCTTCAAGATAATTTTTAATCAGGCATGCTAAAATCTATCTAACCTATTAGTCACTAATAATATTCTTCAAGCCTATATATTAATGTTTCTACTGTTGTAAATTCATGATCATAAAATGAATTACAAAGTTTTGGACCTGGCCATCAATACTAACACACTGATACTTAGTTTTGGGTGATACTTGGGCATAAATACAAACACAAATATATTTTGTTTTAGAAAAATGTGTTACTGAATTATTTTGCACTTCTGAAAGAACTGCAAAAATTTTTCAAGCACAATAAGCGAATTCTTCTTTCAAAAAGAAATACTTAGCACATATGTTAGATTTGAAAATGACTAAGATCCATAGGAAACTGTAGAGAAAACAAGTGCCAGAAGTAAAATCCCAAAGCACTAAAACATTCTCACTGTATCTTCTGGCCATTTAAACACAACGCATGAATACTTGGTACAAGCAATTCATCCTGTGGCTATGATCAGATTCTATGGGTAGGGCAACCTTAAAGCCTCTTCACAGCATTCCATTATTTCTCTATCTTCCATACAAATCCAAAATACAGAATTTACTAAAAGTGATTTGCTTCTGAGACATTCTAATAAAAGGCATTTAGGAAGCAATTAATGCTGAGTGAACAATCAGTATTAATGAATTAAATCAGATGTTGAAGAACAAATGCAAACTAGGTTAATTTTTCAACAGCAAATCAGCATCAGTATCTGGCTTTGGAAAGAAGTGCACACAAACATTACAATCACTCCCCTTTTGCCCTCTCCCACTTATAACCCCACTTAAAATCATTATCTCGCAGCAATGGTTTTAAAATTATCAGGCATGAAAAGAGTGAGATTTGTTATGTAACATATGCAACCTGTCCTAATCAGAGATTAAAATAGGAAGACATGCCTAATCATCAACATAATAAGATCCATTCGCCAGAGTTAGGCAATTATCCTTTATTTCACACTCCACAAAGACAAAGCACTCCTGTGAGACCTAAGCTGTCTTTGCAGCTCTCAGCTACCGTGGTGCAGAGAGGCTCAGTACTGACACCAAATCCCCAGAATAGAATCAACTTCAGATAAACATATTACTCACATACTGTTGAAGAGCTCGCGGTATGTTTCGTCACCTTTGCCTTCTGACATCAGGCTATCCAGTTTGTCAATTAGCTTGGCTTCCACCTGAAACATACCCAAATATTATTCTCTTTCCTCCCCTTCACAAGTAGGATTTCTAGGCAAGTTAAAACATATTTATTTATGCCAAGGAAAAAGCCAAGGTAAATTTTGTGAAAGTGACATTATCGGCTACGGCTAATAGCAGGCATCTCTTTGGAATTCTAAGGGACTAATCTAGATAGAGTTACTTGACTTCACACTCCCGGCTGGGTAGCGTTTATTGCTGCCAAAGACATCTATCTATTTGTTGATTCAAACACAAATGCTTGCAGCCCAGTTTAAATGTTTGAATTCTTTTTTAAGAGCTATAAAAACTGGCAAGTCCTGTTTCCTTTTTCTTTTTTTTAAACATCACTATATATAAGGACATCAGGAAACTAACATATCCACATACATTAATTTAAATCTTTGATGTGTTTTACATCTATTTTCTTTCTCAAAACAGTTTGAGGTTGCACTAGATCTTTGCTGAAGTTGAGAACTTGCCTTACCCACGTACAGATGGTAGATTCATAGCAATAGTCTAAGTCAGCAATAAGCAGCGAGAGAGAAAGGACATATTTCCTGAAAACGGTAGTCAAAACATTTATATTTTCCAGGATGTAAATCCTTTGGAACTTGAATATCAGGAATGGAAAAATATTCCTTCATCTATATCTATCTGAGGTGGAAGAGACAGAAAATGAAAAACTTCTCTATGGCCAGAGACAGTTAAAACATTTAGGGACTGGGAGGCATATTTGACTTTGTCAAAAGACTAAGTCCAATTATTATTCCTTTAAACCAAATTTCAATCAAGAGGTAAAGACAGGGGGGAAAGAAAGTGGAGTTTTCTTTCCTAAGTACAATTTTTAAATAGTCTTTCATTCATTTATCAGCTTTCTCGTAAATAAATGTGTATACCAATACAGGCGAAACACCCATGCTTTTGGCAATAGGAGGGTTGCATGTCTGCAGTCAGATTGCTTGACCAGTTGACAACCATTCCTGAGATTTGAGGGAGGCTTCTTCTGGAGAAGCATGAGGAAGTGCCAAACCCTGTGGGCACACAGGTTTGTGCCGTGACTGTGTGAACAGACAGTAGGCCTACTATCTCCAAAATGAAGGACCTGGCAGGGCAAAAGCAGTGGATTCCTTAAGAGATCTGCTTTTGTAATAAGAATGCCTGTTTTCCCAAAATTGGAGCATAACTGTTAGAACCTATGTCAATGAGAAATGGTAAGCTCATTCCCTTGGAATTTCCTTTGTAAGAATTTCCACAGCTCTTTCCTTTAAATTAATTCTCAATGCTTCAAGCAAAGAGCAATAAAACATACTGTGAATCAAATGCTCAAAGCTAAGTGATTCGCCATATACAATGTGCAGACCACTGAGAGCTCAATGAGTTTAATCATTAACTCTCGATTCTTCTGCTCTGTGTCCAACTGGGTGCAAATAAAGTCTCTGCAAGTTCTTAAATACAGATCTGGGAAATCACAAAATTTTTCAGCTGAAAAGGAATCAAATGGTTTCAGGGCTTCACTGGAGGCTCAGGACAACACAGGATCTGAGAAGTATCCACGGCTGTGTGGCTTGGGAGTGGATAGGCCGGGCTGGAATCTAGGTCTGCTGGCCCAGTGTTCATTTCCCAACTCGGAGTTGAATCTGGAAGTTCACAGATGCTTCAGGAGAGCTGAAACTCTTCCAACTCTTCTGAGGAGCACTTCTGCCTACCTGTTTAAAGTTGCCACTCCGCCTCTGCTCCCAGTCCATCATATCATGAAAAATTGGAATCATGACATTCCGAAGATCTGGCTGGGGTATCAAGGTCACTTCTAGGAAGGGGCCAATCAGGGCAGGGATAAAATGAAGCTTGTGCTCTCCTAGAGTGAGAAAAATAATTGAGTTTCAATATATTCAATCTTAATCTGATTTCAGAAATTAACATCATAAAATTTGTTTAAAACTATTGCTACAAATATATTCAATTATAGTTGTCTCCTCAAGCAAGAAAATAAAAGAAAATAATCCATGAGATACAATTACAAATTATATAAATAATCAGGAATTGGGGCCGGGCGCGGTGGCTCAAGCCTGTAATCCCAGCACTTTGGGAGGCCAAGACGGGCGGATCATGAGGTCAGGAGATCGAGATCATCCTGGCTAACCCGGTGAAACCCCGTCTCTACTAAAAAATACAAAAAAAAAAAAAAAAAAACTAGCCGGGCGAGGTGGCGGACGCCTGTAGTCCCAGCTACTCGGGAGGCTGAGGCAGGAGAATGGCATGAACCCGGGGAGGCGGAGCTTGCAGTGAGCTGAGATCCGGTCACTGCACTCCAGCCTGGGCGACAGAGCGAGACTCCGTCTCAGACAAAAAAAAAAAAAATAATAATAATCAGGAATTGGTTATGTACCTTATTGTACAGGCATACATTAAAGTTTTTACGTGATCATTTAAAGTAAGGCTGAAGAAAGATAACATAGGTGAAGTTTTTCAATATAATTAAGTGAAAAAGCAAAAAGCAAGTGCAATACAGTATGTATAGGAACATTTTTAATTAAAACACACATACACACACACACATACACACATACACACACACATATATATATATCTCTTAGTCTAGAGTATTATATCCCTAATGTTAACCACAGAAGTTATCTCTGGATGGTGAGATTATGGGTGATTTTTGTATATGTAAAAAGGTGGTTAGGTGGTTCTCATCTGTATGATATAATTCTTCTTGAGTGTTTTTTTTGAGATGGAGTCTTGCTCTGTCACCCAGGCTGGAGTGCAGTGACACAAACTCAGCTCACTGCTACCTCTGCCTCCCAGGTTGAAGCAAGTCTCTGGTCTCAGCCTCCTGGGTAGCTGGGATTATAGGCACACGTCACCATGGACGGCTAATTTTTGTATTTTAGTACAGATGAGGTTTCACTATGATGGCCAGGCTGGTCTCAAATTCCTGACCTCAGGTGATCTGTCCAGCTTGGCCTCCCAAAGTGCTAGGATTACAGCGTGAGCCACCATGCCTGGCCTGTTTTTTAAAAAATAGAGATGGGGTCTCACAACATTGCCTTGAATTCCTGGGCTCAAGCCATCTACCCGCCTTGGCCTCCCAAAGTGCTGGGATAATAGGCAATGAGCCACCGGGCTGGGCCCCTTGTATTTTTTCTTAACATAATAAATACACAACTTACATAAAAATCTAAATAGTGGTCCCCCCAAAAGAATATACACATTTTGTGAAAAGACTAAAATGTAACAATAGTGAACCCACAATGGTGTTTTACCAGGTGCTAAAAGGTATGGTATTAATAATTCAGAGGAAAGGAAGGTGGGGAATGTATGGACACAGATGGTTTCATGCAGCAGGTGAAAGTTAAGTCTATTATGCTGGTGAGTGTTAAGTCACAGATGCTAATCATCTTTGTTAAATATCATAAGTTTCTAGTTCTATAATATGACTACCGCATGCTATGAAAAATACGTTCAAGAGCTAACCTTCAGCATCATGGTTGAAAGCACATGCTACTAACAGCATCCACTTAGAATTTACAAGTTGGGAGGCTGAGCAGAAAGATAGCTGACTTCATGAAGGAGGGTAATTTTCCAGTGACACTGCAGATTCACAGTGCATAGGTATACTATAAATGACTTTAGAGGGTTTTTTGTGGTTGTTGTTGTTGTTGTTGTTGAGACGGCGTCTCGCTCTGTCACCCAGGCTGGTGTGCAATGGCACAATCTCGGCTCACTGCAACCTCCGCCTCCCGGGCTCAAGTGATTCTCCTGCCTCAGCCTCCTGAGTAGCTAGGGTTACAGGCACGCACCACCACACCCAGCTAATTTTTGTATTTTCAGTAGAGATGGGGTTTCACCATATTGCCCAGGCTGGTCTTGAACTTCTGACCTCAAGTGATCCACCCACCTCGGCCTCCCAAAGTGCTGGGTTTACAGGCGTGAGCCACTGCACCTGGCTTAGAAGGGTTTTTTTAAAGTAATGTGAATATGAAAGAATCTGGGGAGAAGCTAAAATGATGACTGAGATGAGAGCTGGGAAAACATGTGGATGTTTGTGAATTCACTGTTTTTTGGGATTGGAAGTGCCTTGGGAAACCTCCACCATCTTTGGAAGGTGGGCCCCCATCTCTGCACAATCACCTTATTTTCGGTGCTATGGGACATTAGCAAGAACATGACTAAGTCAATAGCAAGTTTTTCATATCTTGGCACAGAAAGTAACACTGACAATAGATGAACACATGAGGAAAGTGGGCACACAATGACTTCTGGACAATCAGTGAAATTGTTGAAACATTTCAAAGCTAAACCCATGTATTATTTTTTCCTTTAGGCTAAAATATCCAGCATCAAGAAGAGTTGTTTGATTATTTCTACCCTCAAGTATTCACTCTCTAATATATCCTCAGAGTATGAGCATTTCTATCATGATAAAACTTTCTTCCCTCTCTCGATGACACAGAAGGGTACCTGTTACTGCACATAGCTGAATATTTTAGATTTGAAGGGCCATGTTGCAATACTGCACATGCCACCAATGTGAGAGAAGAGAATTTAGAAAAACTTCCCTGCAGTCTGTAAGCCAGAGAGGTCATGGTATCTTCTGTCTCTACACATCAACTTTCCTCAACAAGGCATTACAGCAGTCAAAGAAATGATTTGAATTTTTAAGTACTGAAATTGCTATAAACACAAAAAGAGACAAAGCAGTAGGGGTTACTTCTTTCTTGTACATGTTTTGATAAGGAACAAATTATTCATTTCATAGACAGTTTGGGAAGTTTGGGGAATGTCAAGATCATAAAAATGTACCTTATTCTATATTGTATGTGTTTATTGTATTTCCATTTTATCAGCTCATTCAGTCATTATTCATTCAGTGACTCAAGAAATAAGAATGTCTAGTGTATGTTAAACACTGTATTAGGAGAAATACTTGTAAATAGCTAAATCACAATAGGTATTTGGGCTATTGCTAAGCTACAAATCTAGTATCAAGAAAAAACAAAGGGTCGGGCACAGTGGTTCACGCCTGCAGTCCCAGAACTTTGGGAAGCCAAGGCAGGAGAACTGCTTGAGTCCAGGAGTTCAAGACCAGCCTGGGCAACATGGTGAAACCTCATCTGTACAAAAAATACAAAAAGTTAGCCAGACATGGTGTGTCACACTCAGAAGTTCAGTGTGGCAGGGGTCAGGGTTGGGTGAGGGAAGTGTTGGCAAAGAGGGTGACTTGGTTTGTAAGCTAAGCTGAGTGGAAGAGGGAGTTGGGTAGTTCAGCTGTGGGTGGTGGTGGCCGATTAGAGCTTTATTTTGTATGAAAATAACTGGGAGAGTGTGGAAGATGGGCTGTAGTAGGGAGACAGATGCTGGAGGGCCAAGTAGGTTATCCAAGTACATATGACAAAGATTGGTTCAAAAGCAGCAGCCATGGTAATACAGAAAAGGGGCAAGAGTATGAGTGAGAGTAAACACTGCTAAATGATATCAAATTTACAGAAGCAGAAGCCAACTTAAGATGGGAGGCAAGATCACGACTTCAGTTTGGGGCATGTTTGAGGTACTTCTAACACTGAATACTCTAGCAGCTGTCAAAGAGCCTGGTCTGGGGCTCAGGACAGAGGCCTGGGCTGGAGATGTACTATTTCAGAACTCTCAGTGATAAACAGGGTGAATGAAATCACATGGGGGAAATCTATGGCAAAATATAAAAGGAACACTTTGGAACAGGACAGCCTGGGTACACATGTGCTGGGACAAGAGAGGAGCCGACTGAAGAGACATAGGTGGGTTAGGGAAGGGGAAGTAGGAAAGAGGCAATGGGAAATGATAGAGAAGAGAAGGCTTTCAGAAGCAAAGAGGGGCAAGGTTGTCAAATGCAGTGACTCCTTAATAACATCTGGTACTTGTAAGCACTCCCTATGGCAGGCACTGCTCTGGGTGCTTTACATGTGTAATTTCATTTGCTCCCTACAACAACTCCAGTTGGTAGGAACTATCAACCTCCCACTTACAGAGAAGGCAGCTAAAATCCTGGGAAGTTAGGCAACTTGCCCAAAGTCACCCAGCTAGCTGGCTCTACAATGAATTCTTAATCACTATCCTAGGGATGGGACTCACTACAGGCCTTTAGATGTGTCAGAAGAGTAATGCAAGTGAAAACCTGATTACAATGAATTACAAAGTAAAAAGAGAGAGAGACAAGGTAAGCTGGCAAGGATTGCCAATTTCTCCTCTTAAAGTTGTCTGAGAGTAAATGCAAGAAAGCTAATTAGGAACTTGAGGCGTGGAAATGAAGAGGGATTTTTTTTGTCTTTCTGATGGGAGAGTGCAATCACATGTGTCATTTGTCCCACATTAATCCATCATTCCATGTGGTTGGGATGGGGTTGGGGAGTCCTCACTCTACTGCCCCAGCCTCAAGAGTAGGCATATAACCTGAGCCTTGCCAAAAAGCTAGCTTCAGTTGGGTTCAGTGGCACTCCTGGTAGTTACTCAGAGGCTAAGGCAGGAGGATCATGGAAGCCCAGAATGAAGTACAGCTGAGAAACATAGGACTTCTTTTTTTTTTTTTTTTTTT
>NW_012106341.1:1546744-1554019 GCF_000951045.1 Mandrillus leucophaeus
GCCCGGCCAAGGACTTCTTTAAACAAACAAACAAAACCCAGCTTCATCCCTGGCCCCAGGGACTGGTTCATGATAGGCACATCACCCAGCAGGAACAATCTGTGGTTCTGTGCGACATTCTAAGAGGAACTTGGAAAAGAGGAAATAGGCTCGAAGCTGATGGAAGCCATTTTCCCACGGAGTGGAGAAAGCCTGAGAGTACACAGAGGTTAAACTCCACACACAGAACAAAGGAGAGCTGGGAAACAGCCAGCTCTGATGTGTGTCCTCTTGAAAATTGTCATGCCTGAAGCCAGATCCACCTGTGGGCTTCCTAGCTCCCAGAGACAATGTATTTCTTTAACATGAATTTGGTGTTTTGATCTTTGACTTTGTCACATGTAATCAGTGGAGCTCTGCTATACTAGTTAGAATGTAAGCACCAGTACCCTCTGTCAAAGGCCCTCTGAACAGGGTCCTGCCTACCCTCTGCAGATCAATATGGTGATAAGGAGGAGATGGGAAGCTCTGTGCTAAGACCTTCATAAGCCTGAATTTCCTTGGAATTTCCATCCTCCTGGAAAAGGTACCCTTGACAGAGGCCACTGGTCTGAACAACCTTCTATCTTGAAAATACCTAGACGGCTATGCATCAACTTCTCAACTACAGTCTGTGATGCTGTCCCAAGGCCGTCTCAGATATCCGCCTCCACTAGGAACTGGATATCCTTGCCTTTAGCCTGTATCCTGAGTGCCCTAGGGGACCAAGGTCCTCATGATCTCCACTGGCAAGATGCTCACCCCCCCTTTAGCTGCACCCTGGGGCATCTGGGATGTCCCCCATTCTTGGGAATGGGTGCTCCCCAGAGACCGTACACCATCAGAGAGTGCCTCTCTATCACAGGAGGCAGGCTGATTTTACCTTGGGTTGAGTGTCAGTGTGAGTTAAAGTGATCAAAGTGCTTTGGGCATCTAGCCAGAAATACAGCTCCAAACACAATCCTCAGACCTGTGCCCATTTGAAAGTCCCTTTATATCACCAAAGTCATGTAGTTCTTTCCTCTCTCTCAAGGTTTCAACAAACGTAACTTAATTGTTTCTCACTAATGCATGACACATTGCTAGTTCTTTGCAGTACACTGAAGCTTTGCAACTTTTCCTTTTTACATTTTTCTACTGCTACTTCTGTGAACAGGAAAGTTCTTCCTTCAGCAGTTGGGAGTAAGATATCTTCTGTAGCCAAATGTTAGTCTCAATATTTTCCCATCAGCAAAAAGATGGCCATTTGGTTTCTACGTTCTTTTAAGGCACCTATAGTGTTTTCTATTAAAATGGTACTTAATTAGTGGGGGATTTTAAGTTCGTAAGTTAACTGGAACCATTTTTTTAAAGGTAAGTGCTTTAGCATGGGCCACAATAGCAGGCAATCTAGCACATTTCCTCTGTTAAAGAAGCCTTGCCCAAAGGCAACACAGTCTCTCCAAGATCCATTTTTTAGAAGGCCAGTCAAATCACAAATATAGGAAGTCAAAGGGGAATCACACAAGGTGGACGAGCTAAGGTTGTGTGGGTAAGCGTGGTTAGTCCCATCCGTCACTTAGTTCATCCAGTTCCATGACTTGTAGGACCATGCCTTCAACCATGGGCGACAGATTTAACATGGTGCCAAGATCCAAAAACCAAAAAGGGAAAACAGTCGGAGAATTCTCCCTGTCTTCTCCTCCACCCTGGGTCATAAGGAAAGGAAGATGACTAAAAAAATGCTTTTATTCTCACTTCTTTTTCTAAATGGGTAATAAATTATCTTCAGCTTACACCCCTCTGAAGTGTACTCTAAAACACCAGAACTTCCTTAATCTTAGAACTTTAAAGAGAAAAGCAACTCATTTTCTTTTGCACAAGGACATGGCATTTTTACCAAACCTTTGCAACCCAGCTCTTTTAGCAATCTTATCAGGTAGGGCCAGGGAAAAAGTTCCCCAAAATTAAAAAAGCAACTTCCAGGGGAACCATCTAAAAATCCCCCTTATTTGGGGCCCCTTTAAGTTCCCTTCTTATTACAGAGCCTTAGGCAAATAAAGGAAAACTTAGGCTGATTTTCCAAAGACCCTAATAGGTATACAGAAGTTTTCCAAAATTTAACTCAAGTATTTCACCTCACAAGGAAGGATGTTATACTGCTCCTAAACTGGAACCTAACGGTAGCTAAAAAGCAAGCAGCTCAATTTCAGAGGTGAGCAATATATTTCCCGTAATACCACAAAAGGGAAGAAAACAAACAAGGAAAGCAAAAAAAATTGTAGAAACACCATTCCCAATTGGGAGGGAAGCAGGTCCAGTAAACACTTCTGATTGAAATCCCAACAACTCAGGAAATAAATGAAAAAAAGAAAGTACTTTTTAATATGCATTTTAGAAGGCCTGTGGAAAACCAGGGCCAAACCTCTTAGTTACTCTAAACTGTCTATAATAGACCACAAGACAGGTAAGAATCCTGTAGCCTTTATGAAAAGGCTGAGAAAGGCACTAATAGAATACAACTCCTTAACCCCAATTCAGTCAAGGGATGGCTTGTTCTAAAAAACAAGTTTATTACACAGGCAGCTGCCAATATTAAAAGGAAACTACAAAAGCAAGCTATGGGACCAAACAGCACCTTAGAAAGCCTCCTAACAGTGGCTAATTCGGTCTTTTATAATAGGGACCAGAAGGAGGCCCAGAGGAAAAAGAAAAAGCTCAGGAGAAGGACAAAGGCTCTAGCAGCAGCTTTGCAGGCTTGCAAAGTCCAGGATCCCCGAAGTGCATCTGCTAGCTGCTATTAGTGTGGCAGGCCAGGGCATTTTAAAAAGGAATGCCCAGGCAGCAAGAAAAAGCCACCTCAACCCTGTCCAGCCTGTGGCAGAGACCACTGGAGACAGAACTGCCCCCAGAGGTGGAGGTCACTAGGTTCAGGACCAGTCTCACAGATGGTCCAGCAGGACTGATGGATCCTAGGGCTCAAGCCCTGGCTCCAGCGGCTCAAACTGCCATTATAGCATGAGAGCTCTGAGTAATTCTGAAAATTAAAGCAAGGAAAGTAAACCTCCTTCTAAACATTAAAGCCAGTCTCTTTCTTTTCTCCTCTCTAAACCAGGCCTCCCCTCTTCCCATAGCAAGACCATAAGGGGTATCTCAGGAAAAACTCTAATCCAATATTTTTCTCAATCTTAGTTGCAGTTAGGAGGACCTATTACACACACATGCTTCCAAGCCATTGTCATAATAGCTCTACTAGTCAAAAAAGCCTCCAAGTTAACCCTAGAAAATTATTTAACTGTTTATACCCCACATAATGTGGCAGAATTACTGTCCTCTAGGGAAAACTCTTAGCTAACAGCCAGTAAAACAAGAAATACATAAGGCAGGAAAAGCAGTAGTCACTCTAAATAATGTCTCTCCCCAGGCACAGTGCTCAATTCACTAAGCTGATAGTTCTTACAAGAGCACTTGAATTAAGCAAAGGAAAGGTAGCTAACATTTATACTAACTCCAAGTATGCTTTCCTAATTTTCCATGCTCATGTTGCCATTTGAAAGGAAAGATATCCTCTTACCACTAATGACTCGCCTATAAAATATCACCAGAAAATCAATAGGTTATTATCCTCAGTTTTTCTTCCACAAGAAATGGCAAGAATGCATTGTAGGGGACATCAAAAAGAAACAAGTGAAGTAGCCAAAGGAAATAAATTGACTAATCAGGTAGCTAGGTCAAAAGCAAGGAAGCCTCAAGGCATCAACATGCTTCAAACCTCTTCTAATCTAGGAAGGCTCCATAAAAGAAATTAAACTTCAGTATTCCTTATAGAAATAAAATAGGCCACTTCTCAAGGGCATACTTTCCAGCCCTCAGAATTGCTATGGTCAAATAATGGCAAACTCCATTTGCCAGCCTCCAGCCAATGGAAAGTTCTTAAAATCCTTCACCAAGCTTTTCACTTGGGAAAGGATAAAACTTATTAATGTGCTCAGATATTGTTTTCAGGCAGAAAACCTCTAAATTGGTTAAGCATGTAACCTCTCTATTACTTCCAACAAAAATTGACACAACTAGCAGAGGCCCAACCCCAGAAAATAGAGCCATCTTTATTCAACCCGGGACATTTAGTATTAGCAAAAACTCTCATCTCTCTTTCCTTCCATAAGCCAAGCTGGAAAGGGCCCTACGCTGTTTTTCTTTCAATCCCTTTGGCAATAAAAGTTACAGAAATCAACTTCTGGACACATCACACTCAAGTCAAAGCCTAAAAAGCTAAGGGAGCAACCCCTGACAGCCCAGAGGAATGTCCTAAATATCAGTGTGAAGAAATAGAAAATCTTAAGCTAAAACTCATAAAAAAAATAAGTAACTACGTAAGGGCTATTCATCTTAATCCCACTCCTACCTAACCTTTCCTCTCAAAGTTCACCACCAAATATTAAAACTTCTTTTTAACTCATATTTGCAAACAAATTTTAATTATACATGGGATTGCATTTGTAACTTTATACATCTACAAAGGAGATTATATCTTGGCAAGTAAAGAAATAATTTTAAATGGAAATTATTTACTATGCCACTCTTGTGGGAACTGTTATCATCCTGCTACTATTTGCACTAAAACTATACACTGTGTCACCCACAATGTGGAATTCTGGTTGAAAAATTCTAATTGCTGTAATATTTTGCCTGATTATCATCCTTATAACAGGATTAATAATTGCAGGAAAGATTTACTCAAGGTTGTTTTGCTTATAGCAAAAGTAATAGTTAGGAATAAAAAGTAAGTATAAAAGTTTTACTATCACTAAGTTTAATAGGCCTTTTTACTAAAGGTTGATAATACAATACACTTCAAGCTAGGAAAAGAAGGTTATTAAAAAAAGATTTTATGCAAGGAAAGATTTTTATGGTAAATACAGTCCTAAAAAAAAAATACAACTGGTTATTTGAAGGAAGGATGTTTAGAACAAGTCAGAAAGTTTAAGTATGTTGTAGAGTTTGTGGAAGTTATTAAAAAATTAATAAAGAAAAGAAATTGTCAAATTAATGCTAAAATTATTTTAGCCACCCAATAACACATCTCTCCCAATCATATTGCAAGGTACAAAAATAGCCTAAGCCTAAAATTACTCTCTAACGGCAAGTCAAGGGGGAAATACATGCTTTTCCTCAAGAAAATGTTCCTTTTATATTAATGCTTCTGGTAATGTACAGCACATCTAGTAAAGGCAAAACGGTATTGCAATCCATTGGTGTAACAAACAGGTGTCAAACTCTACTGTCAGTTACGGTCTATAGGACCCCCACTAATGGTGGTAATCTTAATGCTCATATTCTAACCCTGTATTTTAAATCTTCTTGTACAATTTATCTTTTTTTTGCCTAAAGGTAACCGAACTCCAAACAGTGCTGCAAACAAAGCCAAACATAGACACGCTATTCTTCCAAAAACCCTTAAATCAACCTCAGGAGAAGGCCCAACTCCTGTTCCCCCACACGGCACCCCTTTTCAACAGGAAGTAGCCAGAAAGAATCGTCATCCAACATCCCCTAATAGCAGTTAGGTTTACTTCTCTTTAAAGGGGGAATAACACAGGAGTTATTAAGAAGTAACTTTTAGGCAGATAGCAGGGGTAAAGGTTCTCAGTGAAAATTTTCCTGCAATAAAAAGCAACTGCCCGAAACATTTCTTCTCTAACAGAAAAGGCAGCTAAAGAGCCAGGCTGGCAAACTCCAATATGCGAATACCAGCGATCAAAAACTACGTCCATCTGACATGGCCAATATGGCGATTCCTGCTTTCTCCTTGTCACCACCTGTGCCAAGTGTCATGGCCACCTCCGGATAACACCACGTGTTCAGAACATCATGGTGACCCACATTTGCATATTAAAGGACTAAGGTGGGAGGGCCAGGTTTTTTTCGGGCTATGTAAATGACACACCTGGTCAAACCAATCCCCTGGGCCCATGCAAATCAAACATCACCTCTTCCAGCCTCTGATATAACTGACCATTTTTCCGCTGCTCACGCAGTCTTTGTTTCAAGCCCCCCCACCTCTGTCTCTGTACAAGGGAGCTGTTTTCTTCTTTCTTGCCTATTAAACTTTTCGCTCCTTAAAACCACTCCACGTGTGTGTGTGTCCTTTTATCTAAATCGGTGCAAGACCAAAAACCCTGGTGTTCTTCCATTCATCAGAGCCGTATCATCACTATCTCTAAATTACTTATTCATATCCATTACGTGTGAGGAAGAAACGTGGCTCATAACTCCTTTTGCATTCCTACCTTTATTTTTGACCTAGATATTCCTTTGTCTTTCCCAAAGGACTGCTTAGCTTTCATCAGAGCAGGAACACCTCAAAAGAAACTTTTTTATTAATCTAATTGTATGTTTACTGCCCAATAGAATTCTTTTTTTTTTTTTTGAGACAGAGTCTTGCTCTTTTGCCCAGGCTGGAGTGTAGTGGCGCGATCTCAGCTCACTGCAAGCTCCGCCACCTGAGTTCATGCCATTCTCCTGCCTCAGCTTCCTGAGTAGCTGCGACTACAGGCGCCCGCCACCACACCTGGCTAATTTTTTTTTTTTTTTTGTATTTTTAGTAGAGATGGGGTTTCACCATGTTAGCCAAGATGGTCTTGATCTCCTGACCTTGTGATCTGCCCGCCTTGGCCTCCCAAAGTGCTGGGATTACAGACATGAGCCACCGTGCCCAGCCAGAATAAATACTTTCAAGACTGACAAACTCACTGAAATATAAATTCATAGCTCTCCCTATATTTTCCTCATTCTATCAACATACACAATTCCAGCCAGTAACTAGCAGCTAGCATTTGCAATTCCTTCCCTCAGTTATTTTTGTCAGGGTAGAAAACCCATGCAACCTGAACTCAATCACTCTTATTGTCATTTTAAAAAGCCTAAACCCACTAAACAGCTTATCAAGATGTTCTGGAAATTGAGTGGGGGGAAAGAAAAAAGGGGGAAGAAAATTTCTGTTAGGGCAAAGGCTCACAAATTCTGAGATTAACAGGTCTTGCATTTGTTCCACAACCCTGCTCCAGGAGATGGCTGCTGGGGCTCAAAGCCCAGTCACAGAGGCTGCACCCCAGCAGAGCACCAGCTATGCTCTCTCTGCTGCCTTGACTCTGTCTGATAAACCTTTGCACAGCTTTTGGGTGTGTGTGAAAAAAGAAGGATGGAAGAGAGAGGGAATACAAAATGAAACTGAATTTCCTGCCAGCCCAAATAGTTCTCCCATGCCTGAGTTGGTGG
>NW_012106341.1:1554389-1560961 GCF_000951045.1 Mandrillus leucophaeus
CTTCAATAATTATCAAGACTCTTGTCCTTCCCATTTTACCTAATACCTCAACTATTTCTTTTTCTAGAGTACTTTAAAGCAGGCCTGAGACATTGTATCAGTCTACTTGTACACACATCAGTAAGCATCTTTAACAGATAGGACATTTTACAAATATAGAATCAGAATGCCGTTATTACACCTAACAAAGACAAATAATAATTCCTTAAATTAATTTAAAACCCAGCCTATATTAAAATTTCCTCTGATGGTCTTAAAACATGTCATGTATAGCTGGTTTCTTTCAATCACAATTCAAAGTCCATATACTACATTCTGTAGCCTGATTTTTCCATTGACAGTAAGGTCAGAGAAGCCACACCTATATTTAAGTCACCGTGCAGGAATGCATGAGAATAGCTTATTTGCTGAAAACATACTTTGGGAACACGGAATCTGCAAACCTGAACAGGCTCTCCAACCACAGAAAATTTAATTCCTACAGAACCAGCAAAGCAATTTTGAGCTATGTACAGCAACAGCAAAATAAACTTCATTTAAATGACTTCTTTTTAAACCATAGATTTAGTATACTTTCTCTATCTCTAATTGTCGGCCACATGGTCTTATTTTGAAGTATTTAGGGCACCTGCTACTTGGGCTGTTGGAGTTTTATATTTAAGCACACAGAACAGCCTGCTAGGGAAGTATTGATTTTTTTTTTTCTACAGCAGTTACAAGACGCTATGTTTGCAAATGTGGAACAAAGAGCTCACTTTATATTTAGTAAGAATGTTAGTTCATCTAAAAATAGAAAGAAAAACTTAACCTTGAAGAAAGATAAAAGCCAATGCTGGAACACAGTAGTAAAGACTAACCTTTTTCTCTGTTCTTGCAAGTAGGGGTAGAGATGGGTAAAGTTTTGGGGGAAAATATATGCCTTCCCCCACCACGGCTCTTGATAGAACATTTTTTAGTCCTTCAACTTAGAAAATGAAAACGCTGAGGAATACCATATTTAAGAAAAGGTGTTTACTTATCACTAGCTGGCTTTGATCTCCAAAAATACATTATTTTACCAAAACTGCAAATGAGATACCACCTCATACCCATGAGGATGACTACTGTCAAAAAACCAGGAAATAACAAATGCTGGAGAGAAAATGGAGAAACTAGAATGTGTGTGCTCTGTTGGTGAGAATGTACAATGTTACAGCAGCTGTGGAGAACAGTTCCTCAAAAAATTAACAATAGAATTACCATATGATCCAGCAATTCCACTTCTGGCTATATACCGAAAAGAACTGAAAGCCAGATCTCAGAGATATTTTATATGCCCACGTTCATAGCAGCACTAATCACAATAGACAAAAGGCAGCAGCAACCCAAATGTCCACTGAGGAATGAATGAATAAAGCAAATGTGGTATATGCATACAATAGAATATTATTCGGCCTTAAAAAGGAAAATTTCGATACATTACAACATGAATGAATCTTGAGGACAATCTGTTAAGCAAAATAAGCCAGTTACAAAAAGATAAATTCTGTATGATTCCACTTATGTGAAGTACCTACAGTAGTTAAATTCACAGAGACAGAAAGTAGAATGTTAGTACCAGGGGCTGGGGAGACAGGGGAATGAGAAGTTATTGTTTATTGGGTATAGAATTTCAGCTTTACAAGATGAAAAGAGTTCTAGAGATGGATGGTGGTGATGGTTGCATTGAAGTATGAATATACTTAGTATCACTGAGCTGTGCCCTGTGTAGTTCGAATGTACATTTACTTTTATTTATTTTTATTTTTTTTGAGACAGAGTCTTGCTCTGTCCCCCATGCTGGAGTGCAATGGCACAATCCCGGCTCACTGCAACCTCTGCCTTCCAGATTCAAGCGATGCTCCTGCCTCAGCCTCCTGAGTAGCTAGGATTACAGGCATATGCTACCATACCCGGCTAATTTTTATATTTTTATATTTTTAGCAGAGATGGGGTTTTGCCATGTTTGCCAGGCTGGTCTCGAACTCCTGACCTCACGTGATCCACCCACCTCAGCCTCCCAAAATGCTGGGATTACAGGTGTAAGCCACTGCACCCAGCCAAGATGTACATGTTTTGTATATTTTACCACAATTAAAAAATACTTTAAAACTAAATATTAATTATATGAGCAGGATGATGTGTTCAGTGCTCTGTATGCACTGGAGACAGGCAGCATGACTTAAGGTTCCTGGCAAGAGCTTAAAGCCTTTCTGTCCCCAGGATCCACTGCTGTCTCACAAGGGAAGAAGAGAAGCTCTGCCTCGTTGACCTGTGGAGGACTATTTGTTGTCTTTAGACAACAAAACCTTTTGATTTTATTTCTATGTTCCCAACAGACTTCATAGAACTAGGGCTGAAGCACAAACTAACAGAGCCATGGATTCATTCTGGTAGACGTAAAAATGGGTGCTCATGGCTCTGCTTGCAAAAACTCCAAGACTGAGGGGACAGCAGAAGAGAAGTTAGAACTCGCTTCCTCCAGTTGTGTGAACTACAAATATACTAAAGGATCCAAATATTTACTTATTCAGAACAAAGGTTAAACTGTCTTTATGTAAATAATCATTATAAAAGCACATTTAATACTACAGATAAGTTGTTACATAATTTTAGAATTATAAAATATGTCAAGCACACACAACTAAATGTCTATTAGTCAGATGATTTATGGTTAAAAATAACACTAAACGTAAGCAGTTCTAGGTCTCAGAGGGTTGAAAAATTGCTCACAGGTTGCTAAGGGATATAATGATCAGATTTTAAAATCCTACAGCTTTAAGTTTAAAAGCAGACAAGTCACTGAATTACATGTGTCTTTCCCCTCCCTGTCCTCAGTGGAATGGAAAAAAACAACATGTTTCCAGCATATGGAAGAATTTCAACACTTCAGAGGTAAACATCAACGACCAAATCTGATTTAAAAGTATTATCCAGTAAAATGTGTATTTCTAAATTAGACCAACTAGATAGTTTCAAGTGGATAAAAGTACATTAAGTGACCTTGGGCATTTCCTCCCTTCATCTTATTTTCTGAAAGTTAGTGCATTTTGTATCTATTAAAAATATTGAGGATCTTGATATATGAAATCATAAAAGCTTACTAGCTTTACTAAAACATGATGATATTGTCTTTGTCAAGCTTTCTCATAGTTCCAACTAAACTGGACAAAATTTTAAAATATAAGATTTTAAAACTAAGATTTTAATAGGTGTGGACCATTTTTTCTTACGTCCTCCAAAATACTTGCATATATCCAGTGCTTCATAAACTTAGTCAAATTGAATTTATTGGACTGTTACATTAAAACATAGAAAGTTTATAATTACCTGAATAAATTCACTTATAGTATTCAAATTCTCAACATGACATATTTATAAGTAAACCAAACAATAACTAATATATTTTGATATTCCTAAGTAACAAGCTGATCTAAGGCCTATAAGGGGTATCAACATATCACTCTGAATACTTATTCTTCTCCTCATTTTATAAAAATATATGTTGGAAGGGAGGCTTTAACATTTCCGAATATTTTCCAATTCTAGCTATTGCTCAACAGCAACAAACCTTAAAATTCACCTAATATTTGGGAAGTCTTTAAAAGTCTAGACACAACTCTTGGGAAATAATGCAGTAACCAAGGAATGAAATGAAAATTTACACTGACCCTACGCTTGAACCATGTCATGCTGGGAATCTGTAAGTTGAGTATAAAGGAGGAGCCTTTTCTAAAAGAGTCTGAAGATTGTGCTAGAGCTAAGTCTTTAGGGCTGTAACAACAAAGAAAGAGGAAACTAAAGCAGTGCTTTTCAGTTTTTAGCTAAGTACATAAGAATCACTTGGAGAACTTGCTAAAACAGACTGCTGTGCCCCAATTCCAGAGATGGTGTTTCAGTAGGTCTAAAGTGGAGTGAGAGATTTTGCATTTCTTACAAGCTTCTAAGGATGCTGATGCTACATTATAACAAAATACTGCATTATAGAGATTGATATGCTCCAGAAATTTTCCATATTCTCTAGATCTCTGAGAAAAACAGAGAAGTAATTTAACATAAAAACCAGAGAGGCAGAAATACTTTCACTTTAGAAGAAAGACAAAAGAGAGGATAAAAGTTTATGAAGTATACAGTGACACGTTTAGGGAGATTACATGTGACAGCTTTACTTAGCAGCCTGCGGGTCATGGGACTAAATGCATAGCTATTATGGTTTGGATACAGGTTTATGTGGAAATAACCATCGATGGCAATGCTGAGATGCATCTGGAACAGGAATTGGCCATGTTTTTTAACATTCTTGTAACTCAACAGAATCTGTCCTGCTCTCATAATTTGAGCCCAGAAAAGAGCTTACACAATCACAAGTGCATTCAAACAGATTCAATGCAGCATTCTCTCAAAAACATCTTGCTAAATTAATGTCGAATGCAATACGGACACTACAAGGGCCTTGATCTTCTTTAGAAACAATAAGGACACAAAGAATGAATGAAACCTGAAAAACCTGAAGACTAAGAAGAGCAGTCTCCAAATAAGAAAACTATTTTTGAGCTGCAACTAAAGACAGACCATGATATCTTCTGGCTGGCCTTACATAGTTGAAGGTTGTTTTCAAGATGATAACTCTTTTATTTTTTTGTCAGTCTCACTCTGTCGCCCAGGCTGGAATGCAGTGGTGCAGTGTTGGTTCACTGCAACCTCCACCTCCCAGGTTCAAGTGATTCTCCTGCCTCAACCTCCCAAGTAGCTGAGATTAAAGGTGCCCACCACCACACCTGGCTAATTTTTGTATTTTTATTAAATACAGTGTTTCACCATGTTGGCCAGGCTAGTCTCAAACTCCTGACCTCAAGTGATCTGCCTGCTCCAGCCTCCCAAAGTGCTGGGATTACAGGCATGGGTCATTGCTCCCGGCTTCATTTTTTTTTTTTTCCTTTTCCTGAAATCACCAGCAAGCATTGAACACTGGGCTTAATTATATATACCAAAGTCCCTCAAGTTGTTATGTATATTTGAAGAATAAACATACCCTATTAAAAAAAATCACCCTGTAATGATTCTGCTCAAAAATCAGTCTGTAACACGAGTGGAAGTAAAACAATAATGGTTCTATTTTCATTCACAGAAAATAAATCCTTCCATCTCCAAGTTGTGCTTGGATGAGCCCAAGAGAAAAGATACTTTCAGGTCATTACACATTCAACTCAAATAGGTCAATCTCTTTAATAAATAAAAGAGGAGCATTAAGATGCAGTAATAGTAAATGAATACTAAAAACTTGCATAGTTAATATACCAAATGAAATAAGTTACAAATCTCTAGAAAGGGACCTTATGCCAATGAATTTTAAAACAATTTGTTTTCCAAATATTATTGTTTTCTATGTGACCAGATCTGTGCCATCAATTTTCTGGGATAATATACTCTATCTGCTATGGCAGATTAACAAAATTGGATCCAACAGTTTCTTAGCAACTGCAGATGCTTTTAAAATCCTTTGGCTATACTCCTTATGATATAGGACAATGTTTTCAAGTTTTTAAGAGTAGTGACGTTCAAGTCAACGTTTCATGAAGTTTAACCTAAATTTATTATGATTCATAGCTTCAATTCAGAGTTCTAGAAATTTTGAGTTGTTACAGTTCCAAATTCTGAAAGGTTACCTCATCGCTGGAAATATGTGTAATGTTGGAGCAATGCTAGATTATAAAATTTATCATTAATTAATAATGAAACACACAAAGGTAAGGTGACTTTTCTTAGAGACCAATTTAAAGAATTTGTTGTAACCTTATTCAATGCCACAGTGTCAATTACTTTCTATAGATGTTTATTGATTTAGACATTGGGTTTCAAATGGTGTCACTGGTAAATTGCCTTTCTTCATTTGTACACTTCAAGGTACAGCGAGGAACTGTACAGTAGATGTGGCTTCTCTTTTCCTCACTTACCTAGGTTTTGCCACATGCTGAAAATTTCACAACCCATTGTTACCCGCATGTCACCATACCTGAAATAGAACAAAAAACCAAACCTGATACAATGCCTCCAGAACAAAGAAGTATTTGTGTGTCTTTAGGATACAATCTATCATTCCAAATTAAAAGGCAAGGAGTTTTTAATTAAAGATGTTTAATATATATGTCATGATGCCTCTAAGTCAAATCCTCATGTAAACCTTTTAGTAAAACAGATCTATTTCACAATTTTTTGCATCTATAGACATTTTGAATCCTGAAAGAGCCAGGTCAAAACAATGTGTAAACATGTTTGAAACATTAAGACGTCAAGAAAAGACTGCTTCTTGACCCCCTGGTCACCGGTTCTTCACTGTGTGATTTCCAGTTATGGGCATTCTAATTTATGAATCATTTGAACTAAATATTATTTAAGAGGTAACATTTCTCACCTGATTATACATTGATACTTACTTTTCTAACACCTTTTTCTTCTTGGAAGGTGTGAACATCTCCAACTGCAGACACAACTGGTTTATAAAAATGACTGCGAGGTAAAAGTAGGAATCCCAGATCTAAAACAAGAACAAGATA
>NW_012106341.1:1561926-1564232 GCF_000951045.1 Mandrillus leucophaeus
CCCGGTGGGTTGAGGCCAAAGAATTGCTTCAACTTTGGAGGTGGAGGCTGCAGTGAGCCAAGATTGCGCCACTGCACTCCAGCCTGGGTGACAGAGAGAGATTCTTTCTAAAACACACAAACACACACACACACAAAGTCAAGAACAATTCACAAAAATATGAAATTTGATCAGTAACTAGTAACTAGTCAACAAGTAATAACTAGTGAGAAATGTAAATTAAAGCAAACAGGATTTTTTCTTTATCTGTCAGAAAAAAAATCTCTTCTAGTGTTGGTGTAGCTGCAGGAAAAGAGGCAATCAAATGTAATTGGTACAACCTTTCACTCAACAATTCCACTAATAAAGATTTGTCTAAAGAAATAATTAAGGGCCAGGTGCAGTGGCTCATGCCTGTAATCCCAGCACTTTGGGAGGCTGAGGCAGGCAGATTACCTGAGGTCAGGAGTTCAAGGCCAGCCTGGCAAACATGGCAAAACCCCGTCTCTACTAAAAGTAAAAAAAAAAATTAGCAGGGCATAGTGGTGTGCACCTGTAATCCCAGCTATTCTGGAGGCTGAGGCAAGAGAATCGCCTGAACCTGGGAGGTGGAGGTGGCAGTGAGCTGAGATCGCGCCACTGCATTCCAGCCTGGGCAACAGAGCAGGATTCTGTCTCAAAAAACAAAAACAAAAACTCCAGAAACAAAAAAAGAACCAAAGAAATAATTAGGGATATATGCCAAGTTTTATAAGAATGTACATAAAATGAGTAATTTATAAGAATGAAATATGAAATTTTGATATATTATAAGCTATGATGTAGACAAATATTATGTAACTATTAAAATTCCTTTTTTATTGTATTTGTGCTTTTTTGCATTTTCTTATTATCCAATAAGGAAATTTTATAAAAATGTTTAATATGAAATATGTAAGAACAGAGTAAGAACAAAGATGCCCAAAACAAAGAACCACCATTGAGGAAGAAAGCCAAGATAGGCACTGCTCATCTTTGCTGTTTATAATTTGTAGGCACCCAAGCATATCACATTATATCATAGATACACAGAGGGTTCTGCCTTAAAGAACCTTACCAATGTTTCATTTTTTCTTTTCATTAATTCATTCTAAAAAAATGGGATGACAGAGAAATAAGAAACTGAAGGGTCTACTTTGTATATGTTTTCTTCGTATAAACTCCATTTCTAAAAAGTAAAAAACACTATGTTCTAAGTATCCTTTGTCATAAACAGGGATCATACAGAAAAGAGCAAGAATTAAAATGTATAGTAACAATAAAAAACTATCTCCTTTTAAGCGCTATGATTTCCCAGGTCGATAAGCATTATTACAGCCTTCATTTGTTCACAAATAAAATGAAAACTGTTCTAATATTACTCATAGTTAAAACTAACATGGCCCAAGAGAATGTTAGGTAATTTCCTATAATACAATGTGATTCTTCTAGCCCAAGCAGGAGAGTCATCTAAATGAATGCTTACCTTATAATCAAAGTTTTCATTTAAGAAGTTCTTACGAAGTGCATCTGAGAGGTACAGAACTGTTGTAATAATAACACTAGTGAGAAAAAAAAATGTCAAGGTGAAAACTTCGTATTAGTGAAAATCATTTAGTATACAAGAATAAAAAGCTACTAAGATAAAATAAAACCTTCAGTAAGCATCTGGAACAATATTAAATAATTCATATTTGAAACAAAAAAGAGATGACGGGTCAAAAAAAGGGGAAGGAATCCATCACTGAAGTCAGGTCCTTTGTAAACTGATACACAAAAGATCTATGAATTCATATGACTCAGACAGAAATATATTATTACCTTGATGTTTTGTAATGATTTTTGTTAATTTCCAAACAAAACAAAATGATTTACTACAAACATAACATTCCATATTTTTCTGTTTTCGAGACAGGGTCTTGCTCTGTTGCCCAGGCTGGAGTGCAGTAGCATGATCACAGCTCACTGCAGCCTTGAACTCCTGGGCTCAAGTGATCCTCCTGCCTCAGCCTCCCAAGTAGCTGGGTCTACAGGTGCCTGCTGCTGTGTCCAGCCAAATGGTTTTTCAGTTTTTGTGAGACGGGGTCTCACTATGTTGACCAGGCTGGTCTTGAACTCCTGACCTCAAGCTATTCTCCCGTCTGGGCCTCCCCAAGTGCTAGGATTATAGGCAACATTCCATATTTGATTATCATAAAAGAAAGTCATGCTTTTTAAAATACAGAGGAAAAAATGGAGCCCAAAGACAAAATGGATAGGAAAAAATAATAGAATATATTGAGTATTTATTAGCCTTCTCTCTGTTCTCC
>NW_012106341.1:1567092-1663970 GCF_000951045.1 Mandrillus leucophaeus
GATTCTTCTAGCCCAAGCAGGAGAGTCATCTAAATGAATGCTTACCTTATAATCAAAGTTTTCATTTAAGAAGTTCTTACGAAGTGCATCTGAGAGGTACAGAACTGTTGTAATAATAACACTAGTGAGAAAAAAAAATGTCAAGGTGAAAACTTCGTATTAGTGAAAATCATTTAGTATACAAGAATAAAAAGCTACTAAGATAAAATAAAACCTTCAGTAAGCATCTGGAACAATATTAAATAATTCATATTTGAAACAAAAAAGAGATGACGGGTCAAAAAAAGGGGAAGGAATCCATCACTGAAGTCAGGTCCTTTGTAAACTGATACACAAAAGATCTATGAATTCATATGACTCAGACAGAAATATATTATTACCTTGATGTTTTGTAATGATTTTTGTTAATTTCCAAACAAAACAAAATGATTTACTACAAACATAACATTCCATATTTTTCTGTTTTCGAGACAGGGTCTTGCTCTGTTGCCCAGGCTGGAGTGCAGTGGCATGATCACAGCTCACTGCAGCCTTGAACTCCTGGGCTCAAGTGATCCTCCTGCCTCAGCCTCCCAAGTAGCTGGGTCTACAGGTGCCTGCTGCTGTGTCCAGCCAAATGGTTTTTCAGTTTTTGTGAGACGGGGTCTCACTATGTTGACCAGGCTGGTCTTGAACTCCTGACCTCAAGCTATTCTCCCGTCTGGGCCTCCCCAAGTGCTAGGATTATAGGCAACATTCCATATTTGATTATCATAAAAGAAAGTCATGCTTTTTAAAATACAGAGGAAAAAATGGAGCCCAAAGACAAAATGGATAGGAAAAAATAATAGAATATATTGAGTATTTATTAGCCTTCTCTCTGTTCTCCTCTGTTTAAGGTATTAGAGGGCATGGGAGAGCTATGGAAAGCAGATTCCCTCTTTAAGGGCGACAAGACTGCCACTAAAGAAACAATTACAGACTGTGAAATTGTCTATAGTCCAGTACTAAGCTGTGCGAAACCGACAGAGTACTACAGACATTCAGAGAAAGGGTCATCTCCAGGGCAGGAGGAATCAGGAAAAGCCTGACCAATACAGCCACAGGTAGCTCACTGGGGAGATTTTAAAAGGAAGGATTTGGTGGTTAGTTCTAGAGCTCTGCAATTTGTTCAAAATCTGCTAATTTTTATAACCAGAAGATAAATATTTAAAGTTGAATATATTTCCAATTGGTTCACTTAATGTTTAATACAACATTATACTAAAGCAAGATAAGCCACCCCCTGAGCTGCTATAAACTGAGGACCAATATATAAATTGTTGATATTTAAAATTTCTTTGACCTTAGAATTCTAAGATGCATGTGCAATGAGTGTGTGATATGATAAAGCCTCAGTTCTCTTCATGGGATTTGGAATTGGAGGATGTATTTATGTCAACCTAGGTAAAACGAAAAAACAAAAGAAAACAAAATACATGATCAACTTCATACCTTGGCTATCTTGCTAATAAAGATTATATTTACTAATTAGAAAAATACAGACTTTGAAAGACAAATATTCATTATTGTTATCTACTGGGAAACTCACTATTATAGTTTTCTTGTCGGGTAGGGAAACATTAACAAGGGTAAGTTGATGGTTAAATGTGGAAGTTCAAGGTAACAAAAATGAAACAAAACCACAATTTCACGGGAATCCGCTCTACCATGAACAGGCATTGTTACATGGGTGTGCATTTTATATATGCATACGCACCTTTCAGTGAATCTTACTATTAAATTTAAGTATAAGAAAAACCTATGAGATTGAGAAGTCATGGTTTCTTCAGTCCCCTAAATGGCAGGTATCATCAGACAAAGTCATATCAAAGATAAACATCACCTGCAAATGATGGTATAATGTGCCAATTTCACATAGACACTGGAAAAATCAATGATAATTGAAGACATCATTAATGTTCCAAAGTATTTTACTCAAGTTTTACTATATGAAACTGAAGCTGAATCATCAGAAAATAAAAGGCTACCAGGCAAGGGAGTTGTTCTTGCCTAGCATCTAGCAAGATCATTGGACTTCTAAGTGTAACGAAGAAAAATCTGGGCTGGGCACGGTAGATCATGCCAGTAATCCCAGCACTCTGGGAGGCTGAGGTGGGCAGATCATGAGGTCAGGAGATCGAGACCATCCTGGCTAACACAATGAAACCTCGTCTCTACTAAAAATACAAAAAAAATTAGCTGGGCGTGATGGCGGGCACCTATAGTCCCAGCTGAGGTTGAGGCAGAAGAATGGCGTGAACCCAGGAGGTGGAGCTTGCAGTGAGCTGAGACCGCGCCACTGCACTCAGCCCGGGCGACAGAGTGAGACTCCGTCTCAAAAAGAAAAAAGAAAAATCGGTATCCTTAACATATGGTTATAAGCACAACCTTTCTGCTTTGATGTTCAACGGAGAAATATACACAGTCCCACTACACCTGAGGTTTACATTAAAAATCACCTTGTGGCCCACAGTTTCAGCTTAGACTGATGTTCAGACACAATACCTCTGGTGTTAGTGAAACGTGACATATCTGGAATTCGGACTGTCAGGCCAAATGTCACAGAAAGGAGCTAACAAACCCAATCTTCCAAGGGAGAGAGAAGTTATTTCATGGCAAAGATTACCAAATTGTTATTTACATGGTGGATCCCAAACACACAAAAAATATTTGTGGCTTTTTGAAGTACACTTGCTGGTAAACAACATGGAACCTCATGGCCTTACTATGGAACAGTGGCTCCCAACCTGCCCTGGGCCCTAGAATCACCTGGGAGCTCTTAAAATACGATGTCTGGGCCACATCGTCAGAGACTTCTGATTGGTCTGGGCTACAATCAGAACATCAGGATCGTCAAAACTCCCAAGTGATTCTTATGGTCCAGAGCTGAGAACCACTGCTCTACCTCAGAGCAGTGCTTCTCAAACTTTAACAGGTACCTGGTGATCTAGTTAACGTGCAGATGATCCAGCAACCCTGGAGCGGGACTGGAGATTTTGTATTTCTAACAAGCTCCAGTGGATGCTAATACTGTTGGTTTGCAACCACTCAATGAAGAGCAAGGCTCTGGAGTGGCCCGAGTCAGAAATATTCCCACAAATTCTGCTTCAGCATTCTCCTGACTTCTGGAATGTTAGGACGATTCGTATGGGGCCTGCAGTTCTTATTTCTAGATTGAACACCTCACCCTCTTATCAGGGCTGCCTTACCATTAGGCAGAAAGAGGCACAGGGCATAGGGCCTGTGAGCCTTTCAAGGACTTTCGAAAACATTGAGACCTGAAAGAATGTTATGCAACCAAATTGAAACTGCAAAATAAAAAGTAAAAATAATGAGTAATTACATGTCCACAGAAAGGGACATGATGACTTTCATTAATTGTCCAATATTTATGCAATTTTAAAATTATAGATTTTATAATTTTACAATTCCTAAATATAGTACACATAAATGCTGAGAAATCACAGCCAATCAAAATTAAACTATTTTACTTGATAAGCCAATAATTAAGAAGCAAATATAAAAAATACTTATAATTTTTTCTTCAGCAAAATTGTATCCAGTGTGGCATGTGGGTCTACTTAGTGTTTGATAGGATGAGGAGTAGGGCCTCCAAAAATATGACTGCTCAGGGCTAGAAAGATCTTAAAATGACTGTTCAAAGGCTTTTCTTTCCTACCTATAACATTCAGCCCAAGCCACCAAGGCAGTTCCCAGAGCCTTCTACGGTAACTCATCACTGAGACCATTTCCTAACACACAGGTCCCTAAGCCAGCCAGAGGCATTTATACATTATTGCTCCTTCATTTTAGTGGATACCTGTGGTGTTTAGGGATCGTTCTTTACCTGTTTCAATTTATCCAAAACCATGTGGCTTCTCTGGTTTCATTCTTTCACTTACAACTCAGTGTTTGAACATGGGGATATTGCAAATCTCAGTGTTCCAACTCAATAGTCAAAAAAGATTTTCAATCTGCTACCACAAATGGCCAAATTACTGGTTTATTCCTTATTTACCTTCCTTCCTTGCCCTCCCCCTTCCCCTCCCCTCCCTTCCCCTCCTTTCTCTCTTTCTCTCTCTCTTCTCTTTCCTTCTGACTGAGTCTCTCCCTCACCCAGGCTGGAATGCAGTGGTGTGATCTGTGCTCACTGCAACCTCTGCCTCCCACGTTCAAGCGATTCTCTTGTCTCAGCATCCCAAGTAGCTGGGATTACAGGTGCCCACCACTGTGCCAGGCTAATTTTTTTATTTTTAGTTGAGATGGGGTTTTGCCATGTTAGCCAGGCTGGTCTCGAACTCCTGACCTCAAGTGATCTGCCCTCCTCAGCCCCACTGTGCGTGGCCCAAATTACTGATTACTGCCACAGCAAGGCATGCACTAGGATCATTTCTGACAATCATAATCTACAGGCACAGCATGATAAAACTTACGTCTAAAAGAGAAACTGGTGTACAGGAAATCAAAGTTACTGCTTTATGGTTTTCCAGTTGCCATGTCATTTTGGGCTTAAGAAATAACTTCAAGCAACCCTATTTCTCCCTCTCCCTCTCACCCAGGAAAGCTTATCTCCCATAATTTTTTTTTAATTACTCCAGTTTGATAATCTGCTCAAACACAAGCCCAAAAATCATACATGGACTGAGAGAAATACCTTTGTGGATAAACTGGGTCTCGACAATACTGATGTGTATATAATGAAAAACTAAGGACATCTGAACCTGGAGTCCAACAATTTCCCTACAACCTGGTGGATTAATTGGGACAGCGAAAAATCAACACAAAGACATTTAGGGGAGATGAAATTCCTGGATAACCAATATGGGAATGCATCCAAACTAGTGGTTCTCAAACTTCAGCATGCATGAGAATCACCCAAAGGATGCTTAAGACTTCAGGGTCTTACCACTACCTATGGCTTGGGAGGTTTGCAACCAGGCCCAACCAGGTGATTCTGAGGCATGTGGTCATCCTTCTTATTTTGAAGACTGGTGTTACACATGGAAGAGAAGATAAGGAAGGGCTGGGACTTAGAGAGCAATGGCATCTGGGAATTTGGCCTTGTTTGCCACGGCATCCACAGGGGCGGAGACTAGTAAGCGTGTGTTAAATGACTGTGGCCTTATGATTACATCTGAGTCTATGCTTTGTTATACTTGTTTGCCATATTAGATGACTCTAAAATGTGAAGCTTATACAACTTTTATTTTATTTTTAAGCTATTTTGAACAGACTGAAATTAGACAGGGGCAAAGCTGATCTAAGTGGAGGGCACAGAATCAGCTAAAGCAGGGAAGCAGAAAAAGGAGTGATTTTGTTTTCAGTCAATGGGGCATGCAGTGCAGATGAAGCAAAAAGAATGGAAAAGGATTTACATGGAGTGACTCTGAAAACTCTTTTTACCAGCACTTCACTGGGCAGTACTGGTAGAAAACCACTCATATGGCAACAGCCTCTGTTTTGACCTTTTAGGCTTAAACCCTAAGAAAGCCTTTCCTTCATGCATTCATTCTCTCTACCAACTCCTCACAACTCACCTGGAAGAGAAGGATTGTGCAAGCAATTCTTTTGTCATTATTTGCTGTAACTATTCAAGTTTGGCACATTCAGCATAGTAATATATAGTTTTGATAAAAAATAAATATCTATTCTCTCCCTGAACAGTAAAAGCCTTTAAGGATCACTACACTTAATTAAACAAGCCAAAAACAGAACAATAGTAGCTGTGTCATTGGATGCTCAGCAGATTAGCTACTCTACCACTCAACTTTTCAGGGTCAGTAGCGCATATTCCGCCTTCCTTCCTGTTACTATGGATAAACTGTCAATGCTCCTAGCTTTCTTTGTGTGCACTAGATCAGCGCTGCTCTAAGTGTGGGAAGCTTCCTTCCTTGAGAAAGTCTTACCACAAAAAAACAATGTCAGTTTAATTAAATTGCATGCTTACACTGATGATTTATTTTTACATGCAAGCTTGTTATGGACAGGTAGCAGATAGTTCTTGGGCTGGCATACGTAGCAACCTTGCATGCAATCCCATCCCTGCTTGCCCAAGGACATTGCTCTTTTAATTATCTCTGTTTTCTTTAGCACCAATATTTCTGCCTTTTACTAACAGGGCCATTCCTATTAGTAAATCAACATGCTGTAATATCCCATATTCTAAAAAGAATCCCAGTCCTAGCATCTCCTTCCAGATACAGCCCTGTTTCTCTGCTCCCTTTGATAGCAAAACTCTTCCTGTAATTGCTGTTTTAGTTTCTCAACTCCTATTCACTCTTGAATTCACTCTAATCAGGTTTTCCTTTTTACCACTCCACTGAAACAACACTTGTCATGGTCACCACTATCCACCGCACTTCCAAATCTCGAGACCAGTTGTCTGTCCACATCACCACCAACCTCTCAGCAGCTCTAGATACTGCTTCCTTCTTGAAATGCTTTCTTCACAGGACACTATACTTTGCTGATTCTCATCTTACATCACAGGCTGCTCTTTTTCAGTCTTCTTCACTGGATACCTCTCTACTTCCCCACTTTTAAAATGTTGGCATGCCCCAGGACTCAGTCCTGTCTCTCTCTTTTCAGTCTGTACTTTCTTCCTCAGTGCTCTTGTTCAGTTTCAAGGCTTCAAATCCTGACCATATGCTGAGGAGCCCAAACATACATGTCCAGCCCCAACGTCATCCCTGAGCTCCACACAAGCATGTGTAGCTTTCTCTTCTACATCTCCACTTGGAAATCTAGTACACCTCAAACTTATGTTCAACATGGAATTCTTCAATTCTCTCATCCCCAATGCTACTCCTCTCTCCATTTTTTCCACCTAGGTGAATGGCATCACAATTCATCCTTTTGCTTAGGCCAAGCATCTAAGAAACATCTTCCATTACTTTTCTTTTCTCCCACCCACACCCAGTCACTTGCAAGTCTTATCATCCTTATTTCCCAAACCAATCTTCTCACTACCTTCATTGCTATCCGCCTGTCCAAGCCATCACCAACATCTCTTACCTGGATGGCTGCAGTAAGCTCCTAACTGGTTCTCCCTGGTTTCTCTTTGGTCTCTCTACATATCAATATCTGGGCTCTGTCTTCCTCCGCCAACCTCATCTTTACTGGTTCCTTCCCTCCCCACATTTCAGCCACACTAACAGTCTTTCAGTTCCTTGAGTGTGCCACATTTACTCTGACCACAGGGCCTTTGTAGATGATATTCCTACTGATAGAATCATTCTTCCTTTGCTGTTTGTTACCCCCTGCTTAGCTTTCAGTTCAAGCTTCACTCCTTCATGAAAGACCCCTCCTGTTCTAGTCCAGAACAATGTTCATTTCATAACACCCTCATAGACCTGTGCTCTTTGTCTTTATAGTACTTATTTTAAACATTAGGCACTGGAGAATACTGGCTGAATAAATGGGTCAGTAAATGAATGGACAATCTCTCTAAGAAACTTTGATTTAACAAACTGCTTTTTGGCTATGTAGAGCTCATTTGAAACCCAAGTTGGTTTATGTATGATATGTTTGAGGCCAATACGCACACAAGATAACCAAAATAAAGACCTGAAATTTCAACTGAAGAGAGAGTTTTTACTTTCCTCAGTAAGCAAGTATGTTACAAGATTTTTCTTCTTGAAAATATGTATAAAGCTGTGACTTTATTTTTGTACTTTATTTCACAATGTGTATGGGAAGGGGGTGGAGAGAAGCTTGTTTCAAAGTGTCCTGTATTTTTGGTACTTAATTTTCATCTTCCTTATGTTCCTTCTTTATTAGGTTGAGCAGTTGTTCTCATCAGAAACATCTACCAAGAACTTACAGGGGGTCATGAGATAGCTCTGCAGCAAACAAGAAAGAGAAGAAATGCTTCTTGCCCTTGCAGAATTGTGAGTGGGCACACTTGCTATGTTATACAATATTAGGCATGCAGGTAGAAAAAAACAAAGAACCATACAAATCACCAGGTGTCTGGTCACAAACTCTGGCAGAGCTTCACACGAAGCAGGCAAGCTACAAGATTTGGAACGACACAGCTTATAGATGAAAGTTAAAGGCATTTAATTTACTTGAAAACACAGGAAGAAAAGACCAACACAAAAAAGAACATTCATTTTGAGGGATGAGCAATTCAATTGAGTTCACGGGTAGGGCAATGGTGACTTCTCAGCCATCTGCTATCAATTTGACATGCACTAAGCACACAACTGGGTTAATAAAAGTGGGAGTTTGGGTTAAAATGCCACGCTGAGAGGCCCTGAACAAATGTTTGTCTAAGAAAGTTGAAACTATGGAAGAAAAGGTGGTCAACTTCAGAGATGTAGATGTAACTCTTGCAACGTGCTTCAACATGGTTTAGCCAAGCGGAAACCTTTTCTTCCTAGTGTATGCTCTTTAACATATTTAAGATGTCCTTAACATCTTTCAGAAATCTAGTTTTCTACCAATACTATATGGGTTAATATTTTTCACAAAGCACAGATAGTAGAGGGCTAATTTTTGGACTGTGATGCATTTATGAAGCAAAGCAAACCTCATCTGCTTTCATGACTTGAATGGAGGAGAATGGTTAGACTATTAAAAGAGGAGAGGAGAGGAAAGAAGAGGCAAGAGCAAGAACATGCAGCAGACTGGCTGCTCCAACTTGGCAGTGGTCTCTCTAGACAATGGAGTCCTGTCCATGAATGAGGCTGGACTCGCAGCCACCAGCCATTGCCAGTGGAGAGGCAGCACCATACTCCTACCAGCACTCACGTGGGTGGGAATGGAATGAAGTCACCACATTTAGCAAAGAGTGACGGCACATTTCTTGGGTTTGCTATGGGAATAATCTTCTGTTTAAATGTATTACACAGAGCTCATCTCTAACAAAATCACCTTCCTATTTGGTTAACACTGTAAATGAAAATTCTGAACACTGTGTGTTTATTCAAAAGCAGAATCTATACTTCTCAGACTGCTATCCACTTGTGTGACCATAAAGTCTTCAAAATTGGAGTAAAGATGGGGCAGAGAGAGGCAGTATTTAATATCAAAAAGCCACACGGTTGTCACAATTTTAGGCAAGCTTAAGCAGAAATTGTATATGTAAGGAATAAAATGTCAATGTTACTTTCAGTTTGAATTTCTACCACTGAAATTTTAATTCAATCTAAAATATTCCTCTGCACATGAGTCAGGCAGAATGACCAAATGTTGATGCCGCATGATGATGATGTCCATAGCCTGGACCTCTTCCCATCTGGCTCCTTGGATTTCCTCACAGCCCTTCCCAGGTACTCAGAATGCTTGCTCTTTGGTTATAAGGCCAGATGCATGAGTAAAAACTCCCACCTAAATCTGTAGCATGCGGACATCCAAATGAATAGATAGTTGATTCTACTCACAGATATCAAACTAAATATGTTAAATTCTAAAGACAGCTATTTCAACAGTCTCAATTAGTCTTCAAAATGGAAAAGCTGCTTCTGTACTTATGTAAAATATAATATGCTATGTTATACTATTTGTTACTTCACAAAGTTTTTAACACATCATTCTAACACCTCCAAGTCTAAAAATGTATACTGCAGCAGAAGCCATATTGAGCACATATAATCAAAATCGAATCCTATATTCCTGCAGCTCTCACCACCATCAAAGCTTGCCATCTGGAGAAAACACAGGGCGACCGTGGCCTATGGATAGATGCTTAGAGAATCCAACCTTCATCCTGAGCATGAGGGTGTTGGCGTTCGGAAAAGAGGAAGAAGGCGAAGCAGGCAAATGTGGGCTTGGAGAGTGAGAATGAGAATGCTAATGAAATAGGGTAAATAACAAGCTTGGAAGTGAAGACCAGGCCAGTTTCCTAGAGCACTTTTCCATTCTGTATCCTGAGACTATGGAGACAGGAAGTGGAGAGAGCAGATAAATCCATGACACCGTACTCTCCGGGATCAGTTCCTGCCATTCCGACTGCCCTAATATCCTTTTCTGGCTCCTCTCTCTTCTAGTATTGCTCTCAGATCATGCTGGATATGCTTAATATAAACTGAATTTATCATCTTCTAGAGATTCCGATATCAACTTTATGTCAATAACCTCCCAAATGCCTATGTTTTGTTCTGAAGTTTCCTCCGGGCAATATTTTCAGCTGTCTATTGGCCATACCACTTGGATGAATAGAAAGAACTTCAATCTCCATGTGTCCACCTCAAGGGTCATGTCTTATTCCCAGTGTGGAGCAAACGGCAGATGCTTAATGTATGTATTTTGTTAAGATGAATTAAGAAAGATCAGAAATCATTCAAATTTCTAGTAACAGAGAATTGGTTAAATAAACTATGGTATGGCCATTCAATGGAATATTATTCAGCTGTAAAGGAAAATACATAAAAGAATGAAAGGTTTTCTATCTATTAATTTGGAAAGGTTGCCAGGATTTCTAAGCGTGTTATAAAGAACAGTGTGTATATTACATTACCTGTTGGTCTCTGTATAAAGGAACACTAGGAGGACATGTAAGAAACAAATACAAGTGGTTATACAGCCTAGGGGTAGAGGGTCAATGGGAACAGAACTTCTCAATGCATACGCTATTATGTTGTTTGATTTTTGAATGATGGTAATATATATAAAGGAAACAGTAGTTCAAGACAAGTGGTAATATTTTTTTAAAAGGCTTAATTCAGAGGCAAAAAAAAAAAAAAAAAAAAAGCCACCACTTCACATTTGAGATCAAATGGAAAAGATTATTTTGTACTCTCTTCATCCTCTATACATTGAGCTGCAATTATCATCAACTTAAATGCCTTACTTGTTAGCAACCAAGCGCATAACAGTCCAGTCCTTTGGAAACATCTCTGGGCGTATCAATATTCGGAACACAGTAAATATCTGCAGCAGGAAATCCTTGGATAAGGAGAAAATAGATCATTTTATTGGTTTATTGTAACTGTCAACATACATATGCACATACACAGGCAGTACTGTTGTACTGTTACCATTTCCAAAGCAATTATAGAGAAGAGAGCCATAGTTTAATAGTTTGCCCAACGGAAGGAGTCATAAACCTTCCCATTCTCAGCACTCAAATCCACCCAAATGCTTTCTTTTCTTTCTTGGGCACAGTGAAAATGAGTTTTTATTTCTCTCCACAAGTTCTAACAATTTAGGGTTTTGAAAATAAAGTGGAAAACTTGTAACAGAAGATTAACACGGAAATACATTCCCTTTCTTCCATTATAGCGTCTTAAACATCAGAACTTTTCAATGCAGGAGAGCAGTGAACAGTTCTGGCTCAGCTCTGCTTTCCTTTAAGTGGGTGTCAAAATTTAGAAAGTTATGCTTATCAAAAAGCATGGCAAACAAAAACCTATTTTTCTTACAGGGCATTCTTGAGATGCAGTATTAATGGAATGGATGCAGGTTTATAGAATTTGAGTGAATTTTCCAGAGTGTGCTATGCAGAATACATTCAAATGAGGATATGTGCTAAGTCAAGCCCAGTGAGGAGTGCTTACTAGTTATGAGATTATCAATATATTCCTCAGAAAGATGCCATACCAGATGGTAGTAGTATTTACTGAGATGTTATCTTTAAATTGATCACCTGAAAACACTCTTGACAAGAAGCTATCATCAAACATGGAAATATTACTTCCTTAAACATTACAAGAGATAGGGTCAAATGCGCTATAGCATGTGATACTTAAAGTGGAATCAAGGAGATAACGTACCACACACAATGAATGAAATGAGCTTTCCCTACTCAAAAAGGGATTAGCTCGATCTAGCTTTGATTTAGATTTATTAACTAGAAAACTTAAAGAGCTTTTTGTAACCTAAGTGATTCTAGGAAAATACATTTCTCTAACAATCTGATTGAAGGTAACGATATGGTGTTGCTTCAAAAATAAAAAGCAACCCCAAACACCAGAGTTTTATTTATCAAATACAATGACACATTAAGTTAAACATGTAAGCTGCTTGAATGTAAGATTATGGTTGTCATTCATGTCAACAGAAGACAGAAAAAATCTAAAAACTAAAACCCATGTGGTAGCTTTATTTTCTTTTTATATACTCTAACAACTTCAATCAAGCCCATAAATATTTTGACAACAACTTATTTTAGCTTCTTTGGCATCAACACACATATGTTGATATGTAGTATGCGCCATGTGGAAACATGCCCACTAGGTCATCCATCTTTAAATGGCTAGACAAATCCAGTCCATGTCTCCAGAATCACTGGAAGCAGAGTTTCCCAAATGTATTTCACTGTAGGTCAGATAATTTTGGGAAACACTTCACATTCCAGCTCTCTCTTGGGAGAGTAGGCCATTAGCTTACTAAACTGTGAGAAGCCCTTTCTAATGCATTTCTGAAACTTATTTTAATGGTTTCTCAGTTGATTCTTTTGAGTTACTTAGACACACACATATATATATGTGTGTGTGGGTATGCGTGTGTGTATGTGTATATATATATATAAAAAATATATAATCCCTGCAAAAATGGCTTGTGCATTTATCTTTGAAAGAGTTATACCCACTTCAGTTTCCTACCTTGGTGTGTTTGCTTAGATAGATATGAAAGTCACTCAAGTGGAGATTCTTTGGCTTTATGGTCAACAACTAGTTAGGAATAGTATAAATAAATGATAAAATGCGGAAGTTTTATCTTCTTGCCTCAAAATTTGTAACAGAATTGGAAACTGGAGGCAGCACTCTTAGTGCTAGTGGTGGTATGTATGTATGTGTGTATGTGGTATGTGGGGTGGGGGACTGTGCTGTCAGTTGCAAGGAGGAAAAATACTGGCTGAAAAGATTGGCTATAGGAGGCAAAACATCTATCTTACCAGCTAGCAACTTGAGTTTTCTTTGGTAGTGCTGGGGACAAAGGAAACAGTATTGCAGGTGGAGGAGTTGGGGATAGATGAACTGTTTCTGTGCTATCTCATTTTCCTAGACTCATTTATCTCCCACAATAAAAGGGTGAGGCAGCATGTGACATTGCCAATGCCTGTAAATTTACATAAATCTTTATTTCCCCCAAGAAAACTTCTCAGTGTCGCAAGTAGTTTTCTACAGTATCCATTCAAGATTCATTGATATTTATAAAACCAAACACATTCAGTAGTAGAACCCTGTAAGAAAAATAAAAGAGCATAATAATGAGGATCAGAAAACCTAGATTTTAAATCCTGGCTATGCAATTAACTAGCTCAATAACCTTGGCAATTTGTTTAACCTCTCTGGAAATGAGTTCTCATACTTGTAAAATGTGGGAGCTTTGAGGTCTCTTGTAGTTAGGGGAGATTTAAAAAATCAGTATGATCACTTAGTTATTCAAAAGGCATCTCCACATTTTTCTTACTTCTAAAATGTAGGCAAATGTTTCATCACATCACGTTGTCATAACACAAACACCTTGCATTTTAGTATTTTCATGTAATTTAGTTTAGCAAGTCTCTGTCTACTGCCATGCAACAGGGTTTATTCCAAACTCAGTTCCAATATTCGAAAGCAATGTGACCTCAATGCTGGATTCTTTAACATTTCCCTCCCTTCCACCCAAAATACAGTGGTATTTCCTCGACTTTCCTCTCCAAGTACTTTTCAACTCTGGTCATTTCACTAAATATGTGTTTTTGCATAGATAGATGTGGTTATTTTGTACATTTAACTAAGTAACCGATTCTTTTTGTAATTTGAAAAAGAACGTTGCCATGCCTATAATATTCCTGCTTGGACAGCACAAAGAAATCAGTATTTCATATGCTACCATTTAAAACCTGGCAGAATGGGAGCAGTTTCTTTTTCTGTTTTACATCATACAGCACAACAGGGTCACTTAACCACATTAAATTATTTAACATGGTTAAACTGTATTATTGGAATTCTTCAAATCAGGGTTCAAAATAAAAAAGAAACAGGGAGGTGTCACTTTATAGAAGTCTTTTTTCTGCAGAGGTTCAAGTAAGAGAGAGGTTCAAGTAAGAAAGTTCTTGTGAAAGTCTTCCAAAACAATAAAAGTCCCATATTTAAATATAAAACAAAGTAGGAACAGTTGTTATAATTTTAGAAATGATCACCAACATGTACTGATTTATAAATACTGGATGCTTTACTATGTGCCAGGCACTGTGTTAGATGCTGGGGACACCTGGTAGGAGACATTCTTTTATTTATTCACGCAGCAAGTGTTTATGGAGTGTCTGGAACATGCCACACAACAGTAAGTGCGTTAAATGTGCTCTTTGCTTACATGGAGTTCACAGTTCAGTGGGAGAGATAAATCTTAATCTAAAAACCACACAGATACATGCATGCTTTGCAAATGTGAATAGTCTGAAGGTCAGGTATTCCACACAGAGGGAATAACACCTGTAGGCCTCAGAGGCAAGAGAGAGCACAGGGTTGCCTGGACTACAAGGGGCGGTGGCAAGACGTAGGGCTTAAAGATAAACAGGGATAAGTAAAAGATAGAAAAATTTCATAACTTTTTCCATAGTAAGGAGTTTGGACATTTATCCTGCAGGCATTGTAGAGACACTGAGGGGTTTTATGCAGATGTTTGAGAGGATCAAATTTGTGTTTTAGATTTTTTAACTGTACCATATAAAAACTGTTTTGTGCTTACATACGATACTATGATATTAAGAAAGACACAAGACAGGATTGGCTTAAAAAATATGGTACATTTACACCATAGAATACTATGCAGTCACAAAAAAGAACAAAATCATGTCCTTTGCTGCAACAAATAGCTAGAGGCCATTATCCTAAGTGAATTAACATGGAAACAAAAAACCAAATACCGTGTTCTCACTTATAAGTGAGAGCTAATCATTGGATACACACTGACATAAAAATGGGAACAGACATGGGGGACTGCAAAAGAAGGGAGGGAGGGAGAAAGAAAAGGGCTGAAAAACTACCTATTGGGTACTATGTTCACTATTTGGGTGATGGACTCAACTGAGGCCCAAACCTCAGCATCATGCAAAGTATTCATTAACAAACCTGCACATGTACCACCTGAATCTAAAATTTTTTTTAATCTAAATTTTTTTTTTAAAAAGAGAAAGGCACAAGACAAAAATTAGTCTTGTGAAACAGAATTGGCAAGACACAGAGAGACGAATCCTGAGTTCATGAAACATGAGTTAAGACATCCAAAAAACAAAGCATCATGAGGCTGCTACACAGAGTAGGACATTTTTTTCTTACTTCAAGAACAATGAACAGGACAGACCCTCAGACTATAGTCAAATGTCATTAAAAAAATTTGCCACAAATTTCAAACGAGTAACATCCTTGATGTGAGGTTTGAATTCAATTAAAGGGTGTTAATAATCATTATCACATTGAAATTTACATTCTTAAAATGGAATCTTTAAGTATCTTATGTAAAATAACTCCCAAATGATTTTCAGTCTTTTAGAGCTATATAACCATTTTTCTGTAATCAATATATTCAAATAAAGATAAGTCAAAATAATTATATTGAAAATCTTTTGAAGCAGGCAGAAATATTAAGACCATGCATTCCTTCAACAAAGATTTAATGTTCCAGGTTCTGTGCTTAGGACACCAAGACATGGTCTCGACTCTCAACGGCCCATAGTCATCAAAAACACAAGGAAGTGGCAAATAATGAGAGTGCATTATTGCGTGCTATCAGAGAGGGAGGATTGTATCCTGGGAAGGCTTCATTGAGAAGGTGATACCTGAGTGGGATTTGTAGGGTGAGCTGAATCAGAAAAGGGATTAACAGGGGTACACATTAGGCAATGGAAGTGAGGTGGGGGTAGAATAGGCATTACAGATAGAAAAAAAAATGATTCATAGGAATTAAAAATTATATATTTGATTTTTAAGGAATATAACAGTATTTGAAGTGGCTGGAGTGACTGAAAGGTGTTCAGAAGGGGGTGGAGGATAATGTGGTTGGAAGGTAAACTGAGGATAGAAACAACATGATAAGGAGATTGGAGTTTGTCCTGTAAGGAATGGGAAGTACTCAGAGTTTTAAAGCCAGATTGGGGCTTTAATCAATATATATGATCAGATATAATTTTTGAAAGCTAGTGGGACAGTATATAGGAGACATTGCAGTTATAATCGTGCTGTACTTAACTTCCAGCTCCTGTATAATCTTGCGCTTATAGCAAGATTCCCACAGTTCTATGAAAAGTCATAATCAACAAAGCATAGGAGTCTCACTGCTGTATATACATGAAATGCCAAGGATATGGACAAAACTGTAGCCTCCAGTACAAGGTGGGTGTATAATAAAGCATTACTAATGATAGAAGAAGGAAAAAAATCTTAATCACTACTTGGTGTTGACTTTTGTTCATTTTAAAATAATATTATGTTCTAGAGAAGGAAAAAAACAATACAGAGTACCAGCCCTCGGATCTTTGCTGCCACATACTTGTGTTCTGACACTGTGACTCATGCTCTCACACACAAGTAGGAACCTGAGGACCGAGGAGGAGAAGTGGCACACTGCTCAGGAAGCCAGAAGCTACTTCAGCAGTAACCCTGGAGGCATCCAGGCTATTCAGGCAAGAATGGAGTTGAAAGACCATTAGTCTTAGCAGATACTTGAGAGCTACATACTTTTAAAATTCATTTTGATTTACAGAACCACTGGAAAATGCTAAGACAAACCTTACCTTTCTTTGAATTGTTAAAAAGAAAGGAAAAAGCAACATCAGGAATAAAAAACAACATGAATATTCATTTGAAAATCTCTATATATAATTGGTCAAGTATCAATTAAAATATAAAATGTACACATCCTATGACCCAACAATTATACTTCTAGGAATTTATTCTACAGCAATATGGGTACAAGTCCATAGAAAGAGGTGTATCAAGATGTTTACTACAAGACCCATTCTAATGGTAAAAATCAGAAATGATTAAATTATGTATCATTCATATAACAAGATTCAGCAGAATAAGGTAGTGGGCTATATAATGAGATATTATCATGTAAAAAAAAGTATAGGTCAATATAAATAGTATGATTCCATTAAAAATGTGTATGTGTGTATATATATATGTACATATATAGTATACAAAATAGTCTACAAGGTTATACCTTTAGGTGTTAACAGCAGCTACCTCTGGGGATTAGGATACATTGGGGGTTGAGAGGAGGGTAACTACACTTTATTACTTTTTAAAACAGTAGCGTTATATGGAATTTTTGGTGTCTAATTTCAATATCACTTATAATTTTCCATTAAATATCACCCGATTAACTGTACTTTACCTGCTATTTACTTTCTAACCTAAATATACATACAAAACCCCAAATAACTCTCCTTCTATTAATCTGGCCTTTCTTAGACATCTCCATTCTATGACTAGAACTGCCTTATTATCTTTAAAAAGCTGACAATTGAAATTTTATATAATTTGATAGGAAAGATTTTGGTTTAAGAAAGTTTATTAAAGTTTAGGGAAAAGCTGAGTTTAGCTGCCTGAGCAAAGAGCTCAGGATGTTAATAGAATTCCTAGTTCTCCCAATTACTTAACAATAATAGCATCAGTCAATCTCACGGCGGGGGAGGCAGGGAGAGGATGAAATGTGGGGTAAGCACTACATCTGGCTCATGGCTGTGGGATGGGGGTGAGGAGGTGTTCTGTAACTGTTAGCCAATATCACTGCAGTTTACATAATGCTTATTTATAAGAATGATTTAGATGGCCTTAATAACAGGCTTTTATTAGTCTTGATATCCCTAATGTCTAACCAAGATGCTCAATAAATGTTTGTTGAATCAACAATTGGTATCTGCAATAAAATAATGGGGGCCTACTTCACGGGGTCCTTTTGAGGATTAAACTGAGTTAATATTAATTAACTGCTTAGAACAGTGCCTGATACATACTAAATTGCATATAAAATGCCTTCTGCTTAGAGGTCTTCACTTCCTTTACTACAATATCAAAACCCAAAATTACTCTAAAATTTTTTGCTCTTATAATCCATTTGGCAGCAAAACCTGACCAGAATGATTTATAGTCTTTATTTATCACATATGGAGTGAACATTTTGTATCACTCTAGATTTTATTGGAGGTGCTATATATGTACCATATTATCTTTCTGAAATCATAAAAATTCTGATTTCTGAAGTAAAATTGGCACTAAGGACTTTGTATAAGGGTCTAGGGACAAGTGTTATTATCTTTGAAAATATTACAATGTAGGGTTCAGGAACATAACTAGAAATATTTGGTTTCAAAGAAAATTGAGCACAGGAAACATTTATTAATATCTTTTATAAGGTGATATATGAACTTTTAAAATGCAGATTAAAACAAGATGACTAGGGAGGCTGAGGTAGGCAGATCACAAGGTCAGGAGATCGAGACCATCCTGGCCAATATGGTGAAACCTCATCTCTACTAAAATACAAAAAATTAGCCAGGTATGGTGATGCATGCCTGTAGTCCCAGCTACTTGAGAAGCTGAGGCAGGGGAATTGCTTGAACCTGGGTGACGGAAGTTGTAGTGAGTCGAGATTGCACCACTGCACTCCAGCCTGGGCAACAGAGCGAGACTCATTCTCAAAAACAAAACAGAACAAAACAAAAAAACAAAAAAAACCCAAGACGACTAATCAGCCTTTAGTAAGTTAAATGTATGTCCTCTAGCCTGCATTCACTCCAGTTATTTCTTCCATTCTTACACTGGAAAAGTGTAAGAATCTTATTCCCAGTCAAGGATAATTCTGTCCCTTCCTGCTGCCTTCTCAGAGACCTTGCCCTGAAAGTTAGTACCTCTTTCTTAGATTTTCAGCTTCTCCCTCTCCACCAGCTCTAATCATAAATATATTTACACATGCTTAAGTCTCCTCCATCATAAGTATTCATCAAAACAAAGCCTACACATCCAAACTTATCCCTCTTCTTCTTGAAACACTGCATACAATCCACTGTATCGTTTTCTATTTTTTTTTTCTATTCTTCAATCCATGACAAGTTGGCTTTCACCCTCATCAGTGAAACTGCCCATCAGGTTCACCAACAATATTTAGGGAACCTTTCATGATGGTACTTGACCTCCTTGCAGGAGCAGGTGCTGTTTATCACGCCTCCCTCCTTAGGCTTAGGATTCTATGTAGGTCCTTTGGCCAAACTCTACACTCTCCTTGGATGTTCACATTTACTCCCATGATGTCAGTTGGCTGATAGTTTCCAGATCTACATCCCACAACCCATCTCTCTCTCTCGAACTTCAGACACAACTTACTAAACAACTCCATCTAAATGTCCCTCGGGTGGCCAAACTCAGGCTGAAATGGAATTTACCTTCGCTCCCAAACCTGTACACCTAACTCCTCCTGGGATCCTCATGCAGTGAATGGCACCACACCAACATCCAGCCAACTGTCAAAAGGCCTAGGAGTCATTTACAACTCCTCCCTCTCCTTCACCTTTTTAATAGTATCAGTCATCGAGTCCTGCCAATTCAACTTCCTAAATGTCCCTAGAATCTATCTCCACAATCACCTCTATTTCAAGCCACAGTCATTTCTAGCTTAGGTTACTACCTCAAATCTTTTACAGAGTTCTGCCTCTCATCTTGACCTCAGTGAATCCCCTTTCTTTCTTTTCTTTTCTTTTCTTTTTTTTTTTTTTTTTTTGAGACAGGGTCTTCTTCTATTGCCCAGGTTGGAGAGCAGTGGTGCGATCACAGCTCACTGCAGCCTCCACCTCCCTGGCTGAAGCGATACTCCCATCTCACCCTCTTGAGTAGCTGGGACTACAGGCGTGTGCCACCACACCCAGCTAGTTTTTAAAAACTTTTTAGAGCGACAGGGTCTTGCCATATTGCCTAGGCTGGTCTCAAACTCCTGGGCTCAAGTGATCCTCCTGCTTTGGCCTCCCAAAGTGCTGGGATTACAGGCATGAGGTACCATGTCTGGCCAAATGCATTTTCAAAAGTGCAACCAGACAGGTCTTTCTTCCCTCAAATGTGATCTTGTCTCTCCCTTCTTAAAACCCTCAAAAGCTTCAAAATGTCCTCAAAACAAAGTCTATACTCATTCATATAGCCTTAAACTCTATATTCTATCAAACAATCAACAACTATTTCTTGAATGCCTGCTATGTGCTAGGCATGGTCTGGAATCTGAGGATACAGCAGTGAGCCAGACAAAGCTTCAGACATCAAGGAGCTCATGGCCCAGTGGGAAATACACATAAACAAATAAACAAAAATATTCCAGATTCTAATAAGTGTTATAGAGGTGGGGTAGAGAGTGTGCTGTGTCAGTCGGGGCATTCAGGTAATATTTTAGTAGAGACGTTTGAACGTTCCAGCCAAATATACATCTAGCACACTCCTACTAACCTCAGTTCTCAGCTGAGACCTCCCTTGGGAAGTTTCCTGATACCTCGAGTCTGGGTTGGCAGCAACTCCCACATGCTCTATAGCACCGCGTGCTTACCCTGCACATTCACCACTCAGGGTGCTAATGCCTATTATTGGTCTGATTACTCCCCAACAGGGACAGGACATCTTGTGCCTGGTTATGTCCCTAGTACGTGGTGCACAGTGCTCGCCATGCTTGAGTTGCTCAATATCCACTTCCTGAATGGCAGATTAATTAATATCATTAAATAATTCTCCTGGTCAGAAGGCCTCGCTATTTATTTATTTATTTATTTTTTGAGACAGAGTCTCACTCTGTTTCCCAGGCTGGAGTGCACTGGTGTGATCTCGGCTCACTGCCACCTCCACCTCCTGGGTTCAAGCGATTCTCCTACCTCAGCCTCCCAAACAGCTGGGACTACAGGCACACGCCACCATGTCCAGCTAATTTTTGTATTTTTAGTGGAGATGGGATTTTGCTATGTTGGTCAAGCTGGTCTTGATCTCAGGAGATCTACCCGCCTTGGCCTCCCAAAGTGCTGGGATTACAGGCCTGAACCACGGTGCCCTGCCAGCCTCAATAATTTTGAAGAGGGGAATATAATTGTCCTTTGAAGAGGTGCATTGGCTGCCTGAAATGAGAAAAGTCTACATAAAACATTTTATTCATTATTTCCATTTGTTTTATTACTGCTAATATGAATGCCAAAGCATAAAACTCAACATCTGGATAATTAATCACGTCTTTCAGTTTATGCTTCTCTGCTGTTTTTTAATTCCCAGGCCCCATAAAAATATGTAGGCTTTTCCTACGGGAAATTTTCAAATATGAAGTCACAGAATTCTTAAGTAAAACCTAATGATTCTTTAACTGTGTTAAGAATACAATTTCTAATGAAAGTTAATAAATGCATAAATGCACAGTCATCTTCCTTTTGATGTTACAGATTTCTGTACTCAGAGTGGTTAAGTCCTAAGGCCTTTTATTCATTTTTAATTCTAAACTCAAAATTGAATGTAAGGCCAGGCATGGTGGCTCATGCCTGTAATCCGAGTACTTTGGGAGGCTGAGATGGGAGGATTTCTTTAGGCCAGGAGTTTGAGACCAGCCTGGGCAACATAGTGAGACTCCACCTCTACAAAAAAATTAAAAAATTAGCTAAGTGTGGTGGCATGTGCCTGTAGTCGCAGCTACTTGGGAAGCGGAGGCAGGAGGATTGTCTGAGCCCAGGGGTGAGCCATGATTGTACCACTGCACTCCAGCCTGAGTAACAGTAAAACCCATCTCAAAAAAAAAAAAAAAAAAGAAAAAAAAAAAAGAAAAAAGATTGAATATAAGAATGAAAAACATGATGCCATACGCCAAATGACTGACTGCTGAGGGATTACATCTGCCACAAATGATTCTTCATGTTACATGACTCAGCTTGTCAACTTCTCTAAGGTAACAACCAGAAGATTTTTCTGAGATCATACAATATTTTCCAGTTAAAGTCAAAGACAAGCGACCCCTATGCACTATCTATATTAAAAAATCAATAATTTCTTCCCCTAAGACACTGGGAAGGCTTCCAATCAAGCAAATGTCATAGCAGAACTGTACTTTTGGTCCTATAATTCTCCACCACCCAGCTTAAAAGCAACACTTCCAATATGATGGTTTCCATATTAACGTTGTCTGGAAAACTGAAGAGATGGAAGAGAAATAAAAGTAAATAAGGAAGATGATGGATCATATCATTCCTCTAAGAATAATCAAGCATTTCGTGAAACCAGTGCCTTACATTTCCGCAAATCTCAGTAAATACTGGATTTTTATAAACCTGGCATCCATATTTCCTATTTAATGTCAGCTTGTCAGGGTAGCACAGCATATTGATTAGACTATAGTTGATACAGAATATCAAATACAACTCTGTATCCCTAGTCAAAAAGTTGTAGTCAGAACTTCTCATTATGGTTTTAGTGAGATGAAATGAGCGAACCTATTTACATATTCTCCTTTTATCTCCTATTAAGGCAATATTTCTAGGTTCGTGGAGTTAGTCTATTTGTTTTTATCTCTTCAGTTCTGTTATTCTGCTTCTAGTTTATTGAACTTTGATGACAGATACTTCACATCCTATATCCTTCTCTGAAATGAGAGTTAATAGCTTTGCCTGAGTAACAGAAATCTTTAAAAGCAAATATAGATGAGCAGGTCTGTGGATGAGACTGAGAAAAAACTGCTTAGAACTTAATGGAAACAGGTAAAGCAATTGTCTAGGATTTATCTGAACAGTGATGAATAAAAACAAGAGAAACTAAAAAGATATGTTAAAGAAAATAATTTTTAAAAGTCACTTACCCTTAGTTCTTCCTTCGTATTGAAACTATCAAGAAGCTGTTGATAATGTCTATCAGTCATTTGTCGTAATAGGGACAGGAGACAAGCAACAAACTCCCCCTAAGTTAAAAAAAAAAAAAAAGCATATTGTTTTCTTTTAGTAAGGACATAAAAGAACATCAGTAACTTACACTGAACTGTCCTCAAAAAGAATACGTTAAAATGAAATCACTATGATCCAAACTTGCCCTGTGAAGTCTTCCTAATCTAAATTACCCAAAATGTCACAGCCAAAACTTCTCCCTATGATGATTACCATTTATTTACCTGGTATTCACAAATTTATAATTTTAGAGATGATTTTTTTTTTTTTTTAACTTGGGTGGAAGCTTTTCACTTGGGAACTAACTTCACACATTTAAAGAAAGTAAGGCACTGAGGGTGATGATCATTTACTGAGCATTTAAAATGTCTGCACTAATTACATCATTTAAGTTTCATATCAACACTATGAGGTAGGGGGTATAATACCTTTTTGAAGAAGGTAAAATGTAGTTTCTGATGTGCTTAATGACTTGCCCCAAGTCACTCAGCTAGAAAGTAGCAGCGCTGGAGTTATGCCCAATCTTTCTGCCTCCAAAGCCCTTCCTGTAGCTTCATGCTCCATTTTTGAATTCATATGACCTCCTCCAACTCATCAGAGAGTTGATCTGCTGACTCACAGGGTATAATGAAAGCCATACTTTGCATAATGTTCATTTCAATCTCCTTTTAAAAAATAGTGTTATTCAGATGTCTTGGAGGATTGAAAATAATTTTTTTAATTGGCCATTCTTTTTGTGCTTGGGCTCTATGTGATTTATAACCACAAATTCTAATTCTTAAAAATTAACAATAAAAAAGTAAACATAGCATCCATAGATTTGAAGACCTACATAAAATTGCTATCACTTGCATTTTTGAATGAACTTCTAATTTAAAATGCTTGCATTTCCAATGCAACCTTTTTTGCTCAGCAAAGAATTTATCTACTTTTAAACAGAGTAATAACATTTAAAACAAAACAAATACAATAGGAGAGGCAATCACTGGTAACTAACTGTGTATTTACAGAAGTGCAATTTAATTGGGAACTGGTTTCTTAGATTTTACATGGAAATGACTACAGACTTTATAAGCAGAGACTAAAACCCCTGAGAAGTGGAAATTTTCAACAGAGGCAGCTGGGTCAGGAAAGTTCAATGTATCCTCGCCCACTGCCATGGGAGAACCAAGGAAGGTATAATACTTAAAGACCATGTCAGGGTAACCAGGTACTCAGGCTAGATCTTTGTTTGCAGATAATCATTTGCAACACACAGGTATGACAAATAATTGTCTGTTACATTTTTTAGGGTAAATATTCAAGAAACTAACCAGTGTGGAAAAAACACCCTTCAAGCTCAACATACACTTTGTTAATGAACATGGAAATCCTTGATATTTAACAAAAGAAATAAAAAGTTTAAAGGCAACATTACTTTTTGTGTATGTGTGTAAGGAAGTAACCCAATCCAACACTAGGAAAAGAATGATCTGGAAGGATTGAGAGAACAGTGCCTGGTGCTCACACACAGGACTGGGAATAACAGTGCCTTTTTTTTTTTTAAACCAGCCAGACTGGAAAAAGCTCACAATTAATAAGGCATCAGTTAGAGTACCAAAAAGAGTGTTTCCTTAGTACTGGGAAAAACTACTCCTAGAGTAATGCTGTTCTGGTCCTACCTCACAAATTTCAAAAGCAAGACCTAAAATGATCAAACAGTTTCCAATAAATTTAACCTCATTCTATACCAAAGCTCAAATATATTTTTTAGAAATTAAAAAAATCCACCTCTCGACAATGTAAAATTCACAATGTCTGGCATGCAATGAAAAATTGCCAGGCGGGTCAAGAAGAAGGAAAAAATGATGTAAATGAGAAGAAAAAGTAATATATCAATAGAAACAGATCCAGAAATGACACAGATAATAGAATTACCAGACAAGAACATTAACATAGTTATATTACTGTATTCTAATTATTCAGGACGCTAGAGGAAAGACTGAATATATTAATTTAGAGACATGGCAGACATAAAAAGAGCCCAAATTAAACTTCTAGAGATGAAGGCTACAATTTGTGAGATGAATATTCACTGAATGAATCGAGTGGCAGATTAGACACCACAGAAGAAAAAATTATTGAACTTGAAAGGGAGGGCAGTAGAAATTCTCCAAAACAAAGCATAGACAGAAAAAACTGAAACAGATAGAAAAACAGAAAAAAGCATCAGCGAACTGTAGGACAACTTCAAGTAGTAGAGTATCTATGTAACTGTAATCTCAAAGAGAAGGAAGAGACAGAAAAAATTGAAGAAATGAGAAATTTTCAAACTCTTTGAAAATTATAAACCTATATATCAAAGAATCTCTACAAACCCCAAGCACAAGAAACAAGAAGAAAATTACACCAAGGCACATCATAATCAAATTGCTTATAGCCAGTGGTAGAGAAAATCTTAAAACACTATTCAGAAAAAAAAGGGCACATGACATAGAGAAGAACAAAGACAAAGATGAGAAAAGATTTCTCTTGGAAAGAATACAAACTGAAAGACAATGGAGCAACAGCTTCAGAGAACTAAAAGAAAAAAAAAATAACCCAAAAACTATTAACTAAGAAAATATAAAATATAAAAATATCTTCCAAAAGCAAAGACAAAATAAAGACTTTTCAAACCTCCAAAAGCTTATTCACCACCCCTATTCAACATTGTACTGAAGGTTTTAGTCAGTGCAATAAGGCAAGAAAAGACAGTCAGGAATACAGCTTTGAAAGGAATGTTTAAAAAGCTGTCTCTCTTCACAGAAAGCACAGCTATATATATAGAAAAAGCTATGAAATTGATAAAGAGCTACTAGAACTAAATGAGTTTACATTCCAGAATATAAGATCAATGTACAAGAATCAATTTTACTTCTACACACTAAAAATGAACAATCTGAAATTGAAATTTAAAATATCATTAAAATATGAAATAATTACTGATATATACGACAAAAAATGTGTAAAATCTGCATACTGAAGGTTGCAAAACGCTGAGGGGTGGAGTTAAGACTTTAAAAAAATGAAGAGATTACATGTTAATATTAGGATTGGGAAATGCAATATCGTGAAGATGTCAATTCTGGCTGGGCGTGATGGCTCACGCCTGTAATCCTTTGGGAGGCTGAGGCAGGTGAATCACCTGAGGTCAGGAGTTTGAGACCAACCTGGCCAACATGGTGAAACCCAAGCTCTACTAAAAATACAAAATTAGCCGGGCATAGTGGTGCATGCCTGTAATCCTAGCTACTTGGGAGGCTGAGGCAGGAGAATTGCTTGAACCCAGGAGGTGGAGGTTGCAGTGAGCCGAGATTGCACCACTGCATTCCAGCCTGGGTGACACGAGTGAAACTCCATCTCAAAAAAATAAAGTCAATTATCCCCAAATCGATATATAGATTCAATGCAATCCCACTAATTATCCTAGCATAGCTCTGGGGGTTAGAAATTGAAACGCTGATCTGACTTTCAAATCCATAAGGAAGTGAAAAGAATCTAAAATAGTCAAAACAACTTTGAAAAAGAAAAGTAAAGTTGGAAGACTTACACTTCCTGACTTTAAGATTTATTATAAAACATGAGAATCAAGAGAGTAGGTTATTGGTGTCAAAACAGAAAAACAGGTAAATGGAACACAATAGCCAACCCTAGGAACAACTCAAATGTCTACCAAGAGGTGAATGAATGAACAAATTGCAGTATAGCCATACAATGGAATACTAGTCAGCAATAAGAAGGAATAAACTATTGATATACAAAAGAATAAGGATGAAACTCAAATATATTGTGTGTGAAGACAGAATTCCCTGACCCAACGCCCCCCGCAAAAAACTATGTATTATATGATTAATAATAATAACTATGTACTACATGATTCCATTCATATCAAATTCTAAAAAATGCAAAGTTATGTACAGTAACAGATAAGTTACTATAAAAAGCAGGTCAGTAGTTGCTTGGGGATGAGGTAGCATGGAGAAGCAAAAGAGAGGCAATCGAGAGGGGCACAAGGAAGCTTTTGAAAGTGATGAACATATTTGCTATCTTGATTGTGGTGATGGTTCATAGGAATATACATACGTCAAAACTAAAATTGTATATTTCAAACAGGTGTCATTTGTTTTATGTCAATTATACCTCAATAAAATAAAAAAGACATGTGACAACACTATGATTTATGGAATGGCACTATGTGTAAGTTACCATACTTTGACTATACTATTGAGTTCATTCCTTATTTGGGCTTTGTTGGGGAGACACAATCAACTTCACTTTAAAGAAAAGATAATTATCTCTTAAGGTTCAGAAATTTACCCCAGGTTCCACAGCTTGAGAATTGTGAGACTGGGATGTGAACTCAGGTATCTCTGGTTCTAGAAGTCGGAACTCAGTGACTCATCTATTTCTGCTCAGACTATTTGATTGTATAGAGAAAATACACCTGATTTTTTTGGTTATAATTAAAATATTAGTAAGTATACTGGAATCCATCAGTTGATAACTAAGGTTCATACTTTTTTACCTTTCTCTTAATACGCCTTGACTTAAAAATGCAAATCTAGTTAGCAGAAACCCATTCATCTCTTTTCCATCTCTTAGGTTTTCCATATCATATTCACATTGTCTCCAATACAGCTACTAGATTAATTTTCCTAAGACATTTACTTCAACACACAATCCTGTGAATAGTGAAATATGCTAAAGTGGGAAAAATGACACATTATTTGTTGTAAATTTAGTAATAAGAAATAGTAAGCAATAATGAATAGACTTTCATCTTAAGTCTTTACAGTCAGTATACATAGGGGAACAACCTGTTTGAATCCAGATTTATGATTTTATTTGTCATATCTGACTTAGGTCCATTGCAATAACTTATAATCATGACATATAATCCCTGAGGCACTTAGGATGATTATTGTCAATCCCAACATCTACTCTACAATGTCATTTATTCACTTATGCTGTTTAGGAACTCCAACCACATTCAACTCTGTTAGGAGGCCTACATGTCCAATTACTAATGTATATTTTATCCATAATGTAATTTTTTTGCTCTATTTTTTAAATTTAAATTTTAATTAATTTTTTAATTTTTTTATTTCCATAGGTTTTTGGGGGACAGGCGGTATTTGGTTACATGACTAAGTTTTTTAGTGGTGACGTCCAATTACTAATGTATATTTTATCCATAATGTAATTTTCTTTGTTTTTAAGATATTTTAAGAATGTATCGATATGAAAATCCTAGATCCATAATTTGTTAAAAAGAAATAAAAAGCCATCAGTGGCCAAGATGTACTTAGCTGCAGTGTGATACTTTCTTATATATAAATCACCTTGAAAACTCTGTAGTCCTCAGTGGCCATTTTATGTATAGATTGAGTATAATGAGAATTTCTATAAATGATTTTGTATAGCACGGGTATTGGATGGCTACAACTGTCTTCATGAAAGCTATTATACACATACATTATTTTTTCCACGTATTTCTTCTAGAATTAACCCAGACCCATTTCCATACCCCAATCACAAACTGACAACACATGAAATTTGTAGATGAACACATCAGAGTAGCGTCTTAGACCTGGCCTATGCCCAGAAGAATCACTTGCTCCATAAATGGTACTTAACAGAGTTATGAACCAGTAAGCATTTATAATTGTAAGGAACTCTGGAGCTCCATCAGTTGAGAATGCAAGGCAAGTGGTCATTTGTACTGCTTTATAAAATCTGCTTCTACCTATAATTAGACTGTTGAAAGGAATTGATCACAATGGTGCTTTTTTTTTTTTCTCGCTAGAGAAAGCATTTTAAAGTTCAAAAAACAGTTGGTGGGAAAACAAAAAGTACAATCCTTTTAAATTGCAAAAATAAGGCCTCTGTTATCTGGAACTATGATACAGCAGAAGCCAGTGCTCACGCTGGTGTGGCTGGGAGGCAGGGTAACAATCATGGTGCTTACAGAACACTGGAAGAATTCATCATGGCACACTGTGGGATCTGTGTTTAGTTACAGTGTGTCTACCTGTCATGGGCACTTTTCCATATGTGTCTGCACAGAATGAAAAGGTGCTCAATGTAGAACTGTCATGTAAAGACTCCCTATTCAGAAAGCCTGTTCTCTGTGAGAAAATGATAAAGAAATTCAACAGATCTTCAGTCTCCAGAGAATGGATTTTGTGAAAGACCAAGGCATATTTCTCGCCATAGAATTATTATAACAACAACAATACATCAAGCACGTCTGCAACAATCATGGTATGACTGTGACTGCTGCTGCTACCGTAATGACTAATGGCCAGCATTGATCGAGTTAGCAGACCAGATACTGTTTAAACACCTTTACAGATCTGAGGAATCCTCACACTAACTTTGAGATAAGTACAACTATTTTCTCTGATTTACTTATTTATTTATGAGACACGGTCTCGCTCTGTCACCCAGACTGGAGTGCAGTGGTGTGATCTCGGCTCACTACAACCTCCACCTCCTGGGTTCAAGCTGTTTTTGTGCCTCAGTCTCCCAAGTAGCTGGAATTACAGGTACCTACCAACATGCCTGGCTAATTTTTTTGTATATTTAGTAGGGGTTTCAACAAGTTGGCCAGGCTGGTCTCGAACCCCTGTCTCAAGCAATACGCCCGCCTTGGCCTCCCAAAGTGCTGGGATTATAGGCGTGAGACACCACACTCGGCCTATTTTCTCTGTTTTAAAGACAAAGAAACAGAGGCTTAGAGACATTAATAACTTGACCAACATCAGAGTCAGTGCAATGGCAGAGAAGAAATCAAGCTAGGTCTGTCTAAGTATTCTTAAAAAAAAAAAAAAAAAGTCTTAAAGCATAAAAGCAAAGATGTCAAATAATTTATGTGTGTGTTTCATGGAAAATTTCACCCCACATACCTTGAGAGTTTGGTTTCTTACACAGCAAGGGGTACCACAGAGCCATGCAGGAACGATTCTCCTCATGTGATTTTCTTATAATTTAGTACATGGGACAATCACTCTGCCTGCCCTACCCCACCTCCACCCACAGACCTGATTCACTGACTTCCTGAAGTCTCCTAATTAGCATTGGTTATTGCACCGTATGACCTGAAGACCACATGTGTGTCATAGAGATTTGATGCACAACAACCTGGTACACTCTGCACGTCGATAGAAAGCAGTTTAAAAAATGTTTTAGCTTTTGATCTCAGGCAATCTTTAACCACGTCCAGCATTTGCTATGATTTTGTTTGCTGTGCCATTATAACTTTTGAACTATATGAGAGTTATATTGCCAGGAAACAATTAAAATGTTACCATCAAAACCATAACGAAAGAGACATCCTTCCTCTTCCAGGCTGAAAGTATAGAGACACTTCTCCCCTATTCCTCCTGCTAAGTACAACTAAAAACCTGAATATCAAATATAAAACAAACAGAAAAAGACTCTGACAGGAGGGGAGAGAGGGCAGACTGGCCAAGAACCTTGGCACCTGAGGAAGGGCACGGTGTAGATTTTTGGGTTTTCTTTTTTGCCTCATATATTTCAAACACGCGGCTGAAGAGGCCAGCAACTGTGAAAGACCAACAGTTGGCAGACAAAAGAAAAAGTCCCAATAAAACCTTATTTCTCCAGCCAAAGGACTAGGAAAGACCAGCCCCGCAGGGCAATACTTTTAGCCACAACTGCTCTATTCTAGCTGAACACCACGGAAAACTTTGGCCTCAGTCACCCGTTCACCGCAAAGGCTGAGTGAGGAGCCTAGACTTCCATCCCCATGAGACTGTAGCGAGGTGCCCCAACATCTCTCCTAGAGTGGAGCCAGAGAAGGTCAAAAAGGGAGCAGGTACTTTCATATCCATGGGTCATGAAAACAACGGGAGCAACCTGGACTTCCACCCACAACTGGCAGTAATAAGTCACATTTTTTCCCTCCCTACTGAGGTGGTGTCACAGAGGCCTAGTAGACAGTCAGGATGGCTACTATGGCCCAGCAGTAACAAAGCCGCTCCCACCACTTTGTCAGTAGAGACCACATGCAGAGCCAGAACTTCCACCTCAACCAGCAGTAACAAGAAGCCCTCTTGCCTCAGGTGTCAACGGAAGCCAAGAGGCAAAGCTGGATTTCTATCTCTGTCTCACCATAACATGTGGGCACTCACTGTTCCCCTGATCAGTGGTGTCACATAAAGCCAGCTAAAACAGAAGGTTTATGTAAGATCCCAAACCTTATAATATAGAAATGTCTTGGTCATAAGAGAAAATAATACATCCTATTAAGATCTAAGAAAATCTCAAATTGAATGAAAAAGATAATAGATGTCCACATTGCAATGTCAGACTGTTAGAATTATCTGACACATACAAAATGGTTAAGGACTTACACGTAAAATATAAAACTACACTACTTTTAGGAAAGAAACTAGGAGATAACATTTAAGACACAGGGCTAGGCAAAAAGAGTCAAAGCTTGAACCATAAAAAGAAATTAATAAACTGGACTTATACGAAATTAAAAATTTTTGCTCTGCAGAGCTTGTTAAGAGGATGAAAAAACAAGTTACAGGGTAGGAGAAGATACCTGCAAACCACATATTATAAAAAGAAATAAAAACTCAACAGTGGAAAAACAATCCAATTAAAAAAATGACAAAAAGACATGAAAAGACATTTTACTGAAGAGGATATTTAGATGGCAAATAAGTATGTGAAAAGATGCTCAGCATCATTAGCCATTAGGGACATGAAAATTAAAACCACAATAAGATACCACTACATAGCTATCAAAATGCTCTCCACTCCAAAAGAGACAACCCCAAATGCTGATGAGAGTATTGAGAAAGTGCACCGTTCATAACTTGTATATTATAGTATATATAGTAGAGCCACTATTTTCCATGGTAGCTATACCATTTTGTATTCCTGTATATACATAAATAGATACACATTTTTAACTGCTAGATATATTATTTCTTAATATTTTTTCTTAATGTTTTACATGAATATAAAATACAGATATAATATTAGACTCAAAATAGTGGCACTTCAAAGCACCTTGAAATTTGCCAATTGTAGACTAGGCATGGTGGCTCATGCCTGTAATCCCAACACTTCAGGAGGCCGAGGCGGGTGGATCATCTGAGGTCAGGAGCTCGAGACCAGCCTGACCAACGTGGTGAAACATTGTCTCTACTGAAAATACAAAAATTATCTGGGCATGGTGGCAGGCACCTGTAATCCCAGCTACTCAAGAGGCTGAGGCAGGGAGAATCGCTTGAACCCGGGAGGTGAGGTTGTAGCGAGCCAAGATTGCGCCACTGCACTCTAGCCTAGGCGACACAGCAAGACTCTGTCCCCAAAAAAAAATAAATAAATAAAATTGCCAATTTCAACCTTCTCATTTCCTAGCTAAGGAAACTGAGGCTGAGAAAAATTATGATCATGACTAGTCAGATTGAAAAATCCGGACTGAAAACTCAGGGCCCCTGACTCCTATTACTCTGTTTCACTCTTCTCATTTCCTCAAGCAATTTGATGGATGATAAGAAAATAAAAAGTTATCAAGTTGACTTGGGATATAAAATCTGGGATTAATTTAAACCGGACACGGTATGACTAATATCAAAGCTGGCTTTCTGCCATTAAAAACCGCTTATTCCAAGTTCCTTTAACAAACATGCTTTATATCTTGGTTTCCTTGTAAAATTAAGGTAACCTCATATGATTTTGAAATGCTCATGGGTTACTCTCCTAAGGTCAGATTTTCCAGACTAAACATCAAGCCACCCGCACGTGACTGAAGCTTTAACAAGCATAACCAGGCCCTGTTCCACGTGCCATCTGCTCTATGATCTTACAGTGACATCCTGGAACTGGAACCGCATTGCTGAGCTGGACGGCTGAGGTCGGCTGGTGATCTCCAATATGGTCCTCAGCAGAATATCCAGCAAGCTGGCCACTATCACATCTATTTCCTCCAGCACAGATTTTTCCTTAAGAGAGAAAAAAAATAATGTGTTCAGGAAACTGGGGTTTAACATGCACTTCAATCTAACAGAAAAGGGGAAATCAAAGAGTCAGAGAACTTGAGAGACCTGGATTTCACCTAAGTGAACGATCTCCTTTTACAGTAAACAAAGGCACAGAGAAGATAATGGCTTACCCAAGAGTACACAACTCAGTGGTGCCATGGATACCTGAGGTACAAGTAAAAAGGTGGGTGATATCATGAACGTACACCAGACACACCAGTCTAACTCAGAACACCAGCTAGGCTCCCAAAAGGGTGTGTGATCTCAGGCAAGTCAGTTTGCCTCTCTAAGCCTGAATCTTCACTGCAAGTCCATCCTGGTTCTTGGTCTATAATTTATCGGTTCCAGACTGTGCTTATATTTACTTTTCTCATCATTGGAGTTACATCAGTCATTTTCCAAAACTCTATTTTAAGTACAAATGGCTATTCCTATAAAAAATGATGTGTAAAAATCTTTGTAAGTAAATATTAGGAAATGGTGTTTGGCCCAAATACCTGTAGCTACAGAGTAGATCTAAGGTCATGTGGCCATGTGGAAACTGCTTCTCTGATGCAAAGCTAATAGTATCCACGCCTCAGGACTTGAAAGAGAAACCCAAATTGCTCTGCACTGACTGTATGTGGAATTGGTTTCTTATTCCACCTGCACAAAACAAAACTCTATGTACAAATGCTCCTAACCAAGGAGATCACTCTTTGTAAAAAATACTTTCAGAAACTACGAGTTTGAAAGAGTTTTTTGGCTAGGATCTCACGATAAATTTTCTTACTCTTGCAAGAAAACTACCAAGATTTTTCCTCCAATGACTTGGTTTCTGCTCTGAATGTCTACAGAGAGCAGAAGTTGTGGAGGTGATTTCTTTTTATTTCTCTTCTGCAGTTTTTGGTTTTGTGCAGTGAACTATCTAACTTAACATTTTACTCTCAGCAATTATAATTTGGAAAAAGATTCTAACTAGGCATAGCATAGTTATTCTTTGTAGAATTTTATAGAGTGGGGTTTAAAACTGAACTCATGCCTTCTGTCACCACGGTTCTGTCCAGTTCCAGATCACCTTTGGGGCCTGGATCATGGGGGTGGGAAAAAGTCAACTGCTTTGTTCCATGCAGGTTCCTCTTATCACACTTCCAGAGGCAGAATTTCCAGCTTTTTTCTCTCAAATGCCAACTCTGTTCCCATGCTACTGGGGCTCTATCTCCAACAACTCCACTGAGTTCCCATCCCAGCTCACTGATCTTCGGAAGCTGATCGTAACTGACAAATTGGGGAAACTGCAACCTAAAGGTAATAGGGAAGCAGAGAAACAGGATTCTTGGCACTCATTGCCAAACTCTGCTCCATAAAACCTGTTACCGATGAGCAAAATGGTTACTTAACAGTTGCATATTGGCAGAAGTGGAACAGGATATTCTCCATATGTGGATTTCACACCAGACCCCTGAGCCATGAACACAAATACTCTGAGTTGTCCCATTTATAGGCAAGCATGTGATTCTTCTCATTTTGCAGTGCATTCTCTAACGCAATTGCATTGCATCAAGAGTCAAGCACATTGATAGGAATCCCCAAATCCATAACAATTTGGAGATCACTGTTGGGGCCAAGTAATGGTTATATTGTAAGATACCCCTAATCTCCTGGAGCTGTCCTTTGCTTCAGCAATTTCCAGAGGACTCAGCCCGAGGATCATAGCCAAGTTCTGAGTATCATGAAGTGGCCTTTCACAGAATGGATCAAAAACGACTTCACGTTGCAAGAAGTAATTTATTCTTGCCACAGAGCAGTCATCATATCAAGATTAAAGACACGTGTGGGAGGCTTTGAGCTTTCTAATTTTTCTCACTCAGTATGCAGTTCTTCCTTGAAATACAAGTTTGGGGAACCCAGGTTATTTGGGGTTACAGAATCCCACAAGGTTAAAAAAATTCCTTCCAAAGAGAAGCAAAAAGTCCAGCCCAGCTGGAAATAAAAGTGAGTCTAAGAGGCTTCCTCTTTAGTGCGGTTTCTGTAGACTATTACAAGTTATTTCCAGAAGTCATTTGATGGGAACTATATACTATGACCTGTATTTACTTACCGAGCTATTTTTCTTGATGAGACAAAATACGTTGCTAAGGATACGTGCACACATGATCAGGTCCTTCTGTTCTTGCAAGTGAATGTGGAGGTGATGTAACACGACAGGCAGAAGAATGTATCGGGAATCTGAAGAGAGAAGAGTCATTAGTGTCACATCTGTTGGAGTCCCACGCAATACCTAGGGCAAATCCTTATCTACTTTTAATTCAATTTTAGTTGTTAAATTACTAACACATGTAGTTACAAAGGTGTTAGTTCTGCAAGGTTTATATTGAAAAACATCAGTTCCTTTCCCTAATGCACAATTCCTACACTCAGAAGGCCTTTGACACTTTCAGGTGAAATAGATTATCTTTTTAGAATTGTTTGTTTTACCTTTACATTTCTAAATCACATGCTTCTCTTGCTGTTTCCTGAATTTTCGTTAAGATAGACCACCTACTGACTTCCCACTATGGTAGATGAGGACTTAGTTTTGTTTTGTTTTTTTAACCCCCTGATATGATTTGGCTGTGTCCCCACCTAAATTTCACCTTGAACTGTAGCTCCCATAATTCCCTGTGGGAGGGACCTGGTGGGAGAGAATTGAATCATGGGGGTGGTTTCCCCTATACTGTCCTTGTGGTAGTGAATATGTCTCACGAGATCTGATGGTTTTTTAAAAGGTTTCTCTTTTCACTTGGCTTCATTCTCGCTTACCTGCCACCATGTAAGATGTGCCTTTCCCTTTCCTCCATGATTGTGAGGCCTTCTCAGCCACGTGGAACTGTGAGTACATTAAACCAGTTTTTCTTTATAAATTACCCAGTCTTGATTATGTCTTTATCAGCAGAGCGAAAGTGGACTAATACACTGCCTTTTCTCCCCCAAGCCTCTCAAAATGGTTATATCACAATTTCTGGCTAAGTTAACATTATGGTTTTGCTGCTGTTCTGATCTCTAAACCTTTGTACATGACTGGATTTTTGCTTGGTTTTGTTTTTCTCTCTTTGAAAGCTTTTGGGAAATTATCCCTGGTAATTCAAAATTTCATGATTATGTAACTTGCCTTGACCCTTTCAATCTATAAATTTGTGTTCTTCAGTTCTGGGAATTTGCCTTGAATTATTTCTAGGATTATTTTCTTCTATCCTTTGCCTGTAAATTCAACTACATTTACACTGAATCTCTTGAGCTATCTTCTGCTTTTCTAGGATGTTCCCCCTCTTTTTGTTCAACTTCCTGGTAATTTCCATACCTTATCTTCCAAATCATGTATTCCATTTTATTATTTATGCTATCAGCTATTTTATTTCTAAGAGCTTTCTCCCTCCCAGGACCAGTGTCATGGCTGTGTAACCTGAGAAGTCACACAGGTCCCTGTGCTCAGAAGGACCCTGTGCCTGGTGTAAGCGATGCTACTGCCACCTTGAAATTCTTAACTTTTGAGCACCAGGTCTTGTATTTTCATTATGCAGCCATTCCTGTTTATTTCTCTGAATGTTCTCTTTTCAGAGCTTCCCATTCTTGTTTCATAGATGCATTCTCTTCTCTCCCTGAGGAAATCCGAGATTTGTCAAAATTTGTTTTGAGGCAGGAAAACAGGGCCTGGAAGCAGGGAATCTAAGGTCAATTTGTTCTGACTTCCTAAAGCTGAACTGAGGAAAAACACTAAGGTCTGGGGCAGGGAATCTAAGGCCAATTTATGCTGACTTCCCAAAGCTGGATAAAAAGAGAAAACACCTGAGTTTGGGGGCAGGGACCTTAAGGCCTATTAATGCAAACTTCCAAAAGCTGAATCAAAAGGAAAAACCCCCCCCACTCCCCACGTCTGGGTAACAAGTATCAAAGTTTCCTCTCCCTGCAACTCTCCCCTTCACCACCTCTCAGATGGAAAGGGAAAGTGCCCTGGATTGACCACAGGCCAAGCAGACACCATCCCTTCATCTGCATAGGGTGCCAATTCACTTCAGCCTTTAATTAGCCATAGACCAAATCCTTCATCCAGATAAGGGACCTCAAAAGAAGTACTTCAAACCCAGAAAACTTTCTAACTGGGCCCTAGAGCTGCTTGCTCGGGCTGCCTCTCATTCTGTGGAGTATTTCTCGCTTTAATAAATTCCCGTTTTTGCTGCTTGGTTCCTGTGTTTCATTCCTTTGTTACTTTGCGTGTTTTGCCCAATTCTTTGTTTAGAATGCCAAGAACCTGGACATCTCACACTCAAGACCCTTCTTCTGGTAACAGTTTTGCTCCCTAAACTATCTTTTTCTTCCTAGTTACTCTTTTTTTTCTTTTTCCTTTTTTTTTTTTTTGAGACGGAGTCTCACTCTGTTGCCCAGGCTGGAGTGCTGTGGCGCAATCTCGGTTCACTGCAACCTCTGCCTCCTGGGTTCAAGTGTTTCTCTTGCCTCAACCTCCCCAGTAGCTGGGACTACATGCACGTGCCATCACGCCCAGCTAGTTTTTGTATTTTTAGTAGAGACAGGGTTTCACCATGTTGGCCAGGCTGGTCCTGAACTCCTGACCTCAGATGCTCCACCCGCTTCAGCCTCCCAAAGCGTTGGGATTACTTTTTTCTTTATTTATTTTGACTTCTGCTTTTCACATTAGGGGCTTTTCTCCAATATCTGATGATCCTTCTTTGTCCATTCATCTTTACAAGTAAGGTACTAAAATGCTAACTTGAAATCACAAAATCTCTGTATGCCTAGGAAAGCTTGTGAACTAATGAGGCATCACTGTTGGATGGGGAAGATAGGTGTTCTGCTGGGGCAGGGGTCCCCAGAGTTCAGTATCTGAGATAGTTTCTCTTGGGCTGATCAGTTTCTCTGAAGATGAAGGGTGCAATGCATATGAAAATTAATCAATTTCATCTTCAGAGCTACCCGATATTTTCAATTCCTGATCCTTTCTAAAGCCTACCTGAGTCTTCTGAGGTTCTGTGGAATAAATTAGTTTGCTCCTTGGCTCTACCCTAACTCCACACACACCATGCCCACATTTCAGCCTTGTCTTGTCTGCAAGTCAACTGCCACCCAATATCTGTAACTACAGATACAAAAACCCTTTTCAAAACTTTAGCAAATCAATTCCAACAATATATTAATATAAAGTTGATAACACCCTTGATATGTGATTGGGTTCCTCATCCTCCACCATCCTCAGGTGATATCTGATCACCTTGCCCTGTCCTCAGCAAGAATCCTGTTAGGTCAGTTTAACCAGAATCTGCACACTCCCTGCTCCCACCTCCCACCTTATCTTTAATACTTCCTCTTAATAATTTCCTGTGTATACACCCCAACTCTGTTCCTTGGCTATAAAGTCCCACTTACCCACGCTATATTAGAAATTTAGCCCAATCTCTCTTCCTGTTGCAAAATCCCTTTGTAGCCATCCCCACAGCTATCACTATGACCCTCACCTTGAAAAAAGCCTGCCTTACTGTCCTCTGAGCTCAAGCTAAGCCATCATACCCCCTGTGACCTGCACATATGCATACAGATGGCCTGAAGCAACTGAAGAACCACAAAAGAAGAGAAAATAGTCAGTTCCTGCCTTAACTGATGACAGTCCACCTTTATGATTTGTTCCTGCCCCACCCTAACTGATCAATTGACCTTGTGACATTCCTTCTTCTGGACAATGAATCTCAGGAGCTTCCTAGCGAGCACCCTGTGACCCCCGCCCCTGCTCGCAAGAGAACAACCCCCTGTAACTGTAATTTTCCATCACCTACCCAAATTCCATAAAACTGCCCCACCCCATCTCCCTTTGCTGACTCCTTTTTCGGACTCAGTCCACCTGCACCCAGGTGATTAAAAAGCTTTATTGCTCACACAAAGCCTGTTTGGTGGTCTCTTCACAGGGACGTGCATAACACTTACCATCCTCAGCAAATGTCATTAAATTTTTTTTCTTTAACAGATGCTGAGGTAATTCAATGGAGAAACAAGTTTTTTCAACAAATGGTGCTAAAACAATTGGATACACATATGTTAAAAAAATTGAAAAAAACCCTCTATCCTTACCTTACCCCAAATACAAAATTTAACTTGGGATAGATTATAGACCTAAATGCAAAGGTTAAAAGTATAAAAGTTCTGAAAGAGCCGGACACGGTGGCTCACGCCTATAATCCCAGCACTTTGGGAGGCTGAGGTGGGTAGATCACGAGGTCAGGAGATTGAGACCATCCTGGCTAACATGATGATACCCCGTCTCTACTAAAAATACAAAAAATTAGCTGGGCGGGGCGGCGCGCACCTGTAGTCCCAGCTACTAGGGAGGCTGAGGCAGGAGAATCGCTTGAACTCGGGAGGTAGAGGTTGCAGTGAGCCAAGATTGCACCAATGCACTGTAGCCTGGGAGACAGAGTGAGACTCCGTTTCAAAATAAAAAAAAAAAAAGTTCTGAAAGAAAACATAGGAGAAAATCCTAGTGACCCTGAGTTAGACATAGATTTCTTAAACAGGTACAAAAACCTCAAACTATCAAAGATAAGTGATAAGTTACATTTGATCAAAATTAAAAATTCTACTTGACTTGCACCACTGACCCTGTTCAAGATCCCTATTTGTTGCCTTCTTTCTACTTGAGGACCCAAGAATCAGACTGCTTAGATTAGAATTCCAGTTCTGTGAAAGACTAGCCTCAGTCTTTTCATCTGTAAAACGAGGACAGCAATGGTAACTCCTCCTGGGATTGTTTTACGGATCATAGTAGCTAGCAGTGCTTGGAATGCAATGAGTGCTATGTAAGTGTTATTCTCCTTTCTTCCTCTTTCAATTTTTTTCCTCTATCTATAGATAAAAGTGATTCTGTATGCTACTAAAAATCATAAGGAGTGCAAATAAAGCATCCATAACTGGGAAAGTGCCTTTCTCCTTCTTTTTTTTTTTTTTTTTTGAGACAGAGTCTCGCTCTGTCGCCCAGGCTGGAGTGCAATGGCACAATCTCGGCTCACTGCAACTTCTGCCTCCTGGGTTTCAGTGATTCTCCTGTTTCCGCCTCCTGAGTAGCTGGGATTACAGGCACACACCGCCATGCCCGGCTAATTTTTTGTATTTTTAGTAGAGACGGGGTTTCACCATGTTCCCCAGGCCGGTCTTGAACTCCCGAGCTCAGGCAATTCACCCGTCTCAGCCTCCCAAAGTGCTAGGATCACAGGCGTGAGCCACCACACTCAACCAGAGTCTCCTATTTCTTTGGTGCCTGCCACTGGGTTACCTGAGGTCTGGCCTCAGGTTTAGCATCAAAACAGACAACATAAGGCACAGGCATTCTATACATGAAGAAAACAAATATATACAGAATATGCAAATCCAAACTTGTAAAATAATTCATTGCAAGACCTTCTTTAAACAGTAAGCCTCACCAAGGAACTTAAATACTTATTTACAAATATCAATTACTTGACAAAAAGAACCAGGAAAACAAAAAACAAAAAACAAAAAAACAAAAAACCCTGAGAATTTAAGTGCCAGGAGTCACTGCCCAGTAATGTTTAATTAGAAAGGAAGATAAAGCTTATCTGATATGTTCCTTCAGCTAGGGGGATGTGATTTCTAGAAATTCAATTTGCAGCCAACTGTTAAGAAAATGTCAACTGCAAAAAAGGAAGGTAGACAAATAATTCGTGTGTGGCATGTATAAAAAGAAATACATAACAACCTAGCTTGCAGATTCGCTTTTTCTCCATTACCTGGGCAATGGCAGCCAGTGCAATTGATAGAATGGGTGGGTAAATGCCAAACAAGCTGACTGGTTGATATGCTAATTCTTACCTTTAAAAGAAAACAACCAGGCCCATTAAATAAGACTCCTCATAAAGCAAACCCAAGTTGAACATTCACTAACTTTCCATGCATTTAACAATAGAATCTGCCGTGCAGATTCTCTCCTTGAAAGGGCTGATACACTCATATTCCACATCTCAGATAAAGCTCACGGTGTTTTATGTCTCCTTGAGTGTATAAGGAGTGACTCTCATTTACTTTTTTGCTATACACTTGAGTGGATATACAGCCAGCTCCCATCAGTAATCCCCAATGGACACGGGACTAGGAAGGAGCAAGGGAAGCTAAGAAATGGGGGTAGATTTCCTCCTTTAGGTTAATTTTGAGGAGTCATACTTTGGTCTCTATCAATAAGCTTTAGACGGATCCTTGAAGTCAGCATCGGTCACCAAGAGAGCGAGGTCTTTGAGTCCCATGGCAACACACGATGGTTGGCCATGACATTCCACAAACTGGGCTCTAGCACGGGCTGGACATGGGCACTGCTGTGGGGCGGCCTCAGTAGGGGGAGATTGTAAACAAGGGAGGCAGAAGGACACGCAGCAGCACAGCTTTGCATGTAGCAGAACTGCTGACTACAGAAAGCCTGACATCAGAGCTGGGATGGGCCTCTGTGATCAAAGCCACCAGGAATTGAACTGCCAAAGTCACAGCCAGTCACAAAACCTGCAAACAAGCCTTTCAGATACTGGAATACAGACAACAAGAACTCAGAGAGGAAAGGACTGCAGATTCAGTGGGCTACGTTCTCATGAAGACAATGTCAGGATCACAGAGGAAAGCAACAGTGGAAGGCTACGGATGATCCCTGTATTAAGCTCCCAGATCCCACCCACTGGCTTTAATTGCACCCTAAATGCCTCCGCCTCAGGCATCTTTCCTAAAGCAAGACACATGTACTGTGTACATCTTACTTTTGGTAGTTGTGCCACCTCCTGGCCTGGGACTCCTTACATAGCCGCCCTGCCACACACTGTTTTATTGTCATATTCATGCTCATCCTTAGCTCAAAAGTTGCTTTTCCAATAAGATTTTTTTAAATACACATCATTTATTCAGCAGTGTTTTGTTTGTTTGTTTGTTTTGTTTTAGATGGAGTCTTGCTCTGTCGCCCAGGCTGGAGTGCAGTGGCATGATCTCCGCTCACTGCAACCTCCGCCTCTCAGGTTCAAGTGATTCTCCTGCCTCAGCCTCTGGACTGGCTGGGGCTACAGGTGCGGTCCACCATGCCTGGCTAATTTTTGTATTTTTAGTAAGGGAGGAGACCACCCCTCATATTGTCTTATGCCCAATTTCTGCCTCCAAAGAAAGAAGAAATAAAAACTAAAAGGCAGAAATGAAATCCACAGGCAGACAGCCTGCGCCATACCCTGGGCCTGGTAGTTAAAGATTGACTCCTGACCTAATCAGTTATGTTATCTATAGATTAACAGACACTGTATGGTAAAGCACGGTGAAAATCCCTGTCCTGTTCTGTTCCGTTCTAATTACCGGTGCATGCAGACCCCAGTCACGTACCACCTGCTTGCTCAATCGATCACGACCCTCTCACGCGGACCCCCTTAGAGTTGTAAGCCCTTAAGAGTGACAGGAATTGCTCACTCTGGGAGCTTGGTTTTTGAGATGCGAGTCCTGCTGATGCTCCCGGCCGAATAAAGCCCTTCCTTCTTTAACTTGGTGTCTGAAGGGTTTTGTCTGCAGCTTGTCCTGCTACATTAGTAGAGACAGGGTTTCACCATGTTGGCCAGGCTGGTCTCAAACTCCTGACCTCAGGTGATTCACCTGCCTCGGCCTCCCAAAGTGCTGGGATTACAGGCGTGAGCTACCGCGCCCAGCTATTTAGTAGCTTTTGCTACTGTATCCTGATCCCTAACCCACGACTCAGTCAGTACCTAGTGTTTATGAAACATCTATTAAGCACCTACTTTGCACCAGGCACTATTAGAGAAGCTGGAGATATCATTGTGATCAAGGCAAATAAAGTCCCTGGCCTCTGGGGTTTTCCCTTCTGGGGTGGAGGAGGGAAACAGACATCAATCAATGAAATACCCAATTCTCTATTTCATTACAACTGTGCTAGGTGATTCAAGAAGCAAAACACAGTGTACTATAAAAGTGATAATTGAGTGGGTGGGGCAGCAAGATTTCTTGAGAGAATAAGAGACTAAACCATGAAGGATAAGTGGGAATTAACTCTGTTAGGCAGGAGCTGAAGAAAGTGGATTCCAGAGAAAAGTAGCAAGGAGATGGGATGAGACAGGTGGACGGGGCCACATCATGGGGCATGGAAGATCAATTCTGGAGCGTGCCCCGCAATAAAACAGAACTGGGATGTGAGTAGGAGCTGGAAGTGACATCATCTGGTATGATTCTAAAGGTAACTTTGGCTAATAGATGGGTAGGCGAAAGGAAATACAGGAAACAAGGAGAGAAAGGACAGAGGCAGCTCAGAACAAGTGCGGCTGGACAGGAGAGGAGGCAGTGGGGGTGTGGAGAAGCTACAGACTCACGTGAGGTGTCTTGGCTATGGACAGAGACAAAGGGCAAAAGGGAGAAGGAATGACTCTGAGGCTTCTAGGTGGATGGTGCTGCCACCTACTGAGCTGAGGAAGAGTAAGCTCAGAGAGAAAAAAGTTGAGATTTCCATTTCAGTCATGCTGAGTTTAAGGAGCCTGTGAAATATCCACAAGAGATGTTAAGAGCACAGCTGGATACTCAAGTTTGGAGCCCTGAGGAGAAATCTGGCCTAGAAATACAAACGTGAGAGTTGGGTCAGCACATGGATGGCACTAACTGAGGCTAAGCAGGTGGAATGAGACCCAAGATTTGCTCAGATTTCCCTGCTGCATGGCATCCTGGAAACATGCCCCATCACAAATGCTGCTGTACTTTATCATATTATAATTACTTGTTCGACATCTACTTTTGTGCTTTACTGTAAACAGACATGGGGCAGGGACTCTATCGGTTCAATTTGTTATAGTATTTCCATCATAATATATTTCTAAGATAATACTGTGGAGTTTGCCCATAATAAATATTTGTTGAATGAATGAACTCCATCATGAGTTCTACTGGATATTACAGGCTACTGAAATAGAGCCTGGCATTTCTGTCTTCAGGTTTAAACAGAGCTTAAACAGGAAGAGTGCAGGAGGCCCATTATCAGTCTAGTTTACAATGACTCCATCTGCTGGTGCTTGCTCTGAGCACGGGGAGACAGCGATTCCCACTACCTTGCAAGCCACGGCAGCTGCCTGTGACACACACGCTCCCCATCCCTCTGGAAATCTGTGCAAATGTGGATGAGTGACGTGTAAGAAATGAAATAATACAGGTGTCACCCTTTCCTCAGTAATGCGCTTGCTATACTGTCAATCAGCATTGAAAAGTTCAGAAACATAGTAAGAGAACTAAGTTGAAAGGGAGTCTTGTGACTCCCAAAATATGTGAGTTTACATTTGTTTTCAAAACCCACAGTGAAAACCTAGGGGCAACTATGATTTCAGTGAGGCATATTTTTCATCTTAAGTTCTATGTGCAGGGTGAGGTGTTACCTAAAACTCTTAATTTTATCTTTGCCCTGTCTAGAGACAGACGTAGAAACTATCTTTCAAAGATACATCTTTCTAGGTTCTTCATTAAGAACATCCACTTAAACATGGTTATAGCTGTTTAAACTTTAACAATAACAACAACAAAAACAGAAAACCCAAAATCATTATGTGGGCAAATCTTTCATAAAATCCAAGAAAAGAGCCTGAAACCCAGTGGAAACTGTTACACTTTCAGCAAGTGCTTTCAGAGCTCCCTGATGGTGAAGAACACCCGGAAAGGCATTCGCCCCTGAGTCTTTTCCCTTTGGAAAAGCCTGGGAGAGGGAGCCAGAGGGGAATACAGGTAAGGGGGAAGAAGTGGGGTGAGATAAAGGGATAGAGACTGAAAGAACAGAACACTAATGATTTTTAGTCAAAGGCTTTCTTGAGGTCCCAGGTAGTTTTTGAAAATATACTTTTATATTGGATCATCATCACAAATTTCATATGAAAAAAACTAAGGTCTGTACATTTTTTTCCAGTGGTCCTGCATTATTACTCTGCTTCTAGAGAAGAAAGAAGCCCTTATTTACATAACTTTATTCTTTATAAGGATTCTATATTTTGCAAGTCCTGGCTAGCAGAAAAGTTCTAAACAAATGTCATTTTTAAGAATAAAAGAAATTTAATCACTTGCAATGCAATAAAACCCAACACTAAACTGCACTTTACAGTTCTAAGAAATAAAAGCTACTAGGCACCCATCAACTGTAGTAAGATTTTATTCCTGAAGTTGTCAGATTAACAGAAAAACCTATCAAACATCCTTTCTTTATATTATGGCCTAAAGTGTTGGGGAGGGCATTAATTCTTAGGTATATTTTAAAAACAGAGTAATAGTCTACCTTTCTCTTTCTTTCCCTTAATTTTTTATTGCAGTTTTGTATAAAATCCACAAGATTCTTAATGGGGACTGGGGAGTTTCTGCCAAAAAGAAAAAAAACAAAAACAAAACAAAAAAATACTTGATTACTTTAAAAAATACCTACCCTAAAACACTTATTTTTTAGTTTGTAGGCAAAAGCAAGTCATACCAGCAATCTTCTCACCAATGGTACATGATCAGTGCCTTTAGGTCTTTATACTCACTTCTATTATCTGTGCTGGGTTTTTGCCTGATAAACTGTTCAATTCTTCCAGAATAGAAACATATATAGTTATTTTTTAGCAAGAAAATGGCTCAGCATTACCTGCAGACATCTGCTAAACAAATCAAGTACTAAGCAGTGGTGACAAATGCAAAGTGAATGTAAAACCCACAGCTCTAGTAGAATTTGACCTTGCAAAGTCTGGGAGACCCTGTTCCTGACCTCTCACTACCATGCCCTAAACTATGTCTCTCGGCTACCCTCCACGCACCCTTCTTCTCCAACAATCCCTTTACATCAAATCTACAGCATTGCCAAAACTGTCTTCTCCAAAACTATTAGACTTTTCTATTCATGGCCTTCAGCAAATAGGAAGAATAAAATCTGGGGGAGAAAGGGAAAAATGAGTTGCTGATTTTTAATGCTTTAAATAAGTCCACCTGGATCCCAGATTATTTAGACATCAGATACCAATCTATTTAGATTCCAAATGTTATCTGTGTCCTTCAGGTTTGGTCAGATGTTCTAGAATCTGACCCCGGGGATGTGACTAAGGGGGTGATTCAGTCCTCCTGCCCGCTCTGTCCAGCTGTGTGGCTGCCCAGAGACCCTTAACACAACCTGTCTCGAATCTTCCCAGGACAACATTCCATTCCTTTCTGTGGTGTTGACATTCACATATGTCCTTCTTTCTGTCTTCTCTATGTGTTAATTTCTACTCTAAGCTCAACCATGACTATTCTGCAGCCATGTGTGTTACTTTGCATGCCTCCTCTGCTTTTTTCTCCTTGGGATTTGTGATGGTTAATTTTAACGTATCAACTTGTCTGGGCCATGGGGTGCCCAGATAGTTGGTTAAACATTTTTCTGGGTGTGTCTGTGAGGAAGTTCCTGCAGGAGAATAATACTGGAATTGCTGGACAGAGTTTAGCAAACTGTCCTCCCCACATGGTGAGCCTTGTCCACTCTGTTGAAGGCCTGAATCGAAGAAAAGGCTGAGTAATGGAGAATATGCTCTCTCTTCCTGATGATCTTCAAGCTAGGACAATGGTCTTCTCTTGCATTCGGACTTGGACTTGAACTGTAACTTATACCATTGTCTCTCCTGCTTCTCAGGCCTTTGGTCTCAGACTGAAACTATATCATCAGCTGTTATGGGTCTCCAGCTTACTGACTGCAGATTTCTCAGCCTCTATAATCACGTAAACCATTTCCTTATGACTCCTTTCCTTCCTTCCATCCTCCTCCCTTCCCTTTCTTTCCTTCCTTCCCTCCCTTCCTTCCTTCCTCCACGTATATACACACATACCCTATTGGTTCTGTTTCTCTGGAGAAATCTGACTAATACAGGATTCTAATAAAATGTCAACTTCTAGAACTTTCTAGTTGTCTCCATGGGCTTGTAACATCTAAGGTCTGAAAAGGTTTTGAAATTCATTTTCTTAAAATGTGAGCCAACTGTACTCTTTGCTTCCCCCTTTTTTTGAGACAGGGTCTCTATCTGCCAGCCAAGCGGGAGCGCAGTGGTGTGATCATGGCTCACTATATTCTCAACCCCCTGGACTCAAATGATCCTCCCATCTCAGCCTGCTGAGTAGCTGGCACCACAGGTATGCACCACCACACCTAACTATTTTTTGTTTATTTTTTGTAGAGATGCTGGTAATATCTTAATTTCGGCCCATTGTGAATAATCTTGGACTTCCACCCTACGGACCAGTAGGATAAGAAGTTTGTGTTATTTATTTATTTATTTATTTTATTTATTTTTGAGATGGAATTTTGCTCTTGTTGCCCAGGCTAGAGTGCAATGGCACTATCTCAGCTCACTGCAACCTCTGCCTCCTGGGTTCAAGCGATTCTCCTGCCTCAGCCTCCCGAGTAGCTGGGATTACAGGCACTTGCCACCAGGCCTGGCTAATTTTGTATTTTTAGTAGAGACGGGGTTTCTCCACGTTGGTCAGGCTGGTCACGAACTCCCAACCTCAGGTAATCCTCCTGCCTCGGCCTCCCAGAGTGCTCGGATTATAGGCGTGACCCATTGTGTCTCGCCAAGTTTGTGTTGTTTTAAGCCACTAAGTTTGTGATTATTGTCACAGCAGCAATGAGAAATGACTACACCATAACTATATCTAAAATGAGTCCTATTTCCACATTTTGGTGATGCTATTGTTTTGTGTTTATAATAAAATAATTTTTTTTAACCCATTCCTTGTTATTTGGATACAGTTATCTCTGGGGAAACATGATAAAACCTAGGGCATTCAATCCCAAGTTCCCCATCCCCCCAAAGAACCCTTAGGTGTTGTAAAAATTGTGTATGTGTGTGTTAATTTTTTAAATGGAAGGTCAGAAGTGTGAGGCTTAACCCTTCTACCTTTTATTTTGAGTGGACCACTGGGCACTCTTTTATTATAGTTCTTTAGTTATACAGTTTTATATTGTCCCTCTTCTTTCCCCTCCAGTCAGACAGAATCAGCCTATTTTTGTGAGATATACCAAGGCCCTTGTCAGGATCACACTCTCCAGTTAACCACAACCCAAGATATCACGTCCTGTTCTCTGACACTGTCTGTGGAGCCTGCTGTTTGCATTTCACATCTTCTTTTCCTTCCCACATCTCCTCTTTCAACTAGACAACATAAATATGCCCATCAGTCCCCCAAGTCCACAGTTTCTGACTTAGAATGCCAAAGTCACTAGAAACACTTTCCACGTTTCCCTAGCAGTATTGTGTAGTCCCATGTGATTTAAACAGAAGATACTCTGAGCCCTGGAAGGCTCTCAGGGACACTTCGTAGTTTTCCCCATAAAGATGGGCTCCTTCTTGATGTGTTCTGCCTGGCCCATCTATACATCACAGTCTCTTCAATGAGTCAGGAAACACCAAGCCAAGCCACATCCTGTTGCAGCAGGGACAGAAGCCTTTTCTCTGTTCAACATCTGCGTGAGATAAGGATTCTGTTGATCGTGAGCCACTTTTGCTTCTCCATAATCATCCTCCATGGCGAGCTTCCCACACATGAGCAGACAGGGTTTCCTCTTCTTCTCTTCCTCTTCCATGCCACCATATCCACAATTACCAGCTTCCCCGCACTGGCCCTGAGCCTCTCTTCCAGGGCACTGACACAGACCCTGCAGGGTCAACATTTCTTGGGTCTCATGAGTCCTTCCATCCCTTACCATAGTACATGTTCTCATCAATTCCCACGGGACCCAACATTCTTTATCCTGCATCGCAGCAGCTTCTTCTCTGTGTATCTTTCAAGTCCTGATTTCTCTATTGCCTACAGAGCATCAGGAACCAATAAGGAACTGGGTCCAAAGACAGATTACATTGCTCAGAGGCAATGAACACAAACCCCTCATAATATTTTCCTTACATTTGAAAACAATTTTGATGACTGTCTTGCTTTCTTAGTGTAAGACGTTAACTTAACAAAGAATTATCTGGTCATTGTGGGAGAAATATGGCAGAAATTAGCAATTCCTCTGAGACAGGAGAGAACTTTTCTTAGTGTGGTGAAAGCAGGGTTGGTGCTTGAGTTACAGTAGGGTGCTCCATCGGGACCTACATCCCCTGTACAGTCCCTGTTCCCAACCCCGGAGAGATTCCCGAGTCACTGTACAGAACCCTTAGGGCTCTGAGCAGCAGAGTCAGAAAACCACTACAAGAAGTATCTTTTCTCCAGGAAATGTTTTCATTGGGAGAAATTGGAAGGTTGAACTTTCTTTTACATTGTTTGAAGTGCTATTTCAGAAAAAATAATTAGAAACATCTCCAAAGTCCTTCAAAAGGAGAAAAAATAAATTAACTGTGGTATGTTCATACAGTAGAATATTGTACAACAGTAAAAAACAACAAAGTAGAGCTATATCTAGTGGCATGGAAAAATATAAAAGTATAATATTAGGCTGGGTGCGGTGGCTCACGCCTGTAATCCTAGCACTTTGGGAGGCTGAGGTGGGTGGATCAGCTGAGGTCAGGAGTTCAAGAGCAGCCTGGCCAACATGGTGAAACCCCATCTCTACTAAAATACAAAATTAGCCAGGCAAGATGGTGGGTGCCTGTAATCCCAGCTACTCAGGAGGCTGAGACGGCAGAATCATCTGAACCTGGGAGACGGTGGTTGCAGTGAGCCGAGATTCTGCCACTGCACTCTAGCCTGGGTGGTTGAGCAAGACTCTGTCTCAAAAAAACAAACAAACAATATATAATGTTAATCAAAAAAAGCACTCCAAAGAGTGACATACAATGTAGTGTTATCATTTAAAGATGAAATGATTTAAAAATTTGTAAAGAAGAAAAAATCATATAATATATTTTTAAAGCTATGTAATAAAGGAATAGAAAATAGGAACCATAATCTCTGATAGTGGAAATTTCTATGAAGGAAGTGGGAGCCTAGACAGGAGGACCTTGAGTATATCTGTGATGAATTCTTAATAAAAAATCTAAAGCAAGGCCAGGTGCGGTGGCTCACGCCTGTAATCCCAGCACTTTGGGAGGCCAAGGTGGGCAGATTACAAAGTCAGGAGTTCGAGACCAGCCTGACCAATGTGGTGAAACTCCATCTCTACTAAAAATACAAAAATTAGCCAGGTGTGGTGGTGCACGCCTGTAATCCCAGCTACTCAGGAGGCTGAGGCAGGACAAACACTTCAACCTGGGAGGCAGAGGTTTCAGTGAGCTGAGATCGCACCACTGCCCTCCAGCCTGGGCAACAGAACGAGACTCTGTCTCAAAAAAAAAAAAAAAAAATCTAAAGCAAATAAATGGTAATGTTAAGATTTGTTAATGATTTGCCATTATTATGATCTATTCTTAAATGTATATACAAAATATTTTACAAGAAAATATGTAAAAAATTGTTTACTATATATAAAACTATTTCAAAAAATTATACATACATACACATTCATATGGGAAAATCATTCTTTTTTTCTTTTTTGAGACAGGGTCTTGCTCTGTTGCCCAGGGTGGAGTACAGTGGCGCCACCTCGGCTCACTGCAACCTCTGCCTCCCAGGTTCAAGCAATTCTTCTGCCTCAGCCTCACGAGTAGCTGGGATTACAGGCACCTCCCAACACACTTGGGTAATTTTTTTGTATTTTTGGTAGAGACGGGGTTTCACCATGTTGGCCAGGCTGGTCTTGAACTCCTGACCTCAAGTGATCTGCCTGCCTTGGCCTTCCAAAGTGCTGGGATTACAGGTGTGAGCCAATATGCCTGTCAGGGAAAATAATTCTTAATGGAATTTATTTTAATAAGTTTTTTACTTGGGAGGCTGATTTAAATTTCTTAAAATAAACTTTAAAATGAGATTAGCAGTCACTCTGGTATTTCTTCGGGGAAAAAAAACCAGAAGAAAACAAGAGGCCATGGAACGTACTAACAGTTATTACAACAAAATCAATTTAAGTAACTGACCACTTGCTCTCGGGGTAAAGTAAAAAACAATAATGCAAAGTTTCATATAGCTTCAGAATGCAAACTGATGAAAACCTTTTAAAAACAAAAGAGACAAATAAGGATCCTATCAGGTACCTGTAAGCCTCTCTGAAGGAAAGTGTTAAATCCCATCAAACATAAAAAACAATAATTTAATCATTAGTTTTCATTATTTCCAGAAATAAAGTTTTAATTGCCATACTTTTGTATTTGACTACTAAATACATTTACCACCCAAATAAACAATGGTTTTGAGAAAGTGCCTTTAAGTTTTTTGTTTTTAATTGTATCTGCTGACCAATGGCTACAATGCACAAAATGGCTTTTTAGAGGCAAAATTTCCTCCAAGAGACTCAGCACCCTACCTGGGTTGGTATAAAGCTGGCTTTCCACGGTTTTGCCAATGCACTGCAGTTTGATGGCCTGCAGGGAATCATCCACGTGCAGGATGGTCGGCAGACTGCCCAGAGTGTCCTGGACCAAGTTAGCCACTTCCCGGACATCAAAGAGCTTCAACAGTTCTGAGTACACGGCGGGGAAAGAGCTCAGAAACACAGCCTTAAAAAGAAGAAAAAATTTAAATGAACTCCCAGATATGCCATGAGAAATATGCTGCACAGCGTCAGTGAGTTTAAGGACCGTGGCAAGTGTTTTTGAATGGTAGGAATACAAGTATGAAATGTTTCTGTTACCTAAAGCTAAAAGGTAAATTTTTAAAAAGTGCAGCAGAATAGGACAGTTTTTGAAATGTACAAAGGAGCAGCATAATAAAAACTGGGAAATTTTGGAAAATCACTGACATTAGCAAAGAGATTGACAAAAGCCTCACAGAATAAGTGAAGTGCATCATGATTGAATAGAAAGAACGCTCAACCAAGACCTGGATTGTAGTCACTTATATTCATTCCTTTTGGAAGCAGCTTTCTGAAAAGCTCACTTAAATCTCATTCATGTTTAAGAAACCAAACACGTTAATTCCTCCAAAGCACTCCATTTCTGATTTAAGAAAAAACACAGGCCAGGGCATCAGAAGACCTAAGTCATATATAGTATTAGCTTTGCTTCCAATCAACTCTGTGACTTTGGAAAGTTATTTGAGCACCCTTTAGTTTCATCATTTAGGCTTTAGTTTCATCTCTCGTAAAACAAAAAGATCATTACAAGATCTTCAAGATCTATTTTAAACCAAGAACTGTGTGTACAGACTAAGAACAATATTTTTATGTAAATAAAAAACCCAATAATCATTTCTTATGGGGAAAAAAGATGCTCACATCAAATCTCAAAGGGCATACTTAAAAAATTCGGCTAGGATTATACATCAAAACAAACAAAGTCAGCCTTTTAAAATTCCACAAAAGGAGGGCAATGGAAGAAGAGTCGACTAGCTTCAACTGTACCTCGTCAGGGAAGGCACGTGTTTCTAATATGCTAAGATTCAAGTGCTAGTTGGCGTACCAATAAGATCTGGCTCCATCAGAAAGTAGGTCGCGTCTACATGTGCTGATGATTCAAACACAGACTCAAACTCAAATTTAAGAATTTTAGTATTTATTTATTTATACAGCAGTAGCAAAAATATCTAGAAGAGCCAAGATCTGTTTTTGATGCCAGAGCCATCAAAATACTTGAGGTGCTATAAGTCAACAGTGATGGCCCTTGGCTCTTAAAAATTATAGATTTACTTGAATATATTTAAAGTTAGTAACTTGGTATTCTCTGTTAGAGCCTGTATTTATATAACCTTCATGTCACCCTGCAGAGAGCTGAGTCATACCGATGAAGTTAAATAAAATGAGCCCAGCTTTCTGATGACTGAAAGTCAACTAAGTTGATTTTCCTCAGGTATCCCTTAATTTATCCATTATTTATTTATTTATTTATACATCTTGACTTCAAAAAGGTATCTGAATGTGCCTACAGTGTAAGATACACATATAATAGGATGATTAAAAAGGATAAAGGAACAAGGATCTTGTGATGACAGCAGGAAGACAGCTATGCCAGGGCAAGCTGATTGTTTTTACTGCAAGTAAAAATAAAAGTACAATTCAATTTTGACCTTCCTGGTAGCCAGGACACACAGGGAAAGATAACTATTGGGAATCGTCTAGCAGAGTTTGGGCTCATATTCCTTCTGACATTCTTCTTCTTTTAGGGATCTTGTGGTAGGGGGTGTGTGTCCATGAAATGGAAAGCTAAGAACCACTGTTGCACTAGCTGGGTTAGTCCTTAGTCCTTCCAGGACAGGGCTAACAAGAACAGTGTCATCAGCAAGTTGCATTTGGGACAGGAGGACTAAATAAACCTACCCAATAGGACCAGGACGGATACATCTGTGGGGTAGCTTCCCATCAAGCCAACCCAAAGGACTGTGGGGATGGCCTCTAGAAGACAGCGTTTGCCCTGAGTTGTAGCCCACATGGAAAAAATGCAAAATGGAGCAAGGAAACCAGGTTTCTGCCTCTAAGGCAGCCTAATAGTAAAGCTTGGACCAATTCAGAGCCGAATTTTATTTGACTGTAAATGTGGCAGGCAGGATTCTAAGACGACTCCCATGACCCTGTCCCCTGGTGGTGACCCTGTCCCCTGGTGGTGTTCCTGTGATTACATAATGTCACATGGCAAAAGAGATTTTGCAGATGTAATCAAGATTACTCATCAGTTGACCTTCAAATATGGAGATTTGTCCAGGTGGGTCTCATCCAATGACATGAGTCCCTAAAACAGTTTTCTCTGGCTGGTAGCAGGAGAAGTAGTCAGAGAGATTCAAAGCATGAGGAGAATCTGACATACTGTTGCCGGATTTGAGGATGGAGCAGCCATGTGCCAAGGACTGCAAGTGGCCTCTGGCAGCTGACAGCACCTTCCCCCACTGGCTGACTGCCATCAAGGAAACAGGGACGTTAGTCTTCTGAAAACAAACATTTTCTGCCAACAGCATAAAAGATCATGAAAGTAAATTCATTTCCAGGCCTCTAGATAACACATGAAAGCCAACACTTTGATTTTGGCTTTAGGAGATCCTAAGGAAAGGACCCAACCAAGCCTGCCTGGAATTCTGACCGATAGAACCGTGGGCTAATAAATGAGTGCTGTTTAAAGCCATTAAGCTTATGGTCATTTCTTATACAGAAAACTAACACGTCGGATCCACTGAATTAGTGGCACTGCCTCTGCAGAGAGTACATGGGATCAAAAGGGAACCTGGTATGGGCAGAGGTGTGTGGCATTTCTTGTCTTCCCCAAATACAAAGAGGCAAAGTTCTCATTGCTTGATAAAGAAAACTAACCATTTTATCATTTTATATGGATTTTTTCTTAGCATCAAACTAAACTAAACATAAATTACCACATCAAAATATACAGCTTAAGTGATACTTGCACAAAATAACAGAGAATGACTTCAGCAGAGTTTACAAAGATGTTCAGAAACTTTACGGGCACATTTACATATTATCTCTTGATTAAAAGCTGAGAGCAAAAAATATCAAATATGATTCTTTGAAGGTGCTAAAGTTGTTTCTAAAATTTGCTGTGGGATAGAGCTCAGAGAATCAAGAGCAGTGGGAGTCAGTGTGTTGAAGAGGTGAAAGCGAGCTGCTCCACTCTGCTGTACCCCCGTGGCCCAAGCCACCTTAGGGGGACCTCCAGGATCCAGTGGTACAACAAAGGTAAAAAAAAAAAAAGTCTCCTGAATCCCTAAGAAGAAACCATGCCTTACGGTTACTCTTAAGAGTAAGAAAATATTTTTCAGGTGTGAATGAGGCAAGTTTCATCTCTGTAACTGATAAAGGGTAAAAAAAAAAATCTCAGGGTGAAAACTCAAATTCTGAATTACTTTTGTAGAGATAGTAAACTTCTAAGAACTCTGATCTAAAGGAATGCACGGTTAGCCTGTTGGATTATCCTGCTTAAATATCAAGTGCTGTCATCAGGGTTTAGCTAGTAGTGGGCAACTTGACACTGAGGTCTCTGGCAAGTTCCCATAGTGCAGTGATTGTATTCTTGACTGCAAAGGCCAAAATGACACTTAAAAGAGCCTGAGTTGTATCCTTGCCCAGATGGAAGAAGAGTCCACCTCTATAAAGAAGAGAGGAACAAGAATAGACCTCTAAACATTCAGAAAAAATACAGCACATTATCAGAGGGCTGGTGCATTACTGGTGTTTTGCTTTCTGAACCTCACATAGTACCAAATCATAACAACACTGTTAAGGATCTAATTTTGTCTCCCAATCTCCCTTTTTATGTCCCAGTTCTCAATGACTGTAAGTTTCTCTAACCTCTAGGGCATGGTAAGAGGCTGCTTCTCCTTCTGACAGGTTTTTAACCAAGTCATCAGAATTAAAAGTATACAAGAAGAATCAAGAAAGTATAGGGAAAATATTCAGAATTACCTCATGGAACATATTCAAGGCCATGCTATTTGGGAAGTAGATGGATCCCATTCTTAAAAAAAAACATGTGGGGCCATTTCCGGTAATAGAGTTTGGCAGCAGCAGCTCTGCACTGGTCTTATAAGATCACTCCCAGGATGATTAGGGTCAAGTTCAATAAAACAAAACAACATGCAGCTTAGCTGAATCCAATATAATGATTCTCAAGTTGACAGATTAAAATGCAGTGAGAGGCTTGGGGAAAAGAACTGCAAGAGATTGGCTCTAGCGAAATTCCTTCCCCAGGGCTGGTGGTGACAGCATGTCCAATCATCAGTATGTGTTCTGGTAACTGGAAATGAAGCTGATGCAAACCAATAGCCTCTCCATGCAGAGAGAGAAGGGAAGGGCAGCCCACTTCTGCTCAGCTGGTACACAGAAGGTGGGGAAATTTTAAAAGTCTACTCATAAAGTTGGTTAAGCTACAAATATAAACTGGAGCTATTGACTTCGATGGAGAAAACATTTGATTACACTGCTGTGTAAAAACAAATAAACTGCACTTATCGCTTTCTTCTACTCAGCATAGATGAAAAGAAATTACCTGTGACTGAGATAATGCTCCAGACCCTTTGCTCTCTTGTGAAAGAAAGAAACGGACTGACATGAGAAGCTCCTGAATGCAGCAGCGGAATTCCTCTTCGTTTTGCCCACCAGTGGCAAGGGAAAACAGCCTTCGAGATTGAACTATATACTTAAAAATGTATTCTTGTGCCTTAAAAATACAATTTTTAAAAGTTAGCTTCAAAGGAGACAAAGAGTATTTATTTAACAATGACATGGCATAAAAACTATGGTATGGCATTAAACTTTCAAATTATTCATGTAAACACCAAGGCCTTGTGAGGCTTTTTTGAATAGTATTTACTTTTATGGGGAACAGCCACTTTTCTCTGACGCTTAGTGAGAGAAACGTATAGAAAATTTAAAAACACTTTAGCTGGGCGTGGTGGCTCATGCCTGTAATCCCAGCACTTTGGGATGCTGAGGCGGGCGGATCACCTGAGGTCAGGAGTTCGAGACCAGCCTGACCAACACGGAGAAACTCCGTCTCTACCAAAAATACAAAACTGGCCAGGCATGGTGGTGCATGCCTGTAATCCCAGCTACTTGGGAGGCTGAGGCAGGAGAATTGCTTGAACTTGGGAGGCAGAGGTTGCGGTGAGTTGAGAATGCACCATTGCACTCCAGCCTGGGCAACAAGAGCGAAACTCCGTCTAAAAAAATAAAAAACAACAAACACTTTATCATTCTGGAGTATGATGAACACTAAGTGTTTTTGACCCTCAGATGTTTTTTAAATTTAGTCAACAAAAAGATAACTGTTTTTGAAAAAATAATTTTGTTTTGACAAGTAGTATTCTTGCCACTTAGCATTTTACCTTCAATCAGCCCAAAATTACAAATGTATAATTCACAAAATGCTTGTTTTATAAAATGTATACATTGTCTACTTAAATCTACTGACACCGGATAGGATGGTCCTCAACAACAGGAATCAGAAGACTACCAGGGCTGTTACTGGACAGTTCCTTTAAGAATTTGCACTCTTTTTCAACATGTTTGCAAGTAAGGGATTAGTATCTCCACAGACAAGGGAGCATATAGCACCCAGAGACCATAAGACCCAGTAAAGCCTCAGGTGTCCTCATTATAATCCCTGCTAAGCCACCCTATTTGCTCTTAAAATTTAACATAAATGGTTCTCCGATGGTCTCTGTCAGGTTGGTGGAAGCAAGAGCCAGGAACTTCTTTTTTTTTTGAGACGGAGTCCGGCTCTGTCGCCCAGCCTGGAGTGCAGCCGCCGGATCTCAGCTCACTGCAAGCTCTGCCTCCCGGGTTCACGCCATTCTCCGGCCTCAGCCTCCCGAGCAGCTGGGACTACAGGCGCCCGCCACCTCGCCCGGCTAGTTTTTTGTATTTTTTAGTAGAGATGGGGTTTCACCGTGTTAGCCAGGATGGTCTCGATCTCCTGACCTCATGATCCGCCCGTCTCGGCCTCCCAAAGTGCTGGGATTACAGGCTTGAGCCACCGCGCCCGGCAAGAGCCAGGAACTTCTAAGCTTAACTGCCCCTATATAGTCTTCTCTCATAAACACTCCCTTTCCTGCTCATCTTAGACTTCAAGTGCTCTACAGCCCAGAGGAACAAAGATTCAAACCCGAACAGTTTCCAGTAGACTAGCCTGGCAAAGCCCCCTTCAAATTTCATCAGCTCTCAAGCAGCCACAAACTGATTAAGATCCTTGAATTGGAATGTCAGTAATATATCATCACCCATTACTGTCTGTGTAGAGGAACCAATTAGTTTAAGCATCAGCATGCAACAGCGTTGTTAGACTCTGCTATCTGTTATCCACAGCATGTTATCACCTTCAGCACCTCCTGGATATGCTCTTGCCGCTCTGCTTCTGTGATCCGGTCCACATACCATTTGAGCACTTTGATGAGATCTCTAAAATACAGGGGGAAATGTGCAGAATGTAGAATTGGTCTAATTCTCAATTAAATGCCAACAAATCCAACGCTTAACTGTATCATGAGGAGGCTTCTTTTCCCAACAGTTCTCACATTTTCCTGTCAATCTGCTGTACAATAATTTTACTAAATCTGCAGATCAACACTGCCACCCCTTTTCAAAGTTTAAGAGAGAAACAACACTCAATCTGGACATATTCCATAGTCCTGCGTTTCTGGTAATGCCTCCAAATGGGTGAACACGAATATTGGAGAAAAGGACTCTGGCCACCCAAGTGCCTGGCAGTATGACTGCCATGGTCAATACTGTAAAACTGCTCACTGGGATTTCTTTTCCAGTGACCATGTAAACAGCTGGATGCAACATCATTAGGCTGCAGGCAAAACGGGGTGGGGAAGAGGGATGGAGACAATGCTTCCCCACTGCTACGCACACCTCATGGATTTATCAAGGCAATTTTCTGACCCATGAGAAGAACATGGCTTATGTCAATATGTGCCTTAGGAGAATTTCTAGAAAGGCCAAGGTATTTTTTTTTTCCCCGTTTTGAAAAAATGTACAAACAACAGCGTACAACTCTCAAGATTATAGTCTTACCACCTTGAACTTCGGTCAGTTCTTGGTTTCTTTTTTTTTCTTTTTTTGAGACAGAGTCTTGCTCTGTCACCCAGGCCGGTACGCAGCGGCTTGGCCCACTGCAACCTCTGCCTCCCTCATGGGTTCAAGCAATTCTTCTGCCTCAGCCTCCAAGCAGCTAGGATTCAAGTATGCACCACCATGCCCAGCTCATTTTTGTATTTTTAGTAGAGGCCAGGTTTCACCATGTTGGCCAGGCTGGTCTTGAACCCCTGACCTCAAATGATCTGCCCACCTTGGCCTCCCAAAGTGCTGGGATTACAGGCAAGAACCACTGCGCCCAGCCAGTCCTTGGTTTCTAGGGAACAGTTTACCCAGCCATGTTTCTCTGGGCCAGGGGAGAATACTTGGATGCACCAGCAGGTGGATGTTGGTGGAGTGCTGTTTTTTAAGATAACATGCCAGTGAGTTTCTATCACCTCCAGCCTGAAAGGATTCCACAAGCCTTATTTGTCTTTTTAAGATCCTGCTTTCCTGGCCAATCGGAAGTGTGAGAAATTATACTCTTGTTTTCTAGCTTCCAAAGAGAATTTAACTTGGAAGCAGTGACCTCCTCACACTAGGGCCCAAATTGTTAGGCTGAGTGGGCCGATGTTTCAAAACTATTCGCGAGGTTGCATTTCGCTCTCAGCAAAAAATCACACTGATGAATGGTCTAGTCTAACAAAATTACCTTCATTCATTTCGATGTTGGAGATGTTGATCTTAACATGTCATGGCTGGGAATATCCAAGTAAACAGGATCAAATGCTTATCTGATAACCTACTAACCTTTATATATTACATAGATGGGGGAAGGATATCAACCTGATTTCATGCTTTTTAAACTCATCTCAGGGAACAGTCAGGCATGTGCATGCCCATAGGTGCTTAAGGTATAAGGTAGAAATATGGGAGAACAGCAAGCACCATATTGGACTGGGAGACAGACAATGGGGTACACTCCCGGGCTATCTAAGCAGAGCCAGACTGGGAAGGTGTTACTTGTCAAACTAAAAGAGAGAAGCTGTGGCCTCTGGCAATTATCAACTACCTTGTGAAGAGGCAGGCACTAGCTAAAGCATGACATTATTCATAACTTTTCAGCATCACCTGAGCCAGTAGAAAAGGAGGAGCAGTTAAAATAGCAGCCCCTGTCAAAGAGTAGATCCCAATGACTACATTGCCTGAGGCCAGGGACCAGGTCTTCACATCATCAGCATAAAGTACAGCGCCTGGCAAGCAGCTGGCAGTCAGTAAATCCTAACAGATAAATGAATGAATGACTTTCAGCAGGTGTGAAGGCAAACGTTGTTTTCCATTCATATTTCTTTCTTATGAACATTTATAATCATCAGGGAGTACAGTGATGAAGTGGGACTCTTAACAGCCAAAGTGCCAGACATTTTAGACCAAAGAATATCCAGTGAAACAGAGACAAGAAGGAAAGACTTTATATTATAGGGCTCAGGAATAGAATTCAGGAGGTTTTCTTTCCCTTTTTAATCAAAGTAAGTTCTAGCCATTGAAAAAGGGTGTGTTAGCAGGAAGAGACTATCTCAAGAGACACTTCAGTAGTGCTCCATTTCTTCCTACACTCCCTTTTAAATTTTCCTATATCGCCTCTTCTGCTGAGAAAAGCTTGAAAGGAACCACTTCTAAACTAATTACAAGATACAGGGCCTTACCTGTATGCAAGTGCCCCAGCAAAATGACTCTCAATATAAGTGTCCATTACAGGTTTAAAATGATGAAATTTGCTATCTTGCAGCAAATTTATTATGTGAACCTAAAAAAAGAAAATTGAGCTTTATAAAACCAAATGCAAATCAAGGTTTTTCTTTTTTTTTTTGCTTCTTTTTAAAATGAACTCTTACATTATTAAGTGCATGTTTCTGAACCAGCCTCAAGAAAGTCAAGATTGAGATACAAAACAGTTAAAATATAATTAAGGGAATTTGAACTTACCAAAGAATCAAACACTTTAGACCCATATTTTTGGGAATTTTCATCTAAAATTCCAAATAAGGTATCCAGTGTATCCTGCAGAAACTGTTAGATAAAGAAGTAGTAAACGAGTAAATAAGATACTGTCTTTTTCCTCCAAATGTTCTTTATTCTATGAATCTCTGCAAGGAAAATAGTAATGAAATACTATATACCTTTACTATCTCTGAGCCATCGATTTCTTTTAATTTAGAGAGACAGCCAGTGATCTTGTCTGGGTGGGTTCTCCATTTCAAAAGATCAAGCATATCACCTTTCAAAACAGAAAAGGAGGATTAATTGCCTTAATGGGGAACAGGTCCTCAAATGAAAGCGTTCTGCTGGTAAAAGTAAAATTCTTAACACATGTGGCTCCCTTCTCCTAGCCACTCAAGTTGCGGGCGCCCACAAACTATGACTAGCCCTCTCCAGGATGGCATTTATTACACTGTATTCTGTTTCCTCCCCACTGCTCTTGACTTACAAACTCCTACTCTTCTTTTAGTCCTCAGGTTGGATGTTGCTTCATTTTGGAAGCCTTTCCTGAAATCTCGAGCTAACTGTCCCTTCTCCATGCTTCCACATCACAGTAGCACTTACCTTACCATTACAGTTGTTAGTGTATTCGTCTATGCCTCACCTAGACTGTAAACTCCAAGAGAAAAAAGCCATGCCAACCTGGCCCCTGCTGTATTCCCAGCACCAAGAACAGAGCAGGCAGGTGACAAATATTTGTTGATTAATTTTTCTGCCTCTTCCTGGAAAGATGAGAGTTTCTTGAGGGCTGGGAACCTGCTTTATTCCTGTTTGGGTGCCCAGCACATAGCACTCTGCCTAGCAACCAACTCCACCCAGCAACAAAGGTCTTCCTGGCAACGTGACCAAAATCTTGCAGACTAAAAGAATGATAACAGGCCCAGTGATTTCTCAGATCATCCAGGGAGCTCTCAACCTGAGAAGAGCAGCTGCTGGACCCCATGGGCCATCTTCCACCCCAGAGTCCAGGTAAGCACACGGCCCAGTCCTTTAACCCTTTCCTAAACAGACATGCGGGCCTTAGTTCAGCAGGTCCTGAGAACCTCTTCACCTGGGGAGGGAATAAATTTATCTTTCTTGGGCAGAAGTTAGAAAGGCTCTGGGAGATGGTGTTCATGTGTTATTAGTCTACAAAGCATGCAGGGAGATGTGGCATCTGGAGGCCAACAAATGCAGTGAGAACTGAAGGTTCATGTGTGCCAAGCATGCACAGGGCAGGGGGACCTGGTAGAGCTGGACTCAGGGCTCGGTGGAGTTGCCAGACTAGACTGGCCGAGAGAGAAGCCAAGACAGAATTTCCAGGCAGAGAAGCAGGAAATTCACTTCAAATCACTTGTTTTAGCAGAAACCCAAAAGGGATTTTCTAAGAAACAGAAAGATGAATGAGGGAACAAAAACTCCAAACCCCCCAAAACCAAGGAAGTAGGTAAGATGAGAAAGAAAAAGAGAATATAGAGAACAGAAGTGAGAAAAAGCATTAAGAATCTCGAGGAGAAAGAGAAGCAAGCTCCACCAAAGCCAGATTCAAGAGAAAAACCTCACAAAGGATTTACTATTAATAGTAAGGAATTCAGTACGAAACAGGAATGTTTATCTGCAACAAACACGGGTAAGAGGAGGAGGAGGAGTTAGAATGAGAAAAATAAAGGGATTTTAAAAATACCAACTTTGAAACAAAGAGATTTATGAGGTTTTCATAACCAAAAACCCTGAAAATGTTGACTATTCAGATGTAATTCAGACACCCTGGGGTATGATTGAAACCTTTTTAAAACTGATTGGTTATATTTGGCATATCAGATATTTCCACAGAGTGAGACCCAGGGTGACAAAGGCAAAGCTCTATTGTTCTCCCCAGTTTGCTGCTTCCCTCCCACCTACTTCCTACTTCCTGCATCTCACTTCAGGAGGCCTCCCCTCCCTGGCATCTTCTCTTTCATAATCCCCCGTGCACTTCCCCTGCCATTCACTCCTCACTTCCCACTCCACCTCCATCCCAGCTCTCACTCCTCCTTTGTGTTCTCTTTCCCTTCCTTTAAAGTGAGGCAGTTGGAGGGGCCATGAGGACCCTGCTCAATGTGAGGAGTGTGGGGAGGAAGGAGGTGGCTATGCTGGCTACAAAGTGGCAGCAGTGGAGAATGAGGACTAGTGCCCATTTAAGTAGGGCTGGAAAATAGATTACAGGGGTCCAGAAAATGAGTCAGGATGAGCCTGCCCATCTTCTCTGCAAGAGGGCTGATGAATCTCTACACTGCTCATGATGGAGCACGTGGAAAAGCCCATTCATTAACCACCGAATGCTGATAAAGCCTGGTATAACAAATCTTAACTTGGTGTCCTATATAAATATAGTAGCAATGTATGTTGAAATTGAGAGGTGTTTTAAAAGTGGTCAAAATTTTGATGTTACATTTTGCTTTTTTTCTCAGACTATGATTACATCTGGATGTAATTAATCATGTATGCAAAATACTTAGAGTTCAGGCAAAATTGCTGTATCCTAGGTTTTTGCTTTTGCCATCTGAGGATGTTAGCTGCAAATTAGGAGCTACAACCTATCACAGAAAATACCAATTTCTACATTCCATTCAACAGGCATTTATTAGGTGTATATTATGTACCTAACCTATCAAGAGCTATAAAAATAGGAGGATGCCATGACCCCTAATAATCCTCTGAACCACAAAATCTCTACCTGTTCTGGCAGTCACAGATGCCCAGCATAGTGCTTTGGCCTTGGTACACTGTCCATGTTGGACGACACAAAGCGTGTGCAGACAGACACACTTTGGGAATTCTGAAGTGCAAATCTGCTCTAGGAAACTGCTCTTAGAGACCATATCACTTAGTAAATGCTGAATTGTAGTAGAAATAAGATTTGTATATTTTCCAAGTCAAGAAAAATGAATACATAGCAATTTAATTCCAATTTGGAACTAAATTACTTCGACACAGAGATGTGTGTTTAGCATGTAAATTTCAGAAAGACCAACTAACTTCCTTCCTCCTTCCCAACTCTTGAAACATGCCATTCATTTCCTGGCTCCTTTTGAGCTGTTTCTCATTGACAAGGTTAATCAAAGCCAAACTAATAATGAATGAAACACTTATCCATCTCCAAAAATGAGCCAACCATTGCATGGAATTCCGATCCCACTTTCCATATAGTGAGATGTTTAATATAATTATTTCATAAATTGTTTTTTACTCATATTTACCTGAAAATGTTCTCTACTTTTAAAAAGTAGCAACTTCTAATTTTCAGGATTTGTTTCTCTCTGCCTTATTTTCATAATTGTGTCTAACATCCTAAACGCTACAACTAGCACAAATTCAGTATGTAGGACCAAATATTTTGATGGAAGAGAATCTATTGTTAGGTTTACCTGTGTGGTAGGCAGAATAATGGCCTCAAAAGAACCTGTTCCAAGAATTAGGAGGGACTATGTTTCCCTCACACAGCAAAAGAAGACTGTACAGATGTGATTAAAGATCTTAAAATATTGGATTATCCAGCTCAAGATAATCATAAGAATCCTTAAAAGATGTAAGATGGTCAGAGTCAGAGAGATGTGACGATGCTATGCTTCTGGCTTTGCAGCTAGAGGAAGGGGCTATAGGCCAAGGAATGCAGGTGGCCTCTAAAGCTAGGAAGGGTAAGAAAATGGATTCTCTCCATTCCAGAGGGAATGCAGCCCTGCTGACACTTTGATTTTAGCCCGGTGGAACTGATTTTGGATATTTGACCTCCAGAACTACAATAATAATAAATCTTTATTGTTTTAAGGCAGTAAGTTTGTGGTAGCTGTTACAACTGCAATAGATAAGTAATACAACCCAAAATATTCTATTGGGGAAATTCAGTTAAACATGAATGCAAACTCTACTACCCACACACAACTAATCCACATAGAATAAATAAATATTTCTGTTTAAGGATCTCAATAAAAGGTTGATTTTATTATCTTCATAATTTCTATGGGGGTAAACTGGCCTCAAAAAAAAAATACCTGAGGTTTCGTAAATGCTTTATAATCATTTATTGAGTTATACCAATGGAAGTTTTATTTAAATAAAATCATTAACTACTGAATGCTGATAAAGCCTGGTATAACAAATCTTAACTTGGTGTCCTATACAAATATAGTAGCAATGCATGTTGAAATTGAGAGGTGTTTCAAAAGTGGTCAAAATTTTGATGTTACATTTTGCTTTTTCCTGAGACTATGATTTAAAAGAAGAAATGTTTCCTTCTACAAATGCTGTTCTCTGACACAGAAGAAGGAACTAAGAAAGAACTAATAACAGCACACATGTTTAGGCACAGGTTTTTATGAGACATAATACCTCATTATAAAGTGATTCTTCTCAACATAATGAATATAACTTATTTAATGTAGCATTCAGGGTGCTAGCCAGAAGTCTTATATGGCAATCATAAAAAACTCAAAAATGTTTAATTTACTTCCTTCATTAAAGAACATGTTTTCATAGCAATTTACCAAGGAGAAGAGCTTGCTTTATTAATCATAACTTGCTAAACAATCACTGACATAAAAAGTAATGCTAGAACTGAAAAGCAATATGCATCTAATTAAACAAAAAACAGCCTTTATTCTAAAGCCTGCAATTAGCACTGTTTATGGAGCTATAAAACACGAGATTAAGGTGTTGGTATTTTCGTCCTTTTTTTTTTTTTTTTTTTTTTTAAAGCAGCTGGGTGTTGAGGGTTTATTTGAAAAGTTGTGTACTTGTTTTTCAATACTGGGATAATTTTGAAGTCCTTCTTAAATGACATGCATTCAACAGATCACTGGGTCACATTTGTTTCCATTTTATTCGAAATCACAAACAGAAGGATCCATAATTTTTCTAAAGTTCTTAACTATAACTTTGGTGTTTACTGAATATGCTTACCAAAATTTACATGATTACTAGGTACTAGCGCTTTCAAATAAAATATTATACATTACCATTTTGTGTGAGTTTTGTGGAACAGAGAAAGGATGTAATACAAAAAGACTCCTTTGTGGCCTTCATGGCTTGATTATTATTCCCAAGGAAAATGCCCTTGGAAAAGGGAAGTTTGAGGTAGCGGGTAGTATCCTGAAGGTTTGTGTTTTCTTCACACTGTTAAAAATATGAAAAAAACATAAGGGAAGAGGAAGAGATCTTATAAGAATTATTAAGCATAATTTATATTACTAGTATTTATAAATTGGGAAACATTCCAAACAGCATTACAAGTAGAATTTGGTTTTTAAATAAAACGCAAAAAAACTGTCTAAAAGAATTAAGCATGGATTTTTGGACTAAGATTAATTTGAGTTTGCATCCCAGCTCTGTAACTTCCCATGTGAGTGACCATATCAAATCAAATTATTTAACCACACACTGTTTCCGTTATCTTCTCTAAAATCTCATTGTGTTGTCATAAGAATTAGGTTATATAAAGCCTTTAACACACTCCTGATACATTGAAAATGATCAATAAATCATATTTGCAGTGACCATAGCATTTTTTCAAAAACGCTTAAATTCTTCCAACATCTCATCTGAGGCAGCTGTTAAAACAATTCCTTACTTTGAAAACTGGCAATTAAAAGAAAGGATATTTCAGTTATTATAATTTGAGAGTCCTACTATGTGAGGGAAATCTCTACTTTCATAGTAAATGCCAGCTAACACATGTAAAAGCAATTACAGATTTAGAAAATATAATTTCATATACCTACTGTAATTATTTTAGTCATGGATTATTGCTTAGTGCTAAAACTGAGGAAAGAGAGAGACCCTCTCATACTGTTTTATATTGTTTTACACTCAGTACCTGTTTTAAGAAAAAACAAGGAAGTAAAACCAAAGACAGGCAGCCCGGCGCCAGGCCCAAAACCAGGCCTGGGCCTGCCTGGCCTAAACCCAGTGGTTAAAAATCAACTCATAACTTAGAAACTGATGTTATTCATAGATTCCAGATATTATATAGAAGAACGCTGTGAAACTCCCTGCCCTGTTCTGTTACTCTCTGACCACCAGTGCATGCAGCCCCTGTCACGTACCCTCTGCTTGCTCAAATCAATCATGATGCTTTCATGTGAAATCTTAAGTGTTACGAGCCCTTAAAAGGGACAGAAATTGTGCACTCGGGGAGCTCAGATTTTAAGGCAGTAGCTTGCCGATGCTCCCAGCTGAATAAAGCCTTTCCTTCTACAACTTGGTGTCTAAGAGGTTTTGTCTGTGGCTCGTCCTACTACAAAACCTGCAGAATTGTTGAGGAGGAACCGGATGTTCATATGATACCAATGTAGCAACATACAGATTACTTCCTACTGGCAAGAAGACAAACATAACTGCATGTGGGGGAACTGAGCTGTCATTACACCAATGCAGGGCAATGCAAAGACACTTATCATCATCTACAATGCTTTCTTACCAAAGGTGCTGAACCCCAGTCCATCACATCTAGATTCAACTTCCACATCACAGGAAACACAAGAGATAGAACAACATGTTGAGCAATACTACAGGGAAGAAACCAGAGAATCCAAAAGTTGGGGGTTTTCTGTAAGATGCCTGGTCTTATCTCTTTAAGTCAGTGTTGCCAAAAAAGGGATTGTTCTAGATTAAACAACACTTAAGAAATAGATAGCCAGATGCAACATATGGTCCTAGATTTGAACAAACCTGCTGATGTGTCCGACTTTTTAAAAATCTGTACATTGACTAAGTTCCACATGAGATAAAAAATGTAGTGATTGGAAACTCATGAACTGAAAATAGGTAGATTAAAAATAAATATGAAGCAGACCAAGATGATGGAATAGAAGCCTACACTGCTTGTTGCCCTGCACCAATCCCAGAACACCAAATTTTCGCACACTATTTGCACACAGCAAAGCACTATCACGAGAACCAAAAATCAGGTGAGCAATCATAGTACCTGGTTTTAACTTCATATCCCTGAAAAAGGATTTGGGGAGGGCAGAAGAGACCGTTCTGAATCTCCGATGCCCTCTCCCATCCCCCACCCCTCCCCCATCCCCCAGCAGTAGATATGCAGCACGGAGAAAGAATCTGTGCAAGTTGCTGGGAGAGTGCAGTGACTGGGGGACTTTACATTGAACTCACTGCTGCCCTGTCATTGAGTAGGAAATAAAGCTGTTCTGAGCTCAGACAGTGCCCATGCAAGGAGGGAGCACTGAAACCAGCCCTAGCCAGAAGAGAATCACCATCTCAGCAGCTAGAACTTGAGTTTCTTGGCAAGCCTTTCTACCATGGGCTGAAATGCTCTGGGGTCCTAGGTAAACTCAAAACGCAGTCTAGGAGACAAGGACAGAAACTCCTAGACAACTCCTAGTGGTAGTCTGGGCTTACAGTCCATGGACTAGGGTGGCATGTGACCGAGGGAGACACCTGCTCGGATGAGTAAGGGAATAGTAAATCTGGCACCGTCCCTCCCCCAACCCTGGGCTGCGCAGCTTGCAGCAACAAAAGTGACCACTTCTTTCTGCTTAAGAAGAGAAGAGTGAATAGTCAAGAGGACTTTGTTTTGCATCTTGGTTACCAGGTCAGCCACAGTAAGATAGGGAACTGGGCAGTCATGAGGCCCCCATTCCAGGCTTAGATGACATTTCTACACCCATCCTGGGCCAAAAGGGAACTGACTTACTTGAAGGGAAGGACTCAATCCTGGCAGGATTCATCCCCTGCTAACTAAAGACCCCTTGGGCCCTAAATAACCAACAGTGTTACCCAGGGAGTACGCTGCAGGGCTTGGGCTCTGAGATGTCCTGGCTTCAGGTGTGACCCAGCACATTCCCAGCTGTGATGACTACAGTGAAATATTCCTTCTGTTTGAGAGAAGCAGAGGGAAAAGCAAAGGGAACTTAGCCTTGTACCTTAGGCACCAGATCAGCCACAGTGGGGTAGAGCACCAAGTAGGCCCTTGGGGTCCCCCAGTACAGGCCTAGGCTCTTGGATAGCATTTTTGGACCTGCCCTGGATGAGAGGGGAGCAGGGTAAGTCCCAGGTCTGGCAGCATTCACCACAAGCTCAGACAGATAATTCAAAAAAGCTGTTTTGAGGAAACTCCAAGAAATTCAAGATAATATAGAGAAGGAATTCAGAGTTCTATGAGATAAATTCAACAAAGAGATTGAAATAGTTAAAAAGAATCAAGCAGAAATTCTAGAGTTGAAAAATGCAACTGACATGCTGACAAATGCATCAGAGTCTCTTAACAGCAGAATTGATAAAGCAGAAGAAAGAACTGGGAAGCTTGAAGACAGGCTATTTGAAAATACAGAGTCAGAAGAGACAAAAGAAAAAAGAATAGAAAACAATGATGCACTTCTACAATATCTAGAAAATAGCCTCGAAAGTGCAAATCTAAGAGTTATTGGCCTTAAAGAGGAGGTAGAGAAAGAGACAGTGCTAGAAAGTTTCTTTGAAAGGATAATAACAGAGAACTTCCTAAACCTAGAGAAAGATATCAACATTCAAGTACAAGAAGGTTACAGACCACCAAGCAGATTTATCCCAAAGAAGACTACCTCAAAGCATTTAATAATCAAACTCCCAAAGGTCAAGGATGAAGAAAGGACCCTAAAAGCAGCAAGAGAAAAGAAACAACATACAATGGAGCTCCAATACATCTGGTAGCAGATTATTCCATGGAAATCTTACAGGCAAAGAGTGTGTGGCATGACACATTTAAAGTGCTAAAGGGGAAAGAAAAACAAACAAACAAACAAACAAAACAAAGCCTTTACCCTAAAATAGTACATCCAGGGGAAAAATATACTTCAGGCATGAAGGAGAACTAAAGACCTTCTCAGACTAACAAAAGCTGAGGGATTTCATCAACACCAGACTTGTCCTACAGGAAATGCTAAAGGGAGCTCTTCAATCCGAAAGTAAAAGATGCTAATGAGGAAGAAGAAATCATCTGAAGGTACAAAACTCACTGGTAATAGTAAACACACAGAAAAACACAGAATAGTATAACACTGTAATTGTGGTGTGTAAAATATTCTTAAGTAGAAAGACTAAATCACGAACCAATCAAAAAAAACAAAACTGGAGGAATCACATTACATTACTTTGAATTCTTCTACAGAGCTATAGTAACCAAAACAGCATGGTACTGACATAAAAACAGACACAAAGACCAATGGAACAGAACAGAGAACCCAGAAACAATCCACAAACCTCCAGTGAACTCATTTTCGAAAAAGGTGCCAAGAACATACATTGGGGAAAAGAGTCTCTTCAATAAATGGTGCTGGGAAAACTGGATAACCATATGCAGAAGAATGAAATTTGCTCCTATCTCTCACTATATACAAAAATCAAATCAAAATAGATTAAAAATTAAATCTAAGACCTAAAACTATGAAACTACTGTAAGAAAACATCAGAGAAACTCTCTAGGACAGTGGTCTGGGCAAAAATTTCTTGAGCATCCCCACGAGCAGAGGCAACAAAGGCAAAAATGGATACATGGGATCACATCAAGTCAAAAAGCTTCCACACAGCAAAGGAAATAATCAACAAAGTGAAGAGACAACCCACATAATGGGAGAAAATATTTGCAAACTACCCATTTGGTGAGGGATTAATAACAAAATATATAAAGACCTCAAACAACTCTCTAGAGAAAAACCTAATAATCCAATTGAGAAACGGACAAAATATTTGAATAGACATTTCTCAAAAGGAGATACACAAATGGCAAACATGCATATAAAAAGGTGCTCAACATCACTGATAATCAGAGAAATGCAAATCAAAATTACAATGAGATAACATCTCACCCCAGGTAAAATGGCTTTTATCCAAAAGTCAGGCAATAACAAATGCCGGTGAGGATGTGGAGAAAAGGGAATCCTCATACACTGTTGATGGGAATGTCAATTAGTACAACCACTATGGAGAACAGTTTGTGGAGGTTCCTCAAACAACTATAAAGAGAGCTACCAAGTGATCTGGCAATCCCCCTGCTGGATATATATTGAAAAGAAAGGAAATCAGTACATCAAAGAGACATCTGCACTTGCATGTTTGTTGTGTAGCACTGTTCACAGTAGCTAAGACTTGGAAGCAACCTAAGTGTCCATCAGCAGATGAATGGATAAACAAAATGTGGTACATGGATACAATGGAGTACTATTCAGCCATAAAAAAGAATGAGATCCTGTCATTTGCAACAACACGAACGGAACTGGAGGTCATTATGTTAAGTGAAATAAGCCAGGCACCAAAAGACAAACATTGCATGTTCTCACTTTTTTTGTGGGATCTAAAAACCAAAACAATTGAACTTATGGAGATGGAGAGGAGGGAATGGTTACCAGAGGCTGGGAAGGGTAGTGGGAGGTGATAGGGAGGTGGGGATGGTTAATGGGTACAAAAAAGACAGAAAGAGTAAGACCTAGTATTTGATAGAACAGGGTGACTATAGTTAATAATAATTTAATTGTACATTTAAAAATAACTAAAAAGTGTTTGTAATACAAGGGATAAATGCTTGAGGAGATGGATACCCAATTTTTCATGATGTGATTATTATGTATTGCATGCTTATACCAAAATATCTCATATACCCATAAATATATACATCTACTATGTAGCCACAAAAATTAAAAATGAGAAAAATTGTATGGTATATTATATAACATCATTTGGGTGTAAATATCCACACAGAATATCTGGATGATATACACTAAGGAGCTAATAGTTAACATCACCTGGGTAATGAGACTATGGTACTTTCTTTTATTTTGGTTTATCTGTATACTGATTTTAATGCTGTAATAATAAAGGTGATTTTTTTTTGAGACAGAGTCTTGCTCTGTCACCCAGGCTGGAGTGCAGTGGTGCGATCTCGGCTCACTGCAAGCTCCATGTCTCAGGTTCACGCCACTCTCCTGCCTCAGCCTCCCGAGTAGCTGGGACTACAGGCACCCGCCACCAGGCCTGGCTAATTTTTTGTATTTTCAGTAGAGACAGGGTTTCACCATGTTAGCCAAGATGGTCTCGATCTCCTGACCTCATGATCTACCCGCCTTGGCCTCCTAAAGTGCTGGGATTACAGGCTTGAGTCACTGCGCCTGGCCACAAAGGTGATTTTAAATTAAAATTTTGAGGAAACAATTGTAACAGATATATAGCTGGTACAGCTTAGATGATTCTGATTATACATTAGAAAACTTACATTAACTTTATTCTTTTGAATTTGTTTGAATATTTTCAAGTAGGAGTTTAAGCACCGAGTCCCTTTAGTATTCTAGACTATTCTGTGTGACTCACAATTTTTTTTACCTTTTTTTTTTGAGACAAAGTTTTGCTCTTGTCACCCAGGCTGGAGTGCAATGGTGCGATCTCAGCTCACTGCCACCTCTGCCTCCCGGGTTCAAGCAATTCCCCTGCCTCAGCCTCCAGAGTAGCTGGGATTACAGGCATGCACCACCATGCCCAGTTAATTTTGTATTTTTAGTAGAGATGGGGTTTCTCCATGTTGAGGCTGGTCTCGAACTCCTGACCGTGTCATCAGGTGATCCGCCCGCCTCAGCCTCCCAAAGTGCTGGGATTACAGGCGTGAGCCACCGCGCCTGGCTACAGTTTTCATAATAATATTTAGGAAAGACCTCTCTAACAAGTTTAGAGAAACAGAATCAGAATATGACAAGATGTTCTTACTAATACACCTGCCCAGTAACAGAAACACCAATATAAACACAATAAATAGCCTCTATAATTCTTTTAATATTACAACTCCAAATGGTTTCTTTTACTACCGCAAAGTAATTCATGTAGACGGAAGAATGCCTAAAACATACATATATGGTTTAAAGAATAATTATAAAGTGAATACTTCAAATGCTTTTTTCAGAAAAAGTGCTTAGGCAAAGTAATGTTCTGGAACTCTAGAACACTGACCCCCTCCCCTCAGTCTCATCCCTGGCAAGTCAAAGCACGAGGGCAGCACTCTACATTCACCCTATCTAGTCCATAGTGTTGGAAACATCCTCTGATCTCTCATCTCTATCCTGATTTGTGTTTCCTGTGTCTAACCACCACTTCCTAGTGTGACTAAGTCTCATGCCAAACCCAGCCCAGACACTCTGTCCTGCTATTTCCAGGCCTCCTCCCCAGGATTTGGAGCCTGCCCTGGTCTAGTTTGATCCATCTGTTCACAGAAATTCTGCCACTGTAAATAAATCTCTTATTAACTCTCCTCCCCCTAACTGCCTGCCATCTCTGGAGCACTTCTGCAGCCTCTTGAATTCCTGCTTGATATCCCATGTAGCTCAACTGGTTGCCATGGGATGGACCCCTTCTGTGAGTGAAGGTGTGATGCTATGCTGTATCCTTAGCGGGTATTATGAGTAGAAGACTTGGCTGCTTTTCCATGGGCCAGGAAAAAGTGATGTGGTCAGGTCAGTTCCACCAGCCTTGGTTCTCACTTCTCCCCCAGGCTGGAGGGGCCAAGACCTCAGCATCTGAGTCTGAGTTATGACATCTTGATAGCTTCTTACAGCTAAACTCTATCACCCTTGCTCAAGTATAAAATATAATAAATATGAACAATAGTCTGGACATAAAAGTTATTTCAAGAGCTTTCAGCAAAAACACTGGGGTGTGTGTAAGAGAGATGGCGGTAGCGGGAGAGAATCCCGCCCATCGATTCAGTAAAGCGAAACATGTAACCACTCTTTGGTCTCTATGAACACTTTCATATATTTACCAGGGGTTCAAAGCTGATTTTTTTATCCAGTAGGATTACACTAGATATGAGGTTAGGTTTTAATCTATTTCTGAAAAACTTAAGCTAATACACAGAAAATATTATAGCATATCTTTCATTGTTCCTTGAGGTTTTCGGCATGCACCCTTAATATATCATACAAACACTGGACATTTTTAAGGCAATCCAAGCAACTACCCTTTATAAGTGCTTACTGTGTGATAGGCACTACTCTGCACTGTGTGTATACTCTCTTCTCATAACAATCCTTGAGGCAAGATATTGTAACCTAAGGAGCTTATGTGATTTGCCCAATGTCACAATATTAGAAAGTATCAGAGTCAGAATTTGAACCAAAATTTGTATTCACAACTACTATATAACATTGCCTCCCTCTACTGTTGTTTTAGCCAAGTTTTGAATTCAAGTAATGAATTCAAAGTTTACTGATTTATAGATAAAATACTGCATGGTAGGTATCGCTAAGAAAGACCAAAAAACGGTTAGCTTTTCAAAAGAAAGGTATCTTTGTGGGGGACACCCTGAGAGAGGGTTCAGAGTGGTATATGGAGCTGAAATAATTTCAAATGCAGTAAGCTCACAAATCTTACAATGAAATGGCTAGTTTATGTCTTCAAACCATGCAGGGAGCAAAAGGGATCATACAACCTGGATAAGGTAGGGAGGAAGGGCAGGTGGGAGCAGATGGGGCATAACATAGGGGCTTAGGAACACAACAAATGAGCTAGAAATCATTCATTCTTTCATTCAATGAGAGGGGATAGGAAAGAAATGTGTTCAAGAGCAGTGAAGAATACAAATAAGGTTCTAGCAGGTAGCCTTGTAAGGCAGAAATAGCTGTCACATAGAGTTTAAGCCAAAAGGTTATCCAGTTCCCTAATACTAGAAGCAGCCAGGGAGTCAGTAAATTCCCCAGGTGGGAAAAGGGTCTACTGTGAGTGAGATTCTGAACTAGAGTATGGACTGGAGAAAAAAGTCTTCCCGTTAGGTGAAAGGCTAAGAGTCAAGATGTCATAGAAATGAGGCTGGAAAAGTATGGTTTGGCACTGCCTGTGCTTTAACTGGAAATACTAAGTGCGACAGAATAGTGGCTGGATGCTTGAATGCCTAAAAACGTGAGCAATACAGGCTCAACAGCACCAAACTGCAGATGTGAGATTCTTGTGCTGCGTGTAATTGAGAGATGGCTTTGTTACCATGGTAAAATCCAGCTATACCCCTAACCTGGATGGGGTGGTTAAATATGGATCATTTGCATTCTGAGGAATACTTGTAAAACAACAGTTTAGGCTTTCACATAGAGAATATTTTTTCTACCAAACCCAGTGAAGACATGGAGCATGGCAACGTGGATATGAGAGTAAGACGACAGTGTCCTCTCTACTAGAGAACTCGTTTTCTTGTGGAAGACACAAGCACATTTAAAGTGTTACCAGCGTTATGGCAGATGTATGCTGGCAGATGGATGAGGGAAGAATTAATGAAGTCATTTTTTTTTTTTTTTTCCAGGGGAAACAAGGCAATGTGACCACGGCTTCTTGAAGCTGCTACTGGACTGGGGAAACAAAACGATGTCACTGTAATAGTGAAGGATAGTTCTCTGCATTTGCTATGTTGGAATCTGTGCAAGTTATCTTAGAATGGCATGGAGATAATTTACAAATTAGAGAGGAGAGAGATAAGAACCATCTTTGCTTTACTATACTTGGAGTCTGAAATCAGATCTGGCCAGAGAGATGTGCTCCCTCAGACTCTTACAGAATTATTAAAACGCAGGCTTTGCAGCAGCAGCAGTAGTCTCATCTTCTTTGAGGTTATGTAGTTTGGCTCACAGTTTATTTCTTTTTCCAGAATAAAAATCACTTGGTACAGCAATGAATACTGCATTATGTTCTAGGCTAGTTTTTGACTACTGTCTTAAATATGTGAAAGAGAATGTCAGTGGTCAGTCCTGGACAGTGTTCCAGAAGTATAGTATTTGAGTTATGCAAGACATATGATTGAGAGATCCATATCTACAATTTACTAATTTAAAAACTGGCACAGGAGTTCATGGAATTAGTCAAATTAAGGGATCTGTAACTTGTGAAAAGTAGGTAATTACATCTTAAAAATACAGTACGGTAGACAATCCAGTTGAAACTCTGTTATTGCCAGTTGATAAAAACCAGATTTAAATAGTTTTTGGAGGAAAATACCTTTCTTTTAGGAACTTTTTCAAAATGACTAGTCATCCTTTATGTCATTATTAAACATTTGTTAAATTCCTAATATTTGTCAGCCTTTCAGTTTGGCATTAAGAATATAACAAGGAAATGAACACAGTCTCTGTCCTTGAGGGCACTGCATGTCTGATCTCCGCATTTATCTGTTAATACTGATTACAACACTGCGATAAAGACCACTAGGGACCAGTTCTGCTGGGGAAGGGAAGGAAGACCTTATCAAAAAGGATGGTCTTTGATCTGAGGTCAAAGGACTATTTGACTTCAGTTGTAAAGAAAAAAGGGTAGTCAAGCAGGCAAGGGAGGAAAAATCAAGGGAGGGAAGAAACAATACACTTAAAGGCACTGGGGAATAAAAACACATATGAAACTACGGGGACACGACCATTCAATGCAATGTGGGATCTTGGAATGAATCCTGGAACAGAAAAAATGACATTCGTGGGAAAACTTATTGTGAAATCCAAATAAATTCTGTGTTAACAGTATTGTGCCCAGATTAACTTAGTTTTGATAAATATGCCATAGCTTATATAAGAGGTTAACATAAGGAGAAGTTGGATGAAGGTTATATGGGAATTTCCTGTACTATTTTTGCAACTCTTCTATACATTTAAAATATCTTTAAAATAACCACTAAAAAAAGTACAGGCATATTGAAGCAACTATATATAGTTAAGTATGGCTGGAATAGGGAATTTTTCAATACATAAAAGCCTTGGGATTACCCCCAAATCTCTTAAATAAGAAAAACCTCAGGTAGTTCTAATACTCACCTCTGGCTTAGATTCCTTGCATGGAAGTATTATTGAGGAGGTGGAACTGACCAGTCATGCAACCAACTATTTAGACATGGTGGGTAAGTGTGACAAGAGAAGCCTGTGACAAGGTTTGTCTTCATGGCAGGAGTGGATGGAGACAAGACAAAATGCTCAGTTTTGAACATGCTGAGTGTGTGGTGTCTTTGGGAAGACCGATTGAAGATGTTCAGTAGGCTGGTAAAAGTTTTGCACTAGAAAAACATATCTGGCAGTTAACAGCATAGCTTACCTGCCCAAAGGGATGAGATGGATCTAGAGAGTATAAGACACACATGGCAGCCAAGGGCTAAACCCCTGGCAACATCAACATTTAAGGTATCCATAAAGGGAAATGAGTCCTCAAAGAGGGGGAAGGATGAAACTCAGGAGCACATTGTCAGGCCAAGGAGTGTGGGATTTTAAAGAAGCATTATTAATTGTGCTCTATGCTATAGGGCAGTCAAGTATGGAAAGGTTTTTTAAACATCTAGTAGCTTTAGCCCCTGGCTGGGCACTAGTGACCTAAAGGGGAAAAACTTCAGTTAAGCAATGAGGACATGATGAAGCAGAGGCAGTGAGGGAAGAGACTTTTCACGCAGGCTGCATGTCATCACGGGAGGGAAGAAGGAACATGGTGGCTATTTAAAATAAATTATTTAAAAAAAATAAGGCTTGAGCATGTTTATAATCTGTATGAATACTGCTGGAAGAGATGCAGGAGGAAGAGACAGGACATTGGGAGGGGCAGGGTCTCACAAGAGTCAGGAGGGAGGGAGATCCTGAAGGAAGTAGGTGGAAGAACTAGTCTTGAAGTGAAGGAATTCTGCCCCATCCCCCGAGACCGGAAGCCGGAAGGAAAGGAAGGATGCAGATAAGTTTGCAGGTGGCAAGGAGAGAGCACAAGAAGTTAAGGAAGTTCCTGTCTAATGGCATCTGTTTTCTCTGTTAAGTAGCTGGGAAGTAGTGGGGTAGGGAGAATGGTAAGCTCTTGTAAATAGCTCTTGTGAGGACTAGTTTGCCTGCAATGTTGATGGACCCACATCTATACCCAGGCAGATGCTAACCTATAGCAACTGTATAATTTCTTCCAGCAATGCCCCAATCTGTCAGCATTGCCCTCTCCTATCCCCAGCCTTAATTTCTTCTAGGGCTGGGGATAGGAGAGGGCAATGCTTCCAGATTGATCTAGGACTATTTTTTATTTCCTATGCAGGCACAGTAAAACTAAGCATTAACAGATACCTTAGATAACAATGGGAAGAAAATCAAGTGGTCTACTGGAGGAGAAAAAGACTGAAAAGTAGGTATAGTTAGAAAATCAGAAGGTTGAAAGGCTGTGGTCATAATACTGGGAGTTTATGACTTTTGATATGAAGTGGTTCTGGATGATTTCATCTACCCATCCACCCATCTACCCATCTACCTAATCAATGGGAGATTCTGATGGGTAGAGAGGCAGTAAGGCCTATGGTGTGGCCATAGTGAAGTAGAAGGCAAATGGAGGTGGCTAGAGTTGAAGTGGCCAAGAAAACAAGAGGACATGAAATTGGACAGTCAACCAGAAGGAGAAGACTCTGAACTAGGAACTAGGCTGATTGTGGGAAACTAATCAGCGACTTACCACACCACCCCATCCTCCCCACTCTTCCTCATTGGCCCTCAAAATACAAGTTGGTGGAAGATAGTAACCAGGACACATGGAAAATTTAGCCCTATATGGGATGAACCTTATAAAGGCTAGGGAAGCTCTTCACAAGAGGGTGGAGAAAGAGTATCTCTGGAAAGCGTTAGGGTATTTAGAGACAGCTGACCACCAGACACTAGACACCCAGCTTAAGAAGAGGGGCTTTCTACTCCAGCAGCTATACAGGAAGCCCTCTCAGCAGAGGAAAGTCAGGTCTCACTTAAGGAAGAACATTTTGGGAGGGTTGAAGATGTAGCAGTATGAACTGGTTAGCATTGAAGGGGCTTTCTGCAGGTCGCTTAAATACCCCTAAGTGCTACGACCAAGGCTACCTATTAAGATAGCTTAGCCTTTTCTCCCCACTGTTCAGCTTGATATGTTTTCATACTAAACTTACCAGGTTATTTATTTTCAAACGTTGTAGGTGTTTTTTAATTTCTCTCACAGTGTGTAATGAATGAAATAATCAGTCAAGTGATCAATTCTTCTACAGCCAAGCCTGGGAAGGACAGATATATTTCTAGCTTGTCTAAGATTTACTGATTATGGTTACAGGGTGTCTTTTAGAAGAGTTGGTGAGGAATGTGCAATCTGGGCAGCAGGCTAGACTGCAATCCCATCAGTCTATCTAAATTTTCAGATTCCCCTCATCTTTTCATTTTACTTATGAATGCAAGCATACTATAGGGAAAGGCTACACTGAAGTTTGAGATAAGCAGAGAACAGTAGCTTCTACCTGGATTTGAGAAGTCCATCTCAAAGGTGGTGGTCAGTGAAGTGTATTTGTGGGACTACTATGGACCAAGTTAGGGACTAGGATATAGCATAAGAACCTGAAAACTTGCAGAGAAAAATGTGGGCCGCAAAGGGTTTATGGACAAATTTTTAGGTAACAAAGGTGAAATAAGTTACTCCACAATAGACTTTTACTGTCTATGTAATCATATTAAATTAATCCCTCTCCAACCAGGAAACAGCATCACCTTCTATTTGGCTGACTTTGTACCTGGCTCTTTTCCTTCTCGAATGCCTTGGATTAGGAAGCCAATAAACCCCACTACAGGAAGCAGATTCTCTACTAAGCAAAACTCTAGCTTGGTTGAGTCCGGCCACTTCAGTCATGGTGGTACTTGACAATCAACAGTGATGAATTTACAAAACCGCAACTTCTCCAAGGCAGACGGTATTATTACTATTTTCTTACTGGACCAGAGGGTGTTTCAGAATGTACTTCCCGTGACTAAAACTGCTCCACTAGAGTGAGTCAGAATGAATGGGGACTTGAGCACATAGTTACTTGTCTTCCTAGGCCCCTCTTTTTGGATTCTCACATCAATCTCCTTAAGAGATTTGACTTTTGGAAAACAAATTTGCGTCCACTCATTCTTTTTTATTTTTTGCTTCATTCTCTTTTCTAAACTTTTTGCTTAATTCTTTTTGCCTAACTTGTTTTCCAGCAGGTAGCTGAAACAAGCTTAGCCAAATACATTCCTACAAAGTTAAGGAAGACAATAATTCTAACAGAATGAAATACCAAAACTTAAGATTAAATACGGTTATTAGCAAACTAGCGATTCCAAAGAGAACTTTTAGACTTATCTGTCAGCCATTTGGAGATATAACTGATGCTTTGAGAGTTATAAAGGGGCCTCTGGAAGGACAAAATCTCTAATGACGACTAAGTTATTTTACTTATCCTCTTAGAGTTATGACATGCAGATTTGTATAGATTTCAGAGTTTATTGCCATTGGAAACCACTCCAAATATGGTCTTTACTTACATAAAAGTCCAGAATTAAATAGTATAAAACAAGACTAAGTTTAAATTTCTGTCTCTTCCTATTTTTGTTTGGTCAAAATAAAAAAAAAAAACATTATTAATATTATAAAATAACACTTCTCCACTAACAAAAACTTTAAGCAATGTGAAAATAAAGAGTCATTATTAATACTTAAGGATATCATTCCAAGCATCTCTGTATGCACATATATACATAAGAACCTATAGTTAAACAATTTTATAAAAATGGTATTATACTAAATATATGCATGTATAAAGTATTAACAATAAGTACTTTTCCATGCATATAAAATTATCCTGTAAACATTATTTCCACATATATAGTATTTCATTCACTGCATGGATATAACTAAATTTAATCAGATCTATTTTACTGGCAATTTAAATTACTTCCATGTTTTCCATATTTTAAGCAATCTGCAATGATCATCCTTGAATCATCTTTGCTCACCTTTTATTATCTTCTCCCAAAAAATACCAAGATGTGTGGGACGGCTGAGTCGAAGGATATACACATTTAAAATTTATCTATGTATTGCCACACTGCCCTCCAGAAACACAATACTATTCACATTTCTTCTGTAAATGCATGAGACTATTTTCCCTTAACCTTGCTCTCCAATTCGGGGCTTTAAAAATCTCTGCCAGTCTGACAGGCAAAAAGGTTTCGAATTTTTTAACTTAAACAGATTTCTTTACTTATTCATGCTTTTATTTTATAGATTTGCATTTATTACTTTTAAATAGCCTGTTTGTAGCATTTATCAGCTTTTCCTTTTCCTACTGATATGTGATAACTCTTGGTCAATTAGGAATGCTAACCCTTTACAAGGGTTACCTATGGGGTTATAAAAACCCTTTACAAGCTACGTTGCAACTATATTTCAGTTTGAAATGTGTTTTCAGCCTAGATTATGATTGTTTTATCAATAAATATCTTAAATTTTATGTAGCCAAATTTACTTGATTTTTAAATTTGATTTCTAACATTTGAGACATCCTTAGAAAGGCCCTTCTCACCTGTAGATTACAAAAATGCTCACCCATATTTTTAAGGCTCATACAGATTGATTGATTGATTGATTTGACACTGAGTTTTACCCTTGTTGCCCAGGCTGGAGTGCAATGGCATTATCTTGGCTCACTGCAACCTCCACCTCCTGGGTTCAAGCGATTCTCCTGCCTTAGCCTCCCAACTAGCTGGGATTACAGGCGCCCACCACCATGCCAGGATAACTTTTTTGATTTTTAGTAGAGACGGGGTTTCACCGTGTTGGCCAGGCTGGTCTCGAATTCCTGACTTCAGGAGGTCCACCAGCCTTGGCCTCCCAAAGTGCTGGGATTACAGGCATGAGCCGCTGTGCCCGGCTCAGTTTTATTTCTTACATTCAATCTGGAATGTGTTTTCGCAATAAGAGGAAGGTAGGAATCCAGTTCTTCCCTGCTTCCCCTAATACCCATTTTATTTATCTCAACACCACTTATTAAATGGGCTATATTTTTAGCTCATAATTTGAAACACGTTTCTCTCTCCACGTTTCTTTTTAAATACTGAATTCAAGGCGGCACAGTGACCGGCAGACTGTGTGCCTTCCTCTCGTGGCAGAAGAAGGATTATGTATTATGCCGGTAATACGGTTTCATAATCATAAATTACAAGTGGCCGTAAGCTGAAACTGAACTTGTTGGCTCAGTAGTATGAGAAAGAAAAATAAAAGTTGTTATACTTGGCAAGTATTTCATAACTCTGTAAATAAGAAATACTAAATAACCCTATTCATAAGAAAACTCAGCTACTTGGGGTTTTTTCTGTGGAGCGAATGCTTCCTGATGGATCCATACAATGTAGGTCTGCCCCAAATTAGACAGCCTACACATACCACACTGAGTTTCTCTTGTGGTTGAGGACACGTTTTTCATGCTCAAATAAATTCCCCTTTATGCATTAGGATTCTTAGTACCAAGTCAATTTTTGTGGAAGAGCTTCAACTGAGTCAAAGTCCTATTTTTGAGAAAAGTTTTGGCCCTGACTACAGGCACCTGGACGGCCTCTGTCTAGGAATTAATACCTGTTTGACTCCTAAATGTTCACGTGGAGAAACGAGCTCTGCTACCTGTCCTCTGGCATTTTAGGCATATGCACGTCTCTAGTCAGCAACTGAGAATCTTGGTATGGTTCATGCTCATGAAGAGAAGTCAACCAGGACTTGATTGGAAACCTAGCACTGACAAAGACACACCCGCAGACCCATAGGTGAGAGGGTCCAAATGGGATACGCTATGTAGAAGTGATTCATTCTTTTGCATATCATTAGGAAATGGGGAGCCCAGTCTTAATTATCTTAGCCTTACCTTTTCTGAGCTAAGATTTAATGTTACAAAGACATTTATATGAAGTACCATTTACATTTTTGAAAATCGAAGCTCAAGACATTGCCTGTTATATTATATATCTTAGCGGGGAGCCTCAGACCTACAGCTGAGATAAATAGATCATCCCTGCAGTCTAGTATATGTAGTTCCTCTGTTTGGTTTTCTGGTTACTACGCTTTAAGATATTTTTGTTTCTTTCTATTTTAACACTGTTAGCTTGTTAGCTCTTTTAGATTACATTATGAAGAGGGAATTTAAAGGCCAGAAACAGAAGGATTTGGCTGTCTTGTTTGCCACTATTTTCCCAGCACCTAGAACAGTACCTGGCTGTAGTCTGTGGTCAATAAACATGTTGAACAAATAACAGAAAATGAATGATTAAAGAAATAGACACTGAAATATACATTCTATAAAAATAGAAAATACCAGGTGTGGGCTGGGCGCGGTGGCTCACGCCTGTAATCCCAGCACTTTGGGAGGCTGAGGCAGGCCCATCACAAGGTCAGGAGATTGAGACCATCCTGGCTAATGTGGTGAAACCCCGTCTTTACTAAAAATGCAAAAATTAGCCAGGTGTGGTGGCGGGCACCTGTTGTCCCAGCTACTCGGGAGGCTGAGGCAGGAGAATGGTGTGAACCTGGGAGGCGGAGCTTGCGGTGAGCTGAGATCTTGCCACTGCACTCTAGCCTGGGTGACAGAACAAGACTCCATCTCAAAAAAAAAAAAAAAACAGAAAGAAAGAAAATACCAGGTGTGTTATATATTGCCTCTCATTTGACTAGCAATCCAAAGAAAATTTTTGCTTATAATCTCCTATTCATTCAATAATCTTCACTGAACATCTATCACAGGCCAGAATCCCTCTACATAGCTGTTGTTCTCAAGGGGCTCATAAATCTAACGGGGTAAGCTGAGGGATCAACAGATAGTTCTGGAACAGTGTGTGAGAACAATGGTAAGAGATGTGTGCAGATAGCAGGGAGCTCAGGGAAGGGCAACTGGCCAGCTGAGAATATGAGATGGGCCAGGAAGCAGGCGATAGTTCCTGAGGGAGGTTGTGGCCCAGATGAGTCTCCGGGAATGAGCAGAAGATACTCAGAGGGAGAGGCAGGGGAAGGCTGACTCCAGGAGCCACAAGGGCAGGGAAGAGCAGAAAGAGCCAGTAGCAGAGGGTGAAGAACTAGAAAGTGCTGGATGTGGCTGCAGCATCAAGAGGCCGGTAAGGAGTGAGGCAGTAGGGAGGTAGAAGGTTGGCATGCCCTGAGATGCCTGGGATTTATTCTCTCAGCAAGAAGCTTTTGAATGGGTCTTAAGCTGGGAAGTGACATGTCTGGATCTGCTCCTTAGATGAGTGACCCTAATGTCTAGGCTAGAGGAAGACAAGACCCAGCCCAGCAGGACCAGTTACCATAGGTGAGAGTTGATAAGGGCCTGGCTATTACACAGTTACAGAAATGGAGAAATGCAAAGGAGGAATATTTTGGAGAAAATTGCCTATGCACTTAAAAATACATTTTTTACCCTACAGTTCATTATTACTAGTATTCTCAGATAATTACAAGAGGTTCCTCCTTTGCAAGTTTTCTTTTTGTTGCCTACTACAATACACTTTGTTCCAAATGTTTTTTATGACAATTCTTGATTTACAAGAACTGCTAAAGTTGTCATGATGAAATACAGCCACTTCTCTGCCTGCTTAGTAACAACAGCAGACAAAATAGTAATGCTGACCTTGCTAAATTTACTTCTGGGGATATACAGACCTAGATAAGAAAGCGCGTACTGTAGTATTTAAAAAGTTATTTGTAAGGTTTACTTAACCCTACCACAGCAATGGAAAGAACTTTAAGAACAATACACAGATTTACCTAAATATCCACCCCTAAATTAGGATGAAAAAATAAATCATCTCTAAAATATGTTCTAGAATATGACAGAATATAGAAACAATACTTTCAAAAAGATATTCTCCCTGAGAGCAATCTTACAAGAGTATTCTTTTCAGTCATTTTTTTTGTTCTCTTTTCAAAATGATAAGATAGTGAGGTGCTATTTCAGCACTATTTTTTACTGCCCATCGCCACCATCTGACTGATGTTACCTTATGCACGATGAGCTCATGAGTGCCATCTGGAAGAGTCCTACCATCTTCTTGCATCAGAGGGACAAAAGAAAACCCAAACAACTTCTTCTCTCCTTTCTCCTTTGCTGTAAAAAACAAAATTACTGGCTTATTTAAGTGTATCTATGTTCAGGTACATAGTTTGTCAAGCAGCATAATCATCGAGAAATATAACCCATACACAACAGTTCCCACTACACAATGGAGCACAGCTTTTCTGATAGGCCATCTCTATAAAGCAGTCACCCTCTAATCCCCTCTTCCTGCCCCCTTATCTGCAACTTACATTTCTTGCCTAATTTTCTTTATGGGAGTCACTATCTGAAATTGTTTTTTAAAAATTTGTGGATTGCCTGTTTCTTCTTTTTACCCCTAGGTCCCATTGTGGGCAGGGGTCTTATCTGTTTTATGTTATTGTTTCAAAGAGTGCTGGGAACATAGTAGGTGCTCAATAAATACATGTTAAATGAATGAACAAGTGAATGAATGAAAGTGAAATGCTTTGTTTTGATTACTAACCATCGAAAGGGAATCTCTAAGCTCTACCCCCGTCCATGACATAACTTCTTTCCCTATATCCACACATGTAAGGAAAGTAAGTCCTGTTGCAGTTACCTCCTTGGAATAAGTTAGGCATGTTGAAAGCCAATATGAATATTAAACCTATAGTTTAATAAGGGCTCACTACTGTGGAAATCGGAAATGAGGCGATGAGGTTTTCAGATGCCTAATTAAGAAATACAATAGCTACAAAAGGCAAGGATCATTAGCAATTATTTACAGATAGGGAAATTGAGGTCATAGATGTTACGTAACTTGTTGTAGATCCCTTAAGTACCATTCCAGCCATTCCAGTTCTTTCCACCAAGATTTTTTTTTTCCCCCTCCAAAAATGAAGAAAGCATTAAAAGAACCTTGTTTGGTTAACTTGACTCTCCCATTGTACTTAGATGGCCAGAGAGTTCTCCAGGGCCAGCAGCCTGTTAAGGGCTGAATTGTCACTCTTTCACGAGTAGAACATTATACTTGAACAGAAAAGTTCAACTTTCGGATGCAGTGAGATCTGAGCTGGAGGTGTTAGGTATGGTGATCCTGAAGTTTGGACAAGATGTTTAGCAACACAGCATTTAATTGCTCCAGGCATTTAAACACAGGGAAGCAGAGCCTAACGCAGAAAACGGTAATGTTGTCTGGCTGGTGCTGGTCCCTAATATGAGGACACTCTGAAAATGTGATTATAGCAAAGGACTTTCTTTTAAAATCATTAATTTCAACCCCACAGAGAAACTGGAAAAAGAATTCATGTTTTTTAAAAAGCCAAGCAAAAATCACACCAAAGATCTCTGGGAAGAGATATCCACAGCAATGACAGTACAGGAACTTGAATCCATAGGTTCATTAAGAACAACTGACATCTTGACGACATTGAGTCTTCCTGTGCACAACCATAGCTCTTGTATCCTTTATAGCAAAACTTCTCAAAAGATTCGTCTATACCCATTACTCCCCTCCTTTCCCCTCCATCTCATTCTTTAACTCACGTTTATCACCACAGATTCACTAAAACAACTTGTCAGGTTCAACGAGTTCCATGATGCCAAATCAAATTATTTCTCCTCATCTTATTTGATCTACCACTGGCACCAGACACATGTGATCAATCCTCTCTTGAAAAATTGCCTTCATTTAGCTCCTGGATTCTATTCTTCCTGGACTGGCCTTCAACCTACTAGATAGTCCTTCTTATTGTCATTTATAATGCCTCCTTCTCATTCTCCCAGCTCTAAATATGGCGAGTACCCCAGAGACCCATCCTTGGACTCCCCTTTGCTCTCTAAACTTACTACCTGGGAACTCCAATCAGTCTTGGACTTTAGAAATCATCAAAATTAGTGATGTGCTGGAGCTGGATCATACTGGTCCATAAGAGCTGAAAGTGCACATTTCTCCCCAGTTCTACATTCAGTGATGTCATGTTGGAAGCTTGAAACTGGCCATGGTGGGAGTATCTACACCATGGAAATCAGCAAATGCTAGAGTTCAGGGATCCTCCCCAACCTCCAGTGCTGGCTCAGTAGACCAACCACTGAACAATATGTTCTCATTCCCAAGTTTCCAACCTGGAGGTCACTCAACTGCCCACTTGACATCTTGAGTGTCTAATAGACATCTCTGATTTAACATGTCTAAAATGCAATGTTTGATTTTTGTTCCCCAAACAGGTTCTTCCTGTTGTCTTCCCCACTTAATTAAATGACCATTAATTCTCAGGCCGACATCTTTGGGTCACTCTGGACTTTTCTCCTTCTTTCCTATCCGATCTGTTAATATTCTGTAAAAAAGAATTGAACCACTACCCTTGTAATGCAGAACACTTTAAATCTCTTACTTGGAAGACTAAAAAAAGCTTCCCAAATGGTCTTTCTGTTCCCAACCTTACTACCTATAATCTATTATCCCATAAAGTAGCCAGACTTATCTTCGCTCCAAATCCTCTAGTGGTTCTTCTCAATTCAAATAAAATGCACAGTCCCCATCATGAAATAAAAGACTATACAAGATCTGGTGCCACTGCTACCTTCCTGGTCCCCTCACTATTCGTTGAAAATGCCAAGCATGTTTCAAGCTCAAGCCTTTTGTACTGACTGTCCTCTCTGCCTGGAATCTTCTTTCCCCAGAAAGAATAGTCTCAATGGCTCAGGCCTTCACTTCTTTTAGTTTGTTGCCAACACATGTCCTTATAAGAGAAGTCTTTCCTGACAGCCCTATGTAAAACAGCAACACAGTACCATCACTTCCTACTCCCTAACTGCAGTTTAAGTCTTCACTGCACTTCATCACTTGCTGTCTGATGTATTATGTACTTAGTTTCTCAGCTATTATCTGTCTTTCCTCTCTGGAATGAAAGCTCTGTGAGAGGGGCTATTTTCTTGTGCTCACTGATGTGTCTCCAGTACCCAGTAAAACGCTTGGCATATAGTGGGAGTTCAATAACTATTTGTTTCATGAAAAACTGATGTTTCTGAATAAAGATATGAACACGCAGATAAATATTTGGAAGCCCACTTTATAAAACGATTGCATTGGTTATTCATAGTTTGCGGTATTATCAAGATTTTTTCCTTCTTTACATTTGGCTGTTTCTTCTGACTTTTAATTAGGAAAATTAAAAGAAAAAAAAACCTATGAGTAATTTTTCAAGTACAGGGATAAGAAGGTAGAGATCTAATAGATTTTACTGAAAATAGCCTTTATTGTACTTTCCAAGTTCTGAATTAGAATAATTATCTCCAAATGCTCTTTCTCTCTTTCCCCACTATTTCACCGTTATTTTCTCTTTTTCTTACCTTAAAGCTCAAACCCCATATTAGGCCCCAGGGAGAATTTATAACAAAGATTGATGGAAGAAATAGTACGGCACCATTGTAAGTCCTTTATGTTTTCCTACTTCAAGTCCTTTACAGGAAACTCTTCTTGGAATTTGGAAGAATTTTAAGACCCTGCTAGCTCTCTTCCTGCATTCAGAAACATTCACACAAGCATAATTTATGAAGCTCCTTGAGTCAATTCTGAAATATGCCATAATTCCAGCAACAGATAAAATCCTTCTTCTCTGCCCGAACATTGGGTAAATTACAACAGCACTGAGGTGAAGTCACCACAAATCTTTTGGCAAAGTCCCTATTCCTTCCAGACTGGAAAGGAGCCTGCTGCTTCTTCAAAAATGTGATTCTCCTGTATCTCTCATTTGTTGTACTGCTCCCAAAGCTAGATTCGCCAGAACCTTCTCTGGTCACAAGGTACACTGGCAGTGCTAAGATACCCTCAGGGACACAGGGAATATCAGAAGATTCCTGGACTCCTGGTAGTTGGGGGAGAGAGATGGGGCTTGAGAGGGTGGTAATGAATGCAAAAAAAACTGAAATAGAAACACTGAGAAGCAATAACTTTATGGATAGCAATGCCCATGTGGACGAACCCTGTAACAGTTCTATGTCTTGGGTTGTTTAAATCTATAAAATGAGGCCGGCTGTGGGGGCTCATGCCTATAATCCCAGTACTTTGGGAGGCCGAAGCAGGCAGGTCATCCGAGGTCAGGAGTTCGAGACCAGCCTGACCAATATGATGAAACGCCATCTCTAATAAAAATACAAAAATTAGCCAGGCGTGGTGGCAGGCACCTTTAGTCCCAGCTACTCAGGAGGCTGAGACAGGAGAATTGCTTGAGCCTGGGAGGCGGAGATTGCAGAGAGCTGAGATAGCGCCACTGCATTCCAGCCTGGGCGACAGAGTGAGACTTTGTCTCAAAAAAAAAAAAAAAATCTGTAAAGTGAGGCAATTACTTCATGTTACTTCTAAGCCTTTTTCCAGCTGACATTATTTGATTCTCATCTGAATACTGTCTGAGAGAGTACAGTGATGCAGATACACACAAATCAGATATGCATCTGAGCCGACCAAAGGCTTTCCCAGTGGCTTCACATGCCATGAAAAGTCCAGTGGGTTTTCCCGATCTGTGTGAGAGCTGGATCAGCTCCTGGAGATACCTGAATGGTTAGGATTGCCTAAGCCCACCAGAATCAGTTTAGTTTTTAATGCTGTTCCTCCCCTTTCTGGCTAATCTTTCTAGAATGGAACAAACTGATTTTTACAAAAGTAATCAATTTAAGATCAACCCACATCTTCATGAGAGCCCAGTAAGCAGGATACTCCAGCACAAGAGAGACAGGCAGTCAATGCCATCAAATACTTACTGGAACAATGCCGAAACTCGAAGCGGATGTGTGCGCCCCGGAATTTATCCACGGGAATGGGAAGTTTCAGCAGTTCAGACCACCTGGGGCTGTTGTTATGATAAAGCACAAAGGAGTGGTACTCACTGGCTGGTGGCTCCCCAGAGCCAAAGGAGATAAAATCCTAACAAAGGGAACACACAGGTTAAAGAGAGCTTCATCTAAAGATCTTTTGAAAAGGCAGAGCAATCACTTTGCTCTATCTGCCTGCCCCTCAAATAGCACTTCATAGAAAATTACCTCACTGGTTCTTTGCCGTGTGTTTCTGTGCCTGCTGCTGTTTAGCAGGGTGTATCTATTTAATTCTGATGCTGGTCTCCAAGGATTTACCGTGCCAAGGGTAGACCTGGGTGATACATGGGAGATGGTCGACTGCATGCCCCACTTGGAGCTCAACTACATGGCAAAGTTCCCAACCTGCAGTAGTCAAAAGCCTATTTTGTGCCTCAGTAGGTGACTCACTAAGCCCCAGGACCAACCTTCTTATTTAAATGGGCAGCTGTATTTCTCCATGAAGAAGGGGCTCATGAAAACTACTTCTTCCATAAAAACACCTGCTATTCTCACCCCAATTAGTAAGGAGTACCCTAGTCTTCATGCCTATTTTGGTCAGAAAGAAAATATATAGGATTAAATAATGAAATGGTTTTAAAACTATGCTGCATTTATCTCAGCACTTGGGGAAGACAAGGCTCGAGAGGATCACTTGAGGCGAGGAGTGCGAGACCAGCCTGGCCGACATGGTGAGACCCTGTCTCTACTAAAAATACAAAAAGTAGCTGGGCATGGTGGCACATGCCTGTAATCCGTTACTTGAAGGGCTGAGGTACGAGAATTGCTTGAACCCGGAAAGGAGAGGTTGCAATGAGTGGAGATTGTACTACTGCACTCCAGTCTGGTGACAGAGTAAGATTCTGTCTCAAAAAAAAAAAAAAAAAAAAAGAAAAAAAAAGTTGCTTTTAAGTAACAGCTGCTATAAGAAAATTATTGACACAATTAATTAAGCAAATTGTCAAAGTTGTTGCTGTTTTTTTTTCCTGGCTTACCTTCAGCATGAAGACTGCGTTTTTCTGCTCTTTTCTGAAAGGAATTTTAGTGAATTTAAAAAAAGGAAAAAGAAAACTACACAGGGGTGAAGGAGAAAAATAAGATAGAAAATAAAGCAAATCAGAAATTAACTGATTGCAAATCAGAAAATAACTGATCACATTAAAGATTAAGTGAAAGCAATTACACAGACTTGTTTGGCCTGGAAATATCAAGTATTAACATACCTTCAGGGTTTGGCCACTGCTGTCTACAATGAACATCGTAACTTCCACATTTCTGGCCACGCTCTTCCCTCCTTTCTCAAATTCTCCCCTTTCAATAGTGATATATAAATCATTCCTCATTTCACCTATAAGGAAAGGAAAATTAAAACCATGTTATATATATTAGGAAATGTAATAAAGTGCTATATCAAGGAAAAGTTTATACAATATACGGTTATACAGACATATAAAAGTACAAATATATTTGCATTTTTATAATTTTATAAAAGTGTCCTCACCCTCACTGCCAACATCTGAGAATAATAAAAGCCAGCCTCTGCTAGTCTGAATTAGCAATACTGTAATTGTATATCTAGGAGGCGAATACTGGGACCGAGTACGAAGGTATTGTCAGGTCTCACCATTTTTCAATATTTCCCTCATTTTATTTATGAGGTGTGATTGTAAAATGACAGCCTAGCAGGGGTGGCTCAGAGAAACCAGTCTTATTACTTTATAGTCATAGCAATTTAGGGTAGAAGAAATACCTAAATGTAGTAAAATAATAGGACTGTAAAGGATACAATTACAACTTAAATCTTTTCCACAATTCATGGACAAAATGATCTCACAGCTGGAAGAATCCAGATTAGCAATTTATGAACACAGATGTAGAATAATTCAGTTATACAGACAAACTCAGCTTAATATTTCATATCATCAAGCTATAAAACAAGTGAGAAAGGCCCTATATTCAAATGGGCACATCCTATGTACATATATACTGTCGATTTTTTCTCTGCTGGTGATTTATAAAACTTCAGTTTTTAAAAATCTCAACCCTTTCTTATTATTGCAAGATATAAAAAGAGAAATTTGATGCCAACTAGCAAACTTAGGCAAATGTGCTAACAGCATGCTTTTACCTCTCTTATAAGAATTAAACTAGGGGGAAATAATGAATGCATAGAGAAGTAAGAAATAAGTCAACAAAGCACAACTAGAAAGTTTTTAAAGGTAAATGGTGAGATGGTAAGGTCGAATTTACTTTTACTTAACACAGATTTCAAACACTTGAAAAAAATCAAAAGTAATACTGTTTTCTTTTCTTTTCTCTTTTTTTTCTTTTTTTGAGGAAAAAAAAAAGGGGGGGTCTCACTCTGTTGCCCAGGCTGGAGTGCAGTGGCGCAATCTTGGCTCACTGCAAGCTCTGCCTCCCGGGTTCCTGTCATTCTCCTGCCTCGGCCTCCCGAGTAGCTGGGACCACAGGTGCCCACCACCAGGCCCGGCTAATATTTTGTATTTTTAGTAGAGATGGGGTTTCACATTGTTAGCCAGGATGGTCTCAATCTCCTGACCTTGAATACTCTGTTTTCTAATAAAAAATTTCCCCATAAGAAAGCAAATCACTAGAAAGAAAAATAACCATACAACTATGTCTACAATGAGGAGTTTTATAAAACTTCTTCATCAAAGTGTGGACAAGGAAGTACCCTAGTTCCTCAATGCCATGGACCATGGGAGATTATCAGTGTACCTGATCATCTTCCTCCATAAAGACCAACTTTTTATGATGGCATCATTTGCAAATGACCTAGGCTGACAAGGACACAGGTGGGCCATAAAACAGAAAAACTAAGTAAGTTCTAAAAAGAATTACATCTTAGTCACTCTTTACAAAGGGTATATATAAAATGTATATAAAACATACATTAGTGGAAACAATACAGAGGTCTCTGGCTTATGAATTTCTAGTACTCTTATACAGCTTATACAAACCAACTTGGGAAGGCAATGAACTTAAAGTCCAGGAGAAAAGCAACACATTTCAACACTTTAAACATTGTATTTGTGTGCTTTGAAAGTTTTCTGTTTTAACTATTTCCTTTATTAATTTTTAGAGAATGGCCCAGTACATTTTATGTTTATTAGACTTTTTATAACCCATTTCACTTTACTACATGTATTCTGTACTGCCACATTTAATGTTATTTATTTAACAATTCCGTTATAGAATCAACAGCAAACCCCCAAAATTTGTCCCCTGAATCAACTGACTTCAACAAACAAAAAATAGGTCTGGTACATACAATGGCCTGCACATGCTAGTTTAACAAGAGGTTTGGGAGGAAATTCTTGACAATAATGTTTCCATGAACAGATCTGGCAGGTGAAAAAACAACACTCAAATCAAGATACTTTAGAGCAAAATATATTGGCTAAAAACAGCAGAATTTTTTTGCTTCTTGGAGTAAGTGACACATCATAAATAGCTCTGCTTACAAATAGACTGTAAAACCTACACTGACTAATGGGAAGTATAGCTACAGGGGTTTTTACCTTAGGAATTTCTCATAATGAGTAATTAGCTTGTCCAAACCACACAGGGATTAACTGTCCTGCAAAATAAAGAGTAAGTGTTTCTTGGGAAGGTGCTTTCCACTGTTATCTGCTAAAAGGACAGGGACCCTCAGACTCCAGCAAAGGCAAGAGGTGATAAGGGAGGTTTGCAAGGTAACCTGTTTCCCTCTGTCTGTAGGCTAGGCCCAAAGGAGGGAAAATGAGGGCTGTACTGCCAGCATCACAAAATTCTTTTTTTATGTACTGTATTTATTCAATGAATGTCTCTTGAGCATCTCCTGTGTGCTAGATACTATTATTACAAGCCAGGAAGATTCAGTAGTGAATACAGCAAAAATTATTTCCCCAGAGTCTTGATTCTAGTAGGGGTAACTCCTTAATAAATAAATAAATAAGTAAAATATATAGCATGCTAAGTGATAACAGACACTGTGGATAAAAGTGAGGAGGAGGATACAGAGTACTGAATGGGGATGGAGGGAGAGTTAAAATTTTCAACAGGGTAATTAGAGAAGGCCTCATGAGAAGATGAGCGCCCTGAGTAGGCTGTGGTGTGTTTCACAAAGGAGTAAGGTTCCAAAGGGTGTTAGCTTCTCAGGCCAATCCCCAAGGCCTGTTTAGCTCATAACATAGCTGGATTCTCCTAACTCTTCTTCACAAAAGAGATTCTGAATTCAAATACACTAACAGCAGTAGGTTCACAGGACAATTAGAATAAGGAGATATAGGTTCTAGTCTCTGCTACTGCTACGGTGTGTGACATCAGTCTACACAGGATATCAGAAACCTCTGGGTCTCAGGTTTTTGTTATGAAAATGAGAATAGGGTAAAGGTGGGGACAGGAGAGGTGGTAGGAGAGACAACACTACTTTATTATATTATATTATGCTGTTTCTATGCCTTACAAAAGAACCTCCTCAAAACAACACGTTCACAAAATCAAACTCCTTATACATATGCTTTAATTTTCTGTTCTTTAACTGTCACTATCCCTGCAACCCCATTATCTTTTGCAAATCTTTTAGACTAAAACCAGATTTCTTTGAAAAGAGAATACACGACAAGAAGAACACTTCTCCTGGGTGACATTCTCCATGTGCCTCTCCCCAGGAATTGTACAGCTTGCTTATGTTCCAATTCTGCAAGGTGCCACGTTTTGACAAAATATGCAGAAGGATCAAGTTGAAACAAGTGCTAATTAAAATCAATACATTTGAGGCTGACTCTGGAGAAAACTCATGAGTCCAAATGGTGTTCAGAAAGCATCTTGGGTAATTAAGAGAGAAACCATCAAGTCAGTATAAAAAGAAGTCATAACACCCATGTGAAAAACTATTTCCCTGACAATGTTTATTAACACCTTGTACCTCTCAAATTTATTACTCTGAAAATTTGATGTGCACCACACTTTCTTTCTCTTTAGCAGGCCTGCTGGCTAGGGAGCCTTTACACATATGAAGGCCTTTCAAAATACCACTGTAGACAAGATAAAGATAAGGTCATAAAAGTGGGAACAAACTCAAGAGTTCAGTGACTGCAGTCAAATGGGTCCATTAACAGCTTGACCTAGATGGGTAAGAATTTCCATCAGTAGCTGAAAACTGTAATTCTTGTTTCTGTCTTAGGAGTGCCTTGGATAAAGGCATATAGTACATGATCACCACAGCATGTAAAGCACTGTACACCATCCCAGCAGCTTTATTTTATATATATATACACACACACACATATACATACATATATACACACACACACACTGGATATTTGTTAAGAGTTATGGAACCAAATAAAATTTCCTGTCCTTTAGTTTAAAAAAAAAAAAAGAAAGAAAATGTGTAAATGACTTCGGTTTTTTGTGAACTCAGATTATCATTGATGATGTTGTTAATGATGATGGCAGTAGTAAGAGTCCTAGTACCAAAAGCAGCAGCAGTACACTTTATTGAGTTCCTGCTATGCGTTGGGTACTTTGCAAAATGCTAGAAGTAGAATATCTCATTCAATTATCATATCAACTTTATAAAAAAGGCATTATCATTTCCATTTTGCAGATGAGGAAATGAAAATGTAGGGATGAAGAAAGGTGCCCTAGGTATTATCGGTGACCCCACATTACCTCTGAAAACCTGTAATTCCATGCCGTGAGAATGGCCGTCAAATAAGCCACTGCAATTCAGCCTTTGTCGGGAGAAGTGACTTGAGCAAGGAAGGGAGCAGTCCTGCATTGCTTCGTATTTGTCAGACCAGTTTTTAAATACTGATTACAGTTCTTGGGACCATCTTTACAAGACAGAGACAGACACCAATGGTATCATCCAGATCATAAACAATATGAAGAAAGGACTCAGAACCCATCACAAGAAGGAAGATGTAGACAATAAAATTAACTGAATTTTAAAATGCTGAAGTTCCATGCAGAAAAGGAAACTGGTCCAACATGTCACTTTGAGAGACAATGTGATGATGTGTTCTTGGTCAATACAAATATTCAAGTATGAGCCAGAAAACCACCACCGGGAACCATGAAGAGGAATGCATGCACTAGACACATGGCTGGGCTGGGTGGCCGCTCATGTGTGTGAAAGGCAGATTAATACCCCCTCCCCAAAGATACCTAGGTCCCAATCCCTGGAACCTATGAGTATGTTACCTTGCAGATGTGATTAAATTAATGATCTTGAGATAGGGGGATTTTCTTGGATTAACAGGGTGGGTCCAATATAATCACAGGTCCTTGAAAAAGGCAGGGGGAAGGGTCAGAATTAGAGAAGGGGATATGATGAGGAACACAGAGGCTGGAATGACTTGGATCTAAGCCAAGGAGTGCAGGCAGCCTCCACAAGCTGGAAAAGGCAAGGAAGTGGATTCTCCCCTAGAGGCATCAGAAGAAATGCAGCCCTGATCACACCTTGATTTTAGTTCAGTGAGACTAGCTCATCCTCTGACCTTCAGAACTATAACGTAATAAATGTATGTTGTTTGAAGCCACCCTGTTATAGCACCTATAGGAAACTAATACAATGTGTCTTTCATATCCAAGTTTCTGTCACTTCCTGACACCTTCAAGGAGGAGGAAGGAATGGGAGCAGGACTTACAGGTAACTGGAGACTGAAGCAGAGCACAGACAGGGCAAACATATGGATAGGCTGAAAAATTAACTAATATTATATTTCCAGTTTCTCACACAAGATATACTTGAGTAAAACCCATCAGGTTTTCTCTATTTTCTGTCTGTCATTCTCACTTTTGTTTTGCTCTGTTTTTAAAAGAGTACTATGAGATACTGAACTCTTTTGGGAGGTAGCTTTTTATGTTTTGCTTATGACAATTAAGCAAGCAAGGGCACATGATACAGCACCACAATGGGCTCTCCAGACAGTTTTGCACAGAGCCAAGAGCATGGAAAAATGTGGTTCCCTGTTGCCATCCCACTCTGGGACAATGCATGGAGATCTGGCAGCCTATTGGGGGAAGTCCTATACTCTTGGGGTGGTGGGGACTGCAAGCTTCATAATTTGAGAGGTACCAGCCCCTCCCTCTGTCTGATCTAGGGCTGGGATATAACTTCAGGGTGACACATTAGAGTCTCAGCTTCCCTCTCTCTTCAGTCACTGTGGCATTCATTGGTTGAAAGACCACCATCTCCTCGCAAATCAGGGTTCAGGCCTAAGCTAAGTGGTGTGGGGGCCCAGTGACTAGGGCTGGAGGGTGGTAAGCTTTGGTTAGGTTTAGGATATATACAGATACATTATATATATCAATGTATATTTTGCTACAGAGTCTCACTCTCTCCGAGGCTGGAGTGCAATGGCATGATCTCAGCTCATTGCAGCCTCAACCTGCTGGGCTCAAGCAATTCTATCGCCTCAGCCTCCTGAGTAGCTGGGACTGCAGGCGCACGCCACCATGCCTGACTTTGTAAAGACAGGGTTTTGCTGTTGTCCAGGCTGGTCTTGAACAACTGAGGTCAAGCAATCCATCCTTCGTGGTCTCCCAAAGTGCTGGGATTACAGACATGCACCACCATGCCCAGCCAGATTTAGGACATATTTTTAAGGAAGATCAAATCTTACTAGTGCACATCTACTTCTCCAAAAGAAGGCTTACTGCTGTTTCAATTCTATCTTTTGATGTGTATTTCTCTATCAGTACATAGTAAGGAATATTTATATTGGCCAGGCGCAGTGACTCACGCCTGTAATCCCAACACTTTGGGAGGCTGAGACGGGTAGATCACGAGGTCAGGAGATCGAGACCACCCTG
>NW_012106341.1:1664810-1680605 GCF_000951045.1 Mandrillus leucophaeus
ATGTTGCTTGGTCGCATAACTGTCTTCTTTTGAGAAGTGTCTGTTCATATCCTTCAAAATTGTTTATTTTCTTAAACATAAGACAAACATCTCTATAACGTTCTTCTTACTCCAGTCTGTAAATCATTATTTAGTCAACTTTGACCAAATAGAAATTTGACTTATTTGAACTATAAAGACACATGCACACATTTGTTTATTGCAGCACTATTTATAATAGCAAAGACTCTGAACCAACCCAAATGCCCATCAATGATAGACTGGATAAAGAAAAAGGAGGATTGGTTTGAATAACACTTATAAAATAAACTTAAATAAATCCTGAGATTACTATTAAAACTAGCCCCCAAATCTCAACTCTATCACTCCAGTGTTTTCACTTAAATCTTTTTAGGGGATGGGCATGGTGGCTCATGCCTGTCATCGCAGCACTTTGGGAAGCTGAGGCAGGAGAATCACTTGAGCCCAGGAGTTCAAGACCAGCCTGGACAACATAGGGAGATCTCATTTCTCCAAATAATAAAAAATTAGTTGGGTGTGGTGACACACCTGCTGTGGTCCCAGTCATTCAAGAGGCTGAGGCAGGAGGATCACTTGAGCCCAGAAGGCTGAGACTGTAGTGAGCCGTGATTGTACTACTACACTCCAGCCTGGGTAACACAGGGAGACCCTGTTTAAAAAAAAGAAAAAAGAAAAAAAACAAAAACAAAAAACTTTTTAGGGTTAGGAGCTTCACAGACCTACTAAAAGTGAATGCACTGAAATGTATAAATGATGGGTTCCCTAACAAAGAATGACAGTTGAACCAAGTGATATATGGGAACAAGTCTCTAGAAACAGGGTATAGGCATGAAAGCTTAAGTTATGAAATCAAGATGGAGGCAAAGAAAATTGTGTCTGGAAACAATCACAGAGTAAAAAATGGACATTTGGGGTGCAGGGGAGACAGTCCGATCTTCCATGACATTCCTGACACATCAGTCAGCTTTGCTCCAGAATGTCTGACGGATGGAAACTTAGACCTTCCTGATACTCAGCAATAGGCCAGGCCCTGTTTGCATAGGGTCTGTTAAGATATTTAGAGCTGGGCTGTCCAAGAGGGTGACTGCTGCCACCTGTGGCAAAGGAGCACTTAAAACGTGACTCGCTAAAAAGAGACATGCTGTACATGTACGATACTCGCCAGCTTTCAAAGACTGAGGTTGAAAACAGAGTGTAAAATAACTCCTCAGTAGTTTTTCCTATGGATCACCTATTAAAATGATAATATTTTGGATATTTTGGGTTAAATAACATATATGGTTAAAATTAATTTCACCTCTTTTATTCTCATTTTTTTTAAGTGGCTATTAAAAAATTTAAAATTACCTTCATGGCTCAAATGATGTTCCTACTGGAAAGCACTGATTTAAATAATTTGCTGCTCTCCCACCCAGACCGTGGAACTCCTTCAATCAGAGGTATTTGGCTTGGAGGTGGCAGTGACAGAGTCTCACAGAAAATGTTTTTCCTCAGTTGGAAGTCTGACACCTTAAGAAATAAAGTGCTGTGCGACAGACCCTTAAACAAGGAATAGTCCAGAGGACTTCATGATGACTCAGAAGCACATGAGCAGGTCACCTCCTCACACTAGGAGACCTGTCTGTACAATAGTGAGACCAGTGGAGAATTGCTGTGCCTATGCTTTTCCCACTTCAAAAAGAGTCTGGCACTGATTACATTGTGTGATTGAAAAGAGTTTTATGTATGTTCTTGTCCTTGTCAGGATCGCAGATAATTCATTCTGCAGAGAGGCAGTGACTGTGTGCATAAACTTGGTCCTGTTGGTATAATCATGTGCCTCACCTGTTCTGACCCCTATCAGAATGCTAAAGATGCAAATTAACTCTGAAGGACACATCTAGATAATGAAAAAAAAATTATGCTTGCAGACTGTCATTGTAACATTGGCATCAGAAATATTGTTCACATACATTTTCTCATGGAAGATTTCAGCTCAAGTTTTCATTACAGCCACTGGTGAGAATGAATTGACAAGTCTGAAATTAACCAAGGAAAACAAAACAATGACTGCATGTTTCCCAGTGTAAAAAATTCAACTGAGTTTTAAAGTTGCTTTCAGTTGTTTAAGGAAATACATACATCTCTCCCTTTCCTATTATAGAAGATTAAAAAGCCAGAGGAAGAAAGGGAAAAAACAAAGAGAAGGAAGTGCTTTTAAAAACCCTCTTTTGTACTCCCCTCCACTACAGACACATGTCTGGAAGAACAATTTTCCTGGAGAGTATAGACTTCGCATTACAAGGTGGTACCAGAAAGGGACAGAAGCGAGCCTTATTCCACAGAAAGTTCACGTCCATCATTAAAGCCACACAAAAGCTGCGTGAGCACAGCAGAACCTGGACAATTAATCAGCCAGTGAAGTGTCATCTTGATTTATATTTTTCCATTTCTCCATGATACTGCCCAGAGACCAAGCTGAGGAATTCTTCAAGCAGCTGGCTGCATTCTGCTCTAATTTTTTTTTTTTTTTAATATTAGATTTGTCCATCAATTTGCTTTCCAGTGGGATGAATTTTTTTTGTTGTTGTTGAAGAGGAAATACCAGCTATTTATAGCAACTGAAGGAAATCATGAATGGTTTTAAGAGCCACAGAATGGTATGCCACCAAGTAAACAGTTCTACAAACAGTCATTTTCGACAACAATACCATGAGATGCTCAGGCCGACTGGGTTCCTAAGCGAGGTCAGGTCATCTCAGGAAAACTTACAGGATGTTCTCTCAGCCTTCCTTGCATAAAGGAATTTCAGTAGAGCAATCACAAAATGGTGCAATGGGCGATACTGGTCATTTAAAGTCTTTATTCATAGCAATCTCATTATTGGGTCTCATAGCTATGCCAGGTGCCTTGTCAGATACAACTTCCTTTGCTTGCACTTACACGTGGGATTTAAACGGTGGTTTAGAAGACCTCATTTAAAACAAATACTGTCAACAATTTAAGACTATTTTATTTGGTCTTTCTATTGTTTTTCCCTCTTCTTGGTTGTGGAGGGTGGGGTATGGAGCATCAAGAAATACTACTACTTAGTATGCTATTTGTCATCTTCTATCTGTAGACAAAAGGGTGGAAGTTCTTTGTTTCTACAGAAGACCAAACACAAGTGAGGTCCTTTTATAATAAAATTCATGACTTAAAAAATCTCATTTCTTGATTTATAAAAACAAGAGGATATGTCAAAAAAATTTTAAATGTAAGCCACAGTAACCCATGTAGCTTAGTCCTATTCTGAGGAGGGAGGAAACAGAAGAGGGGGAGGAAGAGAAGAGGGAAAGAAGATGGAGGAGGGAGGAAAGAAGATAAAAAGAAAAAGAAAAAAAGAAAGATTAAGATCAAGACTGACAGGAAAAGAGAAAGAAAATAAGAGGTCCAGACACACACAAAGAAATAGATAGGCATAGACAGAAACAAGGGTTTTTGAAGATAACCCCAGCTGGTCATACCTGTGTTCCTAGGGACAGGGTGAAATTTCTAGAACTCTAGTGGTTCATTACTAAATGACAATTAGACTTTTTTATTTTTATTTTTTGGTTTTAAACTTCAAAAGTTTTTAAAAGGCTATTCTCTCATAAAATTGTGACTTTCACAGAATTTTAGAAATTAAAAATTTTTAGAGCATAGAAATTTCCTTTCTTTTTTTTTCCAGATGGAGTTTCACTCTTGTTGCCCAGGCAGAAGTGTAGTGGCAGGATCTTGGCTCACTGCAACCTTCGCCTCTCAGGTTCAAGTGATTCTCCTGCCTCAGCCTCCTGAGCAGCTGGAATTATAGTCACGTGCCAACATGCCCAGCTAATTTTTGGTATTTTTAGTAGAGACAGGGTTTCACCATGTTGGCCAGACTGGTCTTGAACTCCTGACCTCAGGTGATCTACCCACCTCAGCCTCCCAAAGTGTTGGGGTTACAGACATGAGCCACCGCGTCAGGCCAGAAATTTCCTTTTAACATTGGAGGTAGGCCAGGCACTGTGGCTCAAGCCTATCATCCAAGCATTTTGGGAGGCCAAAGCAGGAGGATAACTTGAGCTCACAGATTGGAGACCAGCCTAGGCAACATAGGGAGATCCCATCTTTACACATTTTTTTTTTTTCTTAATTAGCCAAGTGTGGTGGTATGTGCTTGGAGTCCTAGCTACTCAGGAGGTTGAAGTGGGAGGATCACTTGGGCCCAGGAGTTTGAAACTGCAGTGAGCAATGACTGTGCCACTGCACACCAACCGGGACAACAGAGTGAGACCCCATCTCTAAAAAAGAAAACATAAACAAACAAACAAAGAAACATCAGAGGTACAGCCATGTTGGCTATGACACATAGTCTTTCACTATTAAAGCAGGTACTTGCTATTAGTACAGTGGAGAAAAGACTGAGGGGATGTGGGCCTAGAATCATTAGCATTGAAGACCCTGCTCAAGTGTTACCTCCCCAGGAAATTTTAACAAGACTCCTTCAATAAGATTCTACACCTCCTCTGTGCTCTCCAGGCCGCGTTCTCCAACTCCTTTCCAGTTACAGTATGTCTCTGCCTGTGGACTGTAATGAACAGGCAGAGCATGAACAGGTCTTACTCTCACCATCTCTACTGCTAACACCTTGCTCGAGGACAGGATCACCACTCACCTGGATTAGCTCAAACAGCCTCCAAACCCGTCTCCCTGTTTCTCTGCTGCCCTCCCACATTCCCTCCAGGTACAATCTCTATACAGCAACCAGTGATCCTGTGGCAATGTAAAGCAGTGTCACACCTCTGTTCCAAACCCACTAGCTGTTTCCTTCCTCGTTCTGAATAAGAGCCAAAGTTCTGATTGTGACCTACAAGGTCCACACGACTTTCCTCTTCGAATCTCTACTCCCATCCCCAGTACTGTATTTTGACCAAGTTGGCCTTCTTGCAGTTCCTCAAACAAGCCACACCTCTATGGCTGCAGGACTACTGCCCTTATTGTTGCTCTGCCTGGAATCCTCTTATCTGCATGGCTTCCTCATGTCTTTTAGGTCTCTACTCTACTACCTTCTCACCTAAATTTCTTACCTAACTCAAATCTCCATCTCTCCACCCACTACCATCTAAGACATTCCCTAACCCTTTACCTACACTGGTTTTCACACTGGTTTTCACCTTAGCATTCGTCATCTTTGAACACACATGTTTTACTTACATATTTATTATAATATTCCTTATTACAAAGTAACTGCTATGAGTTTTTTCTGTTGTGTTCAGTATTATAGCCCCAGTATCTGGAAGAATGCCTTTGTACATAGAAAGTGTTAAATATTTATTTGTAGAATGAATGAACTCACATTTTAACTTTTGGCTCCTGGCACAAAGTTTTGATTGATGCTCAGTCAATGCCTGCTGACTGACTAAATCAATTTTTGCTAAATATATATCCTTCCTCATCAGCAAATGTACTATTCTTATCCAATTCATAAGTTATAGATTAACACATTCAGAAAACCCTAAATTTCCATAAGCATGTAAAGGGATGTGCTTTTAAAAATTTATTTTCGTGGAGAGATTAGGACTGACCCACTCCCAAATGCATCAGTTTCAATGAATTTGGCATTCATTTCACACTGTAAATCTCCTTAACCCACATCTTTTCTGCTTTTGGGGAATTCTGGGGGCACTAACATAGAGCTAAATCATACACACAAATAGATCTGGAAAAGGTATAGAAGTACATATAATACTTGCATATGGCTGCTTATTTACATATGGCTAACTAGTGTTCAATAAGTTTTTATCAAAACTGTGGATATCCTCTAAGCATCTTCACCAACGTTTTCCATCAAGGAGTAAAATATTTTCTGGACAGTATCTCCATTTTCCTTCTTCTCCTGGTCATAATGAAATGTAGCCATGGCCCCCACAAGTTAACCACTTTAGAATAATCAGAATGTAAAGATATTTTTGAGCTTCAAATCACTGACCAGAAAATTTATATAAAGGGAAAAATTTTAAAATTAAATTGAGAAGGATATTTTAGAAAAAAATGTGCTTACTTACAGTCACATACCTCATTTCATTCTTCAGCATGGCCCATGTGAATGCTTCAAAGCTGGCAATTTGAAAAATTTCTCAAATGTCAAAAACAGATAGTATACCCATATTTCATCATGTTGATATGTTCCAAGTCACCTACCAGGCATAATAATATTTGAAAATCCCAGCTTCCTCGTTATGGATACTCCATGAGAAAATACTGATGAATATTCTCTTCTGATTTGTTCAATGTCTCCGTGCAATAGCTGTAAGGAAACTGCTAAACCTAAAACAAATGAGAGATACCCAAGTTAAAACCAGAATAGAAATAGAATAAAGAGAAACTGATGTATTGCAACAAGCCCAAATTTAGAGTATCATGGTTTTAAACTAAGGGTTAATATTCTGACAAAATCAACAGAATCTATATGAATCATATCTGAATAACACTTTTCCAACTTCAACATCTGAGTTTCCCATTCATAAGGAGGGTCAGAGCAAGTGGAGAAAATGAGCAGAACTCTAAAAGGCAAGCTGGCTTCCAAAGCCCAAATCTCTCCTCCAACCCCAGTTTGGTGGAGCATGTTCCTGTACCAACACTCATTCCAGCAACAGATGAAGGTCACCTGGCCCTAAAAAATACTGACATCAAAATTGGAGGATTAAAAAAAAAAAAAAACTCTATAAGGTCTATGAATAGTTGCTTATCAAATATCAAAAGCATAAACATAAATCTGAAAACATTAATTTAAGGATTTTAAGAATACTGATAAGAGATTTTCTTCAAACAGAAGCAATAAAGCTGATTATAATGAAACTAGGATTATATTAATAATATATACAGTAGAAACTTAGGATGACATGATTTTCTAGTGAGGAGAATTTAGCAGGATACAGGACACTTTGACAAACAAAAGAGAATTTAGTCAGTAAAGTAGAAAAAATTATTATTTTTACCACAATTATAGTGACATTACCATAGCGGGATATACAGAAGATGCAAAACACTTTTCATCATATATTATTTTCTCAATTTCCAGGCAAGAAGTACAAAAAAATTAATGTCGTATCATTGTGAATATGTCTGTATACATATTCCAAAGATAGCGCTTCTCTTTCAGCTTTTTCCTTCCTTCTTCGTTTATCTTCCTATGTTTTAATTTTTTAAGATAGCCAAATTATTATATTTTTTACTTTTTTATTTCCATGGGCTATTGAGGAACAGATGGTATTTAGTTACATGAGTAAGTTCTCTAGTGGTGGTTTGTGAGATTTTGGTGCACCCATCATCTGAGTAGTATACTCTGAACCCAATTTGTAGTCTTTTATCCCTCACCCCCCTCCCACCCTTTCCCCCATGTTTTGTTTTGTTTTGGTTTTGGTTTTTTGGAGACAGAATCATGCTCTGTCACCAGGCTGGAGTACGGTGGCGTGATCTCAGCTCACTGCAACCTCCACCTCCCGGGTTCAAGCGGTTCTCCTGCCTCAGCCCACTGAGTAGCTGGGACTACAGGCACACACCACCACGCCCAACTAGTTTTGGCGTTTTTAGTAGAGAAAGGGTTTCACCATGTTGACCAGGATGGTCTCGAACTCTTGACCTTGTGATCTGCCCTCCTCGTCCTCCCAAAGTGCTGGGATTATAGGTGTGAGCCACCGCACCTGGCCTATATGTTTAAAAATAAGAAGGACAAAAATATCTCCCATCTATATTTACTACATTAGTGATAGAAAATGAAACCAGTAAAAGTTGACTTATTTTTAAAAACATTCAGTCATCATTAACCTGAAGTCAATTTAAAGATGAATTTGCTGGCTGGGTGCAGTGCCAGTTTATTTGTCATATGTCTAGAGGAAGATGTTCCCTTTTACTCTCTTTCAATAACAGAGCAAACAAACAATAACAATGAAAGTAGTGTTTTTTTCTTTTTTGGTTGGTTTGCTTGTTTTTCAATAGAGTGGTTAAAATATCAGGAAAATTTATAAACAAAAAATAAAAAAAGAAGGAAAGAAAAAAGAAAGGCTTTAGGCTCAGAGAGAAACTGGAGCCTCTCCTGAGGCCCAAATCGGAGCTAAAAAGGAGGACAGGGACACGACGACATGATCGTGTCCTCATACTTTCCAGTTTGTGCACCAACAGAATGTCTCCAAGAGCTAAAGTCTGGCACATCCTCAGAACTTCAAATCTGCATCCCAGTTAAACCTAACAATCCCTTATCTCCCTCTCCAGCTCCATCCCATTCACTCTGAGTTAGGTGACTGATAACAATAAAATGGAGAGCGTCTGTCTTTCCATGGCCAGGGAAATGAAGAAGGGGAGAATAAGCCATCTGGATGATTTGACGGAGACAACTATCATCAGAGAAGCTTTTGGGCACTTTATGTGATACTACTGGAACCGTTTAAAACCTAGAGGCAGAAGAACGAAGACAAACGAACATGTGTTATGATCCATCTGTCCCAGCAGCTATTTCTTCCTGACTCACACTCTACCCCCACCTAATCATGGGTGTCTCTGTTCTTCTCCCACTTCTGTCCTTTTGCCTTCAAAATACTCACCCACTTCATTGCCATCATCATTAGCATCACCAGGATCTGGTATTTGTAGAATATCAGTGTTTGCCAGACCCAGTACATAACAACAGTTCTTCCTGCTGGGGAAACACTGTTCAAATCCTGATGTACTATATGAGCAATGCTTTCCAGTACAGAATAAGATGAATTTAACAAAATTCTTAAGATCCTGTAATTTTTTCAAGTGAAGATCATTTTACTGGGGCTTCTCAGTGAAAGATCTGATCAGAGACACTAGCAACATTATGTGGTACACATAAAGGAAGAAAAGGACTCAAGAGTAATGAAAAAAACAAAGAGATTATGCTATTCACAATAGAAGCTGGAGAGAGGAAAACTGACCAAGATTCTTGTTTTGCCCTATAGAAGCCAGCAGCGACTTTAAAAATAAATAAATAAATAAATAAGTTGAATACTGTACTTTACAGAGGATAAGACAAGCAGAAAAGAAAATCATTGGGTCAGAGAGACGGTGAATCCTTACGAAAATTAAAGAAGACAGGAAAAGGAGAAAAAAATGTTTTGGAAAAGACATAGACGGAGGGAGAGTAATAACAAACAGAAATATATCAGTGTTCTGTAAAGAGCAAGGGCCACAGAGGGAAGAGAGTGCAAAAAGACAGAGAGGACCCATTTAATGGAGACAGTCGACAGAGAGGAGTCAGTCAGTGGAGAAGGGAAGGGAATGGGAAAATGACAGGACAATAGACAACACAGTGTGGGGAAAAGGAAAAGCAGGCATTTCAGACTTGGATGCATACTAAAAGTTTGAAAGATACGGTAGTTTTCAACCTGAAGGTTTAGAGCAATATAGATCAAAGCCCTCAGTGTAATTATGCCATTTGACTAGCCAAGTGATGATAATGGGGGTTGTGGGGGAGGGCAGTTACTGCCATTCGGAGGTTCCCTAATTTCTCCAGAATGAAGAATTCACAGACATCAAGAATTACAAAGGTTAAGAGGACACAGCGTTTGACCACAATGTATCTGGCTCTGCCCAAATCATCAACTCTTTCCACAAAGAAACCACAACATATGACTAAGAAACATCAAAGAGTAGGAACACAAAGAAAAAACATGATTCTGAGAGTGAGTCCACAGGGACCAGCCCACAAAGAGCCACTGCAATTCCATTTATTTTCCAATCAAGGAAACTCCAGATTCTATTTTTACTGTGGTCCTTAATTATCATGACCACAACCAAGAGGCTGGATAAATGAGCCGCCAGAACAGTAAGAAATAACATAATGAAGACTAAGAAACTACTCATCACTACAAAGGAGAGACACAGCAAATATTTACACATTCCTTCTAAAAACGTTGAACTCATAGAAGCAGAGAGTGGAATGATGGTTGCCAGGGATTGGAGAGGGTGGGGGATGTGGGGGTTGGGGAGAGTAAACCAGGAGATTTTGGTCACAGGAGACGAAGTTTCAGTTGGACAAGATGAAGACATTCTAGAGAGCTATTGTATGGCATGGTGACATGGTTAATAATAATAGACTGTATACATAAAAATTGCTGAGTGGATTTTAAAACATTTTAAAATGAGGGTGAGGGTGATACGCTAATTAGCTTGATTTAATCATTTAACAGTGTATACATATATGAAAACATCACATTGTATGCCATAAATATGTACAATTTTTAATTGTCAATTATATTTTATTAAAGCTGGGGCAAAAAAGACAAATATTTACACATTCCAATTACCTGAGGATTAGCCCTGTCTTTTCCGGGTTATGACATAGGGCATTGTTTGGAGAAAGGTATTTTTCTTTCCATTTTCTTTCTTGTCATCCTACTTCACTGTCCTGGCCTTATCTGCTATCTCTGGGGTTGGGGCAACTTCTTAAATTTTATCTGTACATTTTACCTTATTCCTGCCACAGTTCAAAATGCACACTCTGAGCAGCAGTAACTTATGGCTGGAGAGGAGGGTGGAAAGTGGGATTTAAGGATGTATATAATAGTGTTCCTACTCCCAAGGAACTGATAATCTAACAATGAAAATAAGAAACATATACAGAGAGAGAGAGAAAGAGAGAGAATATAAAACAGAATGGATTATGGGTATGATAGGAATATTAAAATAAGAAAAAATTATCATGGAAAGAATTGGAAAGTTTAGGGAATTTTTTATTGGAATTTATGACAACCTGTAAAATTAGATTGAATCTGAATTTCATAAAATTTTAATTTCATAAAATTTCATACAATTTAATTTCATAAAATTTAACCTAATTTTGTTTATATAAATAGTATTTTAAGTCACTTTTTATAGCCCTTAATATAAGTGCCCAAAACGAAATTGCTATGGGAGAAATGTCCCCCTTCTTGGAAGAAACATAATCATTAAAGTGAACTTTCACATCAGCCTAGATGTTCAAGCCCAATGATAAATACTTAACATTTAATTTTAAACAAAAGGCATAGTCATTACTCTGGAGTCTGCCACAAAACAACATATGATTCATGGTTAAGTTCAGCTTACAGAGTAGTAGTAGACGAAAGAAAGGCTTGGTATCTTTTAAGCCAAATGTGGCTGATTGCTTGGAAGCTCTAATTTCATGAGAATCGAAACTCATTTATTCTACAAGTTGGCTCCTTTTAAATTCATGAAATTCTGCAATTTTACATTAAAAATGGGAAGCATAGCATGATTTTTAAGTAGCAGCTGAAATTTTAGAATACATGAGCCATTTTGCCACTAATAAACCAAATAACATGTAGCTATGAATGTACAGCAATGCAAAAATGGAAAACCGTGATAAATATATTTGATAAATACATGTTGTTATTAAGTGTGCAGTTTAAGAATTATATCATATGGCTGCAAGTGCCTGTCTCAACCTTAACCTCTGTGTGCTTTGGTTTCCACATCTGTAAAGTAAAGATAATGATACCAATTCCATAAAATAGGTAATGCTTAGCACAAACGAAGCGCTCAAAAATGTCAGCTGCTACTGCTACAACTGCCACTGCCACTATCATTATGTCTACCATTGTTTCTGTTCTCATTCCTCCCTACCATGAGTATCAACAAATTAGATTTCATCAAAAAATGGTCAAAGTCCCCTTAGTGTCATATACAAATAAAATATTCCTTTTAATAGTTGTGCCCACTTACCACCAGATAAATTCAAATATTGTTATTAAGTTCTATAAAGGTTTCAAAGGCAAATAAATATGTCTGTGTATTGAGAACAATCCTCTAACATGTGAGACCTGACAAAGACATAACTGAGAAATACAAATAGACGATACGTACAATTAGACGTATGTGAAGGTGGTGAAATTCCTAATGACATGGGGATTACGGTGTTGTCCTCAGATACTAATAAGTCAATGCTCTGAACAAGTGACAAATTCTGTAATATTCTTTAGAAGATCCTTAGTATGTAATTTAGTCAGGAGGAGAGGTTACGCTGCTATCTTATTTTATTTTTCAAATACGATTTTTATTTGCTTTTTTTCCCCCTTCTTTTTCATTTCTACCCTCTAAATGGATTGAGTTTTCTTATTCCCTTATTCATGGCTCTATAGTTCTAGAAATTATACATACTATTTCTATTCTTTAAACGTTTAACATAAGTAATTGACTTAAAGACTAAATTTAATCAATAGCTCTACTCTCTTCTGGAACAAATCCGGGAACTTCGATCTTTTAAACTCTGATGATGATATGTTTTTAAATTGTTGCTGTTTGCAGTCAATGCTTAACTAGATTTATCCTGACATTTACTGTTCTCTTTGTACACACTTGCTTCTTACATTTCTTTCCTTCTGGGTTCAGTTCTTTTTTTTTGAGATGGAGTCTCATTCTGTCTCCCAGGCTGGAGCGCAGTGGCGCGATCTTGGCTCACTGCAATCTCTGCCACCCAGGTTCAAGCAATTCTCCTGCCTCAGCTTCCCAAGTAGCTGGGACTACAGGCACGCGCCACCACACCCGGCTAATTTTTATATTTTCAGTAGAGATGAGGTTTCACCATGTTAGCCAGGATGGTCTCGATCTCCTGACCTCGTGATCCACCCGCCTCAGCCTCCCAAAGTGCTGGGATTACAGGCGAGATCCACTGCGCCCGGCCTGAGTTCAGTTCTTTACTCCTGATGATGAACTCTGACTAGTTGTTTCAGTGGATGTGAATGTAAAATCTCCAAGTCTTTATCTGAAATTTTATTTTACTCCCCCTTTTAAATATGGCAGGCCTTTTGTTCTGTGGGGCTCTGCATCTATGGATTCAACCATCTGGGTGTCAAAAATATTTGGAAAAATCAAATCAATAAAAAATAACAATATAACAACAGTAACCACAAAAAACAATACAGTATAACAATCATTTAGATACCATTTACATTGTATTAGGTATTACACATAAGCTAGAGATAATTTAAAGTATATGAGAGGATGTGCATAGGATATATGTAAATAGTATATGCCATTTTATGTAAGAGACTTCAGCATTTGCAAATTTTGGTATCCTCAGAGATCCTGGAACCAGTTTCCCATGGATGCCAAGCAATGACTGTAACAGTTCGGCAAGTAAAGAATTCAAAGTTGGCCACTTGCTCCCAGCAGTTTTAACATATTATCCCATAATATTCTGACCTCTGTAACTGCTGCTAAGACTATTATTTCTTTTTAGGTAATCAGTATTTTCTCTCTGGTTTCTGATTTTGTCTTTGGTGTTCTGCAGTTTCACCATAATTTATCTAGATATGACTTTAATTTTATTTATCCTGCTTATAACTTTTGCTTCTTTTATCTGGGTATTTTATCCTCTGCAAAAGTTACTTAATTTATCTAGATATAACTTTAATTTTATTTATCCTACTTATAACATTTTCTTCCTTCATCTGCATATTTTATCGCCTGCAAAAGCTCTACAAATTCTCAACCTTTTCAAATATTGCAGCTTATCCACATACTTTATTTGTTCCTTCTGGAATTCCTCCTAGATGTATGCTGGTCTTTTCATTCAATCCTTTACTGCTCTTAAATGTTTATTCAGGTTATTCCATTGCATTTACCCCTTGGGTAGCATTCAGGCTAATATTTTAAGTTATAACTTTACTAATTCATTTTTCAACTATGCTTGTTTGCTATTTAAGTAGTCCACTGAGTTCTTATTTTAATAACATATTTAAAAAGAATTTTACAAGTTCTATTTACTTCTCTTTAACCACCAGAATTTACACACAAAGAAGGCAAAGATTTTTCATTGTCAAAAACCGTATACCAGTGCCTTGAGTAATGCTGGAATATACATACTCAATATTCTTTTGATGTACGGGTTTAAAAATCTCATTTCATTTTTTTCATGATGTTTTCTTTTTCATTAGGAATCTCTTTTGCTACTTCTTTTCCTGATAGTTTATTACCTAAAATTTCAAAAGATCATGATTCTCATTTGTTGCATTTGCTTACTCTGCCTCATTGATTGCTAATTGTTATCATTTTATCACAATTCATCTTTAGTGGGTGTTGTTTTTTTCACAGGGATTCCATGCATCACAGGTGTGGAAGTGACGATATGGAGTAGGTTACACATTTACTTTTTTTAGGCTATGGAACTGGGACCAGAAGAAATGCAAAATGCTAGTAGCCTACCCTCTCCTGGTGAGATACCATATACCTTGCCTGGAAGGTGAAGGGAGAGGGAATCCCATCTTCTTGGCTACATGTGTATGGAGTGGAATTTTCATCACGCTGAGTTGGTGCAGGCAGGAAGGAGAAAATGAGATGTGACATAAGTTTCACCAACTCTCTTGATTCTTATCAGGAGTTGGTAGTTACTCTTTATTTGCTGTCTACACTTAGGAAGATTTCTAGACATCAGTACTGTTTTAAAATACGATTTTTGACCAGGCACATTGGCTCATACCTATAATCCTTTGGGAGGCCAAGGTGGGAGGATTGCTTAAGGCCAGTTCAAGACCAACCTGGCCAATATAGTGAGTCCCCATTTCATTTTTAAAAACAAATAAATAAGAAAAATAATTTAATTTAAAATCTAAAAGAAAATATGATTTTCATCAATAATGGTTGTTCTGTTGGAACAGGATGGTGCAGCTCTTCACACTGCCATTCTGTAGTGAACTCTCAAAACACTGTTTCGTGACAGTACTTGCATACTTTGTATGTGTTTGGGAGGTGGGGGCTAAGAGCAAAACACAATTGGTGGAATTTCTAAACTTGTACTACAAAATTACTAACAGCATGAGGTATTAGCAAAACTTCCTAAAGATGATATTGCTAGATTCTTTCAAAAATCACTTTCAGTAAAACCTGTTCATTTTTGAAATACCTAGGGTCTCAATATTATCAAAGCACAAATTTTTACAACTATTCCTTCCTATGTGCTTAATTTACAAAATTAATCATCTAAGCTTTGCTTTATGCATTAGAATGTCATGTGTTATATCTATAAGATAAGATAATTGAATTTTTAAGTAAATACATTAGAAGCTATATATCCTGTTTGGAGTTCAACTCAAAGCCAGTGAAAACTTTTCAGAGGCACATCCTAGCTACACCAAGCAGTAAAATTCTGACTGATTAAGATGAGGCATTTACACTGGGAGGTCAGAGACAGGCTCTGAGAGTCTGCAAAACAGAGGAAAGAAAGAAAGTCAAATTTCTAGAAAGTGTGAGGTATCAAGTGAGACAATACTACTGGATAATGAGTTATTGTCCAGAGACAATACTACTGGATATTCTGAAACAAAAGCCAGAATATTAGGAAGAGACTGGTGTGTACAAATGAGCCAGGTTAGATGGAGAAATCAAGATGCAGATGGGAAAATGGGAGCTCTGAACACTACCAGAGGTCTGCTTAACAATGTGTTAATTACATGATGAAAGGGGCCTAGCTTCTACTTAAAGCCTCTACCCAGTAGGACCAAAGTACCCAAATTACAGCTGTCCTTTAACACTGTCATCTTGCAGCACTAGATACTTATGCTATTAATGTTGCTACTGCTTAAATTTGGGATGTATCTCCTCTTTTAGATACACTTTCAAAGCCAATTTAAAATGAAAAGAAAGAAAAAAGAGGGCCGGGCACAGTGGCTCATGCCTGTAATCCCAGGACTTTGGGAGGCCGAGGTGGGCAGATCTTGAGGTCAGGAGATTGAGACTATCCTGGCCAATATGGTAAAACCCCATCTCTACTAA
>NW_012106341.1:1683615-1686448 GCF_000951045.1 Mandrillus leucophaeus
AAAAAAATCTTAAAAAGTTAAATGGATCACTTGCAATTTTCTCCCAGTTTCTAAACTCAACTAAGATAGTGGTTAATGTACCTTTGCAACATAAGTCTTAGGTTAGAGGGGAAAAAAACCCAGTTAACTAGATGAATCCCTTTATTAACCAGACAAGATTACAACTCCAATAGCTAGGAGGACATCAATGAAGCATAAAGGGCCTGGAAATTAGCTGGCAGAATTTGTTTTCAAAACCAATTTCAAAGCTGTGTTTTTTTCTCTTTTTTTTTTAGTGCCAATGACTGAGGAATAGCAGGAGAAAGTGGGGAAAAACAGTACTTTTTAGAGTGAACTCAATTCTTTTGAAAACATTTGAGTGCACGGCTTCCGTTTAATCCACAATTCTGTGGCCCAGAAAGAAAACAGCGGAAGTCAACATTATCTAACTGCTGTGACAGCTTAAACATTAGGCACCCTAATTTCCCTCTTCAATTTCTTGTGCTCTTGCTTCTCCCACTATCTTGAAGTAAGCCATTAATGTGCCTCCCGTTCAATAATGAAGCTGAACAGCTCTGGAATCCCTATCTGCTGGCCACAGAACTTCCATTCCTCAACCAAGGGTATAGATCAAGGGGATACAGAACAATGATCTACCTAGACTGAAGAGTGGAAGCTTTGGTGGGAAGGAGTATAAGTTTTGCTTTTCTTTAAAATAGTTTTTAGGCTTCTTCCTGAGCTTCCACTCTCTAGAGCAGAATTTTAGAGTGAAGAGGCTTAGGGCTGGGTTTGCCTCAGCTTGACAGAGGCTAGAAAGGATCAGAGAGAGAGACCAGAGAAATAGAAGGCAGATAGATGCAGGCTGTGTGGGCCTGGCTGGGCCTCAAGGTTAAGAGAGAAGGGCAGAGAAGGGCTGAGGTCACAAGGACAGAAGAGCAGACAGGGCTTTGTAGCAGAAGCCAGGTATAAAGAGCATACATATGGTTGCCCAGGAATCTGAGCATCACGGTAGGCTGCAAAATGGTAATGGATCTTGCCAAAGGAAGGGGAACCCTTTTTACAAGGCTTTATGGTACAATGGTTTCTTTCATTCTTTGCAAAGGCTACAACACGTAGCTTTTCATTTCAGTACAAAGGCTGTAAATAGAAAAGGTATGACTCATGGGAAAGGGTGGTTTGGATCTCACTTTCTGGTAGGGTTTCACTCAGGATTCCAGTAAGAATAAGGAGCTAGTAAAGTTGACAAAGCACATGGAACATGTGGACACATCTAAGCATCGGAGGAACTGGCCAAGGAAACAGAATGTGCTTCCCTTCCTTCCTGAAGTTAATCAGAAGGCCAACAATTAAGTTAAAAGAAACCAGGAAGAGATATTAGCAATCAAATCAGCAGAGAGGAGATGAAGGAAACAAAGTGTAGAAGGGGTTGGTTCAATGATCCAACATATCAATAATCCAATTGTGTTATTCTAAAAGTCTTCATTAAGGAGATTAAATCAGGATCCATTTTGAAACAATGAAAACAGACAACTTAAAAGGTAAGGATAGAATATTTCAGATAGTGGCTTTAAAGTGGGTAAACAATAATAGCTAACACTAAACATGTTACCATGTATGAAGTCCTATGGTAAGTGCTTTGCATACATTTTTTTCTTTTAATCTTCCCGATATCCCTTAGAGGATTCAAATCTAGGATATCCTGCTTGCAGAGAAACAGCTCAATACTACACTATACTCTCTAACAGATGACTCCTGTCTGTAAGCAGAAGGAAATTTGTGGTTTGGTTTAACTGGAATCCTGACCTCTAACACAGGTCTTAAGGATACAGGATCACTTATGTTAGGGTCTATCTAGAGATATAAATCAAAGCCTATCATTGAGAACTTCACCAAGATTCAAGAGGCAATTGGGTATCACCTCAGGGTTTGGACAATGATATATTCAAACAACCTAATAACAGATGAATGTTGTTCTGCATGAGGCATATGTGAAGTGAGAAAGGGCTGGGAGATGAAAAGGAGTTGGGAAAGACATGTAGCCAACAGTTCAACATATCGTGGTGGGTCAAGACCACAGCTATGATGGTAGGAAGCTCAGGGACTACAAGTCAGAAGGTCAGGATTAGTTTGGGATTTGTTTATTCATATAGAGGGCAAATGCAAGTAAATTAACAGGACTCATAGGGAGAAAGAACAAGATACACAACGGATACCAACTCTTCTATTCACAGTTAATAGGCAGAAAGAAAGGAGCAGGGCATAATGGATTTGTTTGTGATCCATAGAAATTAAAAAAATGCTAGCCTTTAAACAGAGTCTGGAGTAGCACTGACTCAGAAGTATAATGTGAATCATGAATGAAATTTAACTTTCCCTAGTAACTATGTCAAAAAAGAAAAAAAGAAAAAAATTAATAGCATATTTTATTTATCTCAATATATCCAAAATGTTATCATTTCAACATGCAATCAATATGAAAATTATTGACGGGATATTTTACATTCTTCTTATTGGGCCAAGTCTTCAAAATCTGGTATGTTCTTTACAATTACAGCATATCTCAATTCTAGTGGTATACTAGGTTCATATCTAACTGTCAATAGCAACATATGGCTGCTGCCTCCTGAATTAGATAGCACAGGTCTAGGGTAAATTTAATGACAAAATGATGGTTACTGGTATCAAGAAACACCAAAAGCTTTAGAGTAGAACTGCATTTGGCTGAAAGTCTACCAATGAATTCCACAAGATATGTTCTCTAAAAAACAGCAGCTCTACCATCTTACTGAGGGGGTATTGAAATTAAACCATTTTATCCATAGACAATCAGGAGAAGTATATATATACACACACA
>NW_012106341.1:1687178-1696608 GCF_000951045.1 Mandrillus leucophaeus
TTTTTTTTTTTTTTTTGAGACAGAGTCTCGCTCTGTCGCCCAGGCTGGAGTGCAGTGGCGCGATCTCGGCTCACTGCAAGCTCCGCCTCCCGGGTTTACGCCATTCTCCTGCTTATTCTGATTTAGTGTATCAACATTCCAAAAGTATATACTGAGGATTATGTCTAGCTTTTTAAACAGGCTTTGTTTGTTTTTACTGTAACTATTATTACCTATTTGTATTTTATTTCCACAATACCAATACAAAGGAATCCATGGGCTGAAAACCATTTCAAAAATGTATATAGAGCATAGTGATGGGGTTCAGGACACATTACCCTAAAACATGGTACCTTGGCATACTATTTTGAGAGATATCATGTGCAGGAAGGTCTCTGGGACCTTCCCTGCCATTCTCCCCTGAGCAGGTCATAAGAGGTGCCCTCCCTATATTGGATGAAAAGTACATCCTTATCTCTGAAAACAAAGTGTTGCAGAGAAGAATCTGAATAAACAGGCTTTCCTAAGTTTCTCCCAGTTTATTGCCATTAGATAGTATCTTTTTGTCTCCCTCATATTTCTCTACAACTCCCTGTTCTTCATCAGACCTACTATTAAAAAAACTAAGATTAAACTGTTTCTTCAGGTGTTCATTTCCTAATGAAGGCTCTCATGTCACATAGAACTTAAACAAATGTGTATACTTTTCTTTTGTTATTCTGTCTTTTGTTGTGCGGGCTTAATCCATGAACCTAGGATACACGAGGAAATATTTTTCCTCCTCTACAATAGTATCTATGATTGTAGTTTAATATCTGATTATTTTAATTTATTGAAATACTTCCATATTTTTCCTACGCAGCAAATCTTGCAAACAGTATTGTTAGCAATTTTACCTAAATTAGCCATACATAGCTCATTTAGAAAATGAAATTAAGCTCTAATCACTACTTCCATTAACATCATTTGGATTTAGTTTTTTTTTTTTAAATACTGGATGAACTTTAAAAAATATCTTACAGTGTAATGTAGTAACATATTTTAAACTATATTTTTTCTTTGCTGTCATTAGCATGATTTAGATCGACGGAAACAAGAGATATGACAACTGCATGCAAAATAGCCTGGATTTCCTTTCTTTCTCTCTTTTTTTTTTTTTTAATTTTTAGATGGAGTCTTGCTCTGTCAGCTAGGCTGGAGCACAGTGGCATGATCGTGGCTCACTGTAACCTCTGTTTCCCAGGTTCAAGGGATTCTCCTGCCTCAGTCTCCCAAGTAGCTGGGATTACAGGCACATGCCACCACACCCAGCTAATTTTTGTATTTTTAGTAGAGATGTGTTTTCACCAGGTTGGTCAGGCTGGTCTTGAACTCCTGACCTCAAGTGATCCACGGACCTTGGCCTCCCAAAGTACTGGGATTACAGGTGGGAGTCACCAAACCTGGCTAGGATTTTCTTTTGTTATAAAAGACATGGAGAAAATTGTCAAAATCTGAATAAGGTTTGCAGATTAGATAATAGTATTATATCAATGTTAACATTCTGATTTAGATAATTGTACTGTGGTTCTGTTGCTATGTTCTGAAGTAAGCATGGGTAGAGAGGCATCATGTCTTCAATTTGTTCTCAGGCAGTTCAGGAAAAGAAATGTGTATATATATGATATGTATAGATGTGTATATGTGTACATATGTACATATGTCTGTATACATGCATATATACGTGTATATGTACATATATACACACACAAACATATACAATTAAGGCTCTGATATAATCCTTAAGAATTATATCAAATTCATTAATGTTGAGTTATATGACTATATGCACACACATATATATATAAACGGAGGGAGATTATGCAAATGAAATGTAGTAAAATTTTAACCTTTGGGAAATTATGAAATCTTTGTACTATTTTTCTATAAATAAAATTAGTTGAAAAAAAATCTTTAAAGAGAGATCATGGTAAAATAATTAGTAAATTCCAAAAGTCAGCAAAAAGGTCACATATTAAATGTCTAACCAATAGGTGGTGCCAATAAGTACTACTTTTGTTTTAATGATACTAGAAAGCAAATTCAATGTTCAAAAATCAAGTGCACTGATCAAATTCTTACGAATTATACCAACTTGGTAACACTGAATAAAATGACTACATTGGTAAGTGTGGACCCAAAAATGCAACCTAACACTCTCAAAAAGCCTCCTTTCACCTCAGCCAAATAAAGAACACCATATATTTCCTGAATAGAGTTAAACTGCTCTCGCTATATATTGTGGTCTCCTTATCTAGGTAATTCCTTTCAACTTTCTGTGGGGGTTAAAAAGTATAGCTGGCAGGAATACAACCATGTACACTCATCTAAGATAAAATAAAGACTCTAGAAACTTACCTGAATAGCAAATAGGATTTCTTCTAATTGTAAGCTATATGTGCAAACTATAGAAAATATTTCAAAAATACATAGATAACATGAAAAGACTTTGAAGTTTCTCTTAGGACATACTGAACCATTGTCAATGATTTTTACACACTGTTTCAATACGTAGAACTTAATTTGCCTCAGTAAATCATATTGGCTCAGTCCAATTTCACATTCCTATAATTCAACTGCTGTCTATCAGAGGTGACATTTATAATAACCATTTGCTCAACAAACCTAAACCAGGCTCACATTAATGAATATTTTTAGAATTTCAAATTCTCACAACATTGCCTTTGGATTTAAAATTAATAAAATAACACAACTTTGGAGATTTCAAACTACTCAACCTAACTAAATCTAACCATGGAGATACAGTAATTCAATTTTTAAAAAAAATCTTAAAAAGTTAAATGGATCACTTGCAATTTTCTCCCAGTTTCTAAACTCAACTAAGATAGTGGTTAATGTACCTTTGCAACATAAGTCTTAGGTTAGAGGGGAAAAAAACCCAGTTAACTAGATGAATCCCTTTATTAACCAGACAAGATTACAACTCCAATAGCTAGGAGGACATCAATGAAGCATAAAGGGCCTGGAAATTAGCTGGCAGAATTTGTTTTCAAAACCAATTTCAAAGCTGTGTTTTTTTCTCTTTTTTTTTTAGTGCCAATGACTGAGGAATAGCAGGAGAAAGTGGGGAAAAACAGTACTTTTTAGAGTGAACTCAATTCTTTTGAAAACATTTGAGTGCACGGCTTCCGTTTAATCCACAATTCTGTGGCCCAGAAAGAAAACAGCGGAAGTCAACATTATCTAACTGCTGTGACAGCTTAAACATTAGGCACCCTAATTTCCCTCTTCAATTTCTTGTGCTCTTGCTTCTCCCACTATCTTGAAGTAAGCCATTAATGTGCCTCCCGTTCAATAATGAAGCTGAACAGCTCTGGAATCCCTATCTGCTGGCCACAGAACTTCCATTCCTCAACCAAGGGTATAGATCAAGGGGATACAGAACAATGATCTACCTAGACTGAAGAGTGGAAGCTTTGGTGGGAAGGAGTATAAGTTTTGCTTTTCTTTAAAATAGTTTTTAGGCTTCTTCCTGAGCTTCCACTCTCTAGAGCAGAATTTTAGAGTGAAGAGGCTTAGGGCTGGGTTTGCCTCAGCTTGACAGAGGCTAGAAAGGATCAGAGAGAGAGACCAGAGAAATAGAAGGCAGATAGATGCAGGCTGTGTGGGCCTGGCTGGGCCTCAAGGTTAAGAGAGAAGGGCAGAGAAGGGCTGAGGTCACAAGGACAGAAGAGCAGACAGGGCTTTGTAGCAGAAGCCAGGTATAAAGAGCATACATATGGTTGCCCAGGAATCTGAGCATCACGGTAGGCTGCAAAATGGTAATGGATCTTGCCAAAGGAAGGGGAACCCTTTTTACAAGGCTTTATGGTACAATGGTTTCTTTCATTCTTTGCAAAGGCTACAACACGTAGCTTTTCATTTCAGTACAAAGGCTGTAAATAGAAAAGGTATGACTCATGGGAAAGGGTGGTTTGGATCTCACTTTCTGGTAGGGTTTCACTCAGGATTCCAGTAAGAATAAGGAGCTAGTAAAGTTGACAAAGCACATGGAACATGTGGACACATCTAAGCATCGGAGGAACTGGCCAAGGAAACAGAATGTGCTTCCCTTCCTTCCTGAAGTTAATCAGAAGGCCAACAATTAAGTTAAAAGAAACCAGGAAGAGATATTAGCAATCAAATCAGCAGAGAGGAGATGAAGGAAACAAAGTGTAGAAGGGGTTGGTTCAATGATCCAACATATCAATAATCCAATTGTGTTATTCTAAAAGTCTTCATTAAGGAGATTAAATCAGGATCCATTTTGAAACAATGAAAACAGACAACTTAAAAGGTAAGGATAGAATATTTCAGATAGTGGCTTTAAAGTGGGTAAACAATAATAGCTAACACTAAACACGTTACCATGTATGAAGTCCTATGGTAAGTGCTTTGCATACATTTTTTTCTTTTAATCTTCCCGATATCCCTTAGAGGATTCAAATCTAGGATATCCTGCTTGCAGAGAAACAGCTCAATACTACACTATACTCTCTAACAGATGACTCCTGTCTGTAAGCAGAAGGAAATTTGTGGTTTGGTTTAACTGGAATCCTGACCTCTAACACAGGTCTTAAGGATACAGGATCACTTATGTTAGGGTCTATCTAGAGATATAAATCAAAGCCTATCATTGAGAACTTCACCAAGATTCAAGAGGCAATTGGGTATCACCTCAGGGTTTGGACAATGATATATTCAAACAACCTAATAACAGATGAATGTTGTTCTGCATGAGGCATATGTGAAGTGGGAAAGGGCTGGGAGATGAAAAGGAGTTGGGAAAGACATGTAGCCAACAGTTCAACATATCGTGGTGGGTCAAGACCACAGCTATGATGGTAGGAAGCTCAGGGACTACAAGTCAGAAGGTCAGGATTAGTTTGGGATTTGTTTATTCATATAGAGGGCAAATGCAAGTAAATTAACAGGACTCATAGGGAGAAAGAACAAGATACACAACGGATACCAACTCTTCTATTCACAGTTAATAGGCAGAAAGAAAGGAGCAGGGCATAATGGATTTGTTTGTGATCCATAGAAATTAAAAAAATGCTAGCCTTTAAACAGAGTCTGGAGTAGCACTGACTCAGAAGTATAATGTGAATCATGAATGAAATTTAACTTTCCCTAGTAACTATGTCAAAAAAGAAAAAAAGAAAAAAATTAATAGCATATTTTATTTATCTCAATATATCCAAAATGTTATCATTTCAACATGCAATCAATATGAAAATTATTGACGGGATATTTTACATTCTTCTTATTGGGCCAAGTCTTCAAAATCTGGTATGTTCTTTACAATTACAGCATATCTCAATTCTAGTGGTATACTAGGTTCATATCTAACTGTCAATAGCAACATATGGCTGCTGCCTCCTGAATTAGACAGCACAGGTCTAGGGTAAATTTAATGACAAAATGATGGTTACTGGTATCAAGAAACACCAAAAGCTTTAGAGTAGAACTGCATTTGGCTGAAAGTCTACCAATGAATTCCACAAGATATGTTCTCTAAAAAACAGCAGCTCTACCATCTTACTGAGGGGGTATTGAAATTAAACCATTTTATCCATAGACAATCAGGAGAAGTATATATATACACACACATATATATATTTATTTTAGATGGTGTCTCTCTGTGTCGCCAGGCTGGAGTACAGTGGTGCAATCTTGGCTCACTGCAACCTCCGACTCCCTGGTTCAAGTGATTCTCCTGCCTCAGTCTCCGGAGTAGCTGGGATTACAGGCACGCGCCACCACACCAAGCTAATTTTCTGTATTTTTAGTAGAGACGGGGGTTTCACCATGCTGGCCAGGATCATCTCAATCTCCTGACCTTGCAATCCACCCGCCTTGGCCTCCCAAAGTGCTGTGATTATAGACATGAGCCACTGCACCCGGCCGAGAATTATAATTGTTTTGTGGGAAAAGAGAAGACAAGCATACATAGTAGTTCCATGTTGTACTTCATTTCTCCTGTCTCCTGTGAGTCTTTTAGAGACTCTGCCCTCAATATTACGTACTCCAAGTGTCTTGTTTGTTTAGTGGTAGATGCAGGACTTTGTCCAAAGCAAAGGGCCATCTGCATCAAATAAAACTCAAGTTATCTCTCCAACTCTTGGGAGAAGGAGGAGAAAACTGACCTCACCACTTATTACAGTCTGAAGCATTGCCACATGTATGAGTTGGAGGTACTTATGGCTCTCACTGAACTGAACGACAAAGCTCTGTCTACAGTGATTTTCTCTTTGTGGGTCAGTTTGGTCTAGCAAGATGTGCAAGAGTCTGAAAAAAAAAAAGTGGTTTGAATTTAAATTCCAGTTCTCCTAATTGCCAGGTGATTTGGACTGCAACAAAAATATCTATATTCAAGGTGCTTTTAAAAATCAGTCTTAAAAAACAACGCATTCAGTTCAAGAAACAGCTTATTTAATTTGAAGTTTCTTTATGTCAATCAAAGCACATGACTGCATACTTTGTTTTGCTTCAATGTGGGTCTGAACGGTGGATAAGAACAAACAATATTCACCAAGTTTTTGTCACTGACCAAACCTAAAGATGTCATTATATATGCTATGCAATCTATATATGCTATATAATATAGTATATACTATATGTTACTAGTACAATACTGTGTACCTCATATGACTTATAGTGGTATATAATATTTCAGTTCCTCTCTGAACAAGCACACACACATTTTTCTTCACATGCCACTGCAGTCAGCATCACTTTCCTTTTTAGTCAACTTCAATGTGTGAACCTGTATGTTTGTCAATAATGTCAAAGCTCAAAGCCAGCCATAGGCACCAAAGCACATTTTTTTTTTTTGGTGGTGTTGTTTGTTTTTTGCTTTTTTTTTGAGACGGTGTCTTGCTCTGTCATCCGGGCTGGAATTCAGTGGCGCAACCTTGGCTCACTGCAAGCTCCGCCTTCAGGGTTCATGCCATTCTCCTGCCTCAGCCTCCCGAGTAGCTGGGACTACAAGCGCCTACCACCATGCCCGGCTAATTTTTTGTATTTTTTTTAGTAGAGACGAGGTTTCACTGTGTTAGCCAGGATGGTCTTGATCTCCTGACCTCATGATCTGCCTGCCTCGGTCTCCCAAAGTGCTGGGATTATAGGCGTGAACCACCGCGCCCAGTCGTAAAGCATGTTTTTATTGGACCTCACTAAAAATTGCTATTTATCAAACTTATTTCCACAGAATAGTCACAAATCCAAGCATCGTATTTGTCATGCAATTTTTAGCTTTCTTTTTTTTTTTTTTTACTCTGTCACACAGGCTGGAGTGCAGTGGCGTGATATCGGCTCACTGCAACATCTGCCTCCTGGTTCAAGCAATTCTCCTTCCTCTACCTCCCGAGTAGCTGGAATTACAGGCATCTGCCACCATGCCCGGCTAATATTTTGTATTTTTAGTAGAGACGGGGTTTCACTATGTTGGCAAGGCTGGTCTTGAACTCCTGACCTCAGGTGATCTGCTCATCTCGGCCTCCCAAAGTGCTGGGATTACAGGCATGAGCCACCGTGCCAGGCCGATTTTTAGCTTTCAATAACGACTTAGAGGTATGAAGACGTGGTACCAAAGAGCAAATTTAGATTATCTTTTTCTTTTCAACAAGAATGGAATACATTTTTCATAGGGAGTTATAAGTACAAGCCTATCATAGCATAGGAAGATGTACCAGAATGTTCATTGAGCATTTTTAAAGTTAGGAAGTGAACAGAGAGAAAAACAAAGGGCTGATAATTTCCTTCCCACACAGACAAATAAAAAAAAGGGCTTGGAATGAAAAGTGTAGGGAAAGTCAGACAGCCCATACACTCACCTGCATTGGAGCCAGTCAAGTTATAACGTGCATTCAGCTTTTTGATGATGTTCTCATGGATTTGGTACCACTCACTCTCTGTGTTACACCTGTGAAAACATTAACACTCTGTTAAGCTTTAATGACGCATGCGATCAAGCAGTGACCCTCATAGTACACCTGCCCTTTTCATTATAACCACTATAATGTACTTCCTTGGAGTCCCCATCAACCTGCTGCAACTGACTGTCAGTTTTAGCATGGTTGTCCCAGGATGATAAAGAATGCCCGTATCTGGTAATGCCTGAGCACCCACCTCCTGACAGAAGCAGCTGGGATTAACAACTCACAGATTACAAGTGGCCCCAAAACAGACAGAAATCTCAGAGAACAATGCATACAGGGGAAGGCAGCCCCAACTGAGTTCAACTCCCCAGATTCAAATTCTCACTATTAACCAAGCTATGTTCTTTAGGTGAGTTTATTTACTCTTGTCTTAATTTCCCCATCTATGAAACACGGATAATATACTAGAACTTTAAATAAACATGGGCTTAGGGTAATTCCTGACATACAATAAATGCTCAGTAAATTAGTTCTCAGTAGCAAGTCTCTGCTTACTGTAATATTACCAGGTTTGCCCAGCATCAAAATGCAGCAAATTAAGCAAAATGAAATTGACATTAACACAGCTTGTATTGGCAAAAGACTGGCAGGATTTACCAAAGAATAATAAAATTACTCTTTCAGATCTTCCACAAGGGGCATCTCTCCGTCTTTTCACAGCAATCGGTAACTCTTTCTCTTAGCTTTTATCACTCATTAGGTCATGTTATCTTTGTTTACATGGTGTAGTTCACCTGGGAGACTGTTAAGGTTCTTGAGGACTGGATCTAGGACTGGCTGATATCAGAGTTTCCTTTAGTACTTTGAATGCTGTGGATGCTTAAAAACTGTCAGTGGTATGAATGGATGGATGGTTGGTTGGCTGGCTGGCTGGATGGATGGATGTCCCTCTGCCTGGTAACTCATAATGATTTGTAAGCATGTGGTTCTGCTATCCATCCTTACTGCCACTACTTTCCCAGATTGGCTAGGGAAAACTCCCTTCATCTGAACATATGTGTAAATTCACTACTTTATTAGCCATGAATGCGTCCTCCCAAGAGGCCTGAACATCAAGATTCTGTACACTATCAATCAAAATCTCCCACAGTACAGGTTCTGTTTCCTAGTGATCAAGTCTGAGGCAGATAATTCACAATTATTTGCTTTCATATTTACCTATTTTATCGCCACAGGATTTTGCAGGATGAACATGATGGAGGTGATTTTTGAGCCAGTTAACAGTGGGATACCAAAATGAGCACCGAATCTTAGAGGGCTGGAAAATTAAGATGGAATGAAACCATCCCACCTGTCCAGTTGTAAGACACCAAATTGCCATTTAGCACGTTCTGCCTCCAGTTTTCTTATTTCAGCCCAGTGGGGAAGAAAGAAAGATGGCTCGCTTCCTATTAGATAGTTAAGTGATTCCAGAATTCATGCTTTTAACCCACAAAACTCAAAACTCAAAAAAAAAAAAAAAAAAAAAA
>NW_012106341.1:1697218-1698644 GCF_000951045.1 Mandrillus leucophaeus
TGATGGGACTGTCTGTCCCTCTGTTTTCCCAGTGGCAGGATAAATACAATACTTGCTACTCACACCTGGAAAGACTACTTTAAGAAATGATGAGAGTGTGTTTGTGAGGAATTTCAGTTTGCTCCAAAAGCCACATAACAGCAGCATCATCACCTTAGTAGACTATGGTGTGAAATAACACCTGGAAAAATACAAACTATTAACTGGAGAGCTCAGGTGCTTGCGCAAGACAGTCCTGACCTCAAATCTGCTTCCTTTCCTTATTAGCTAGGCAACATGGGGCAAGTTATTTAACTCTCGTTACCCTATGTGTAAAACTGAGCTAGGAGCATCTGTCTGCTTCATGGGTTTGTTGTGAGGACAAAAGGATATGACACATACTAAGTGCTTAATACAGTTCCTCACACATACTGTGCACACAGTAAAGGGTGGTTATTAACAGTCATTAGTATTTCAAATAAATTACGTTTTATGACCACCAGTTGAGTACGGAAAGAAGGGCATCACGGATTTAAGCTTAACCACTGAAATTGAGGGTTGCTACATGATAAAAAGAGTAGCAACTTTTACCACCCACTAATTTCACCAAAAGTTTTCAAGTTTAACGTCAACATCACAGGCATTTTACTTTTTAAGAGGGATGAAGAGAGTTTCCGGTCCTAAACCATAGACTACAGATAAATCTTTGTCAATGAATTATTAAATGTGTTACATAGGTTCCATTGGATGGAGAGTAGAAAAATCCATGAAACCCTGCAGCAGAGGTCAAAAGGCAATTTTAAGTGTATGTCCCACAGGCAGTGGGCCACATGTGTTACCATCACCTATGAAAAATCTACTGGCACATATCAGGTATATTAACACAACCTCCAGAACGGAATACGAAAGCCAGTTCACTCATGGAGGTAGTCAAGGATGTGGTCCTCAAACCAGGAGTGTGGAAACCCTATTGAGTCTGCTCTGAAGATGTTGCTGTATATCAGGTCTTAATGTCCAAGCCTGTGGGAGGTGGCACGGTGGTGTGGGCCAAACCCATGTGCATTTAAAAAAATCACTTAACTTAGGATTTGGAATATATCAAGTGGCTTTCTTAGTAGAGAACCATGGGTTAAACTGTATCCCCCAACAAAGGTAATGTTGAAGTCCTAACCCCCAGTACCTCAGAATATGACCTTATTTGAAAGAGGGTCTTTACTGAGGTACTCATATAAGAAGGTTATCAGGGTGAACCACACTCTAATATGACTGTATCTTTATAAAAAGGAGAAATTTGTAGTTGGGCATGGTGGCATGCGCCTGTAATCCCAGCTACTCAGGAGGCTGAGGCAGGAGAATCTCTTGAACCTGGGAGGCAGAGGTTGCAGTTAGCCGAGATTGCTCCACTACACTCCAGCCTGAGTGACAGAGTGAGACTCTGACTCAAAAA
>NW_012106341.1:1699169-1700698 GCF_000951045.1 Mandrillus leucophaeus
AAAAAAAACAAAAAAAATCTATTTATGCCTAGTATTCCATAATTAGAATGCTAAGCATGTGGAGTTATTTATATCCTACTGCTCAAGGTCATCGCCAAGGTGTGATTGCAAAAATTTTTAAAAATTGCAACCTCAGGCATAAATGGGTTAAAGCCACGTGGTTTGTAGTACTTTGTTATGGCAGGCCCAGCAAACTAACACCTAGAGTAGGATGGAAGTCATCTGGGCTTCCCTTTCCCAATTCTAATTAATTTACTTCAAAAAGCACTTTCACTTTCCAAGAACACACTGACTGTCTGAAGGTAAAGACGTGCTAGGTTTATAAATTCAAAGGTGGTATCCCACATAGTAGATGGTCTACCTAACTGGTAAACTGTCTGTACTCATTGGTTCTTGATTCATTAATTCTCCTGACTGGCAAATTGTGGCTTGTGGGCTCACTTGCAACAAATCTACAGATTACTGGGGTTTTGAGGAATGGCTCATAAACCATCCATTGTTCTTCTCTACCCACATAAAGTAGCATTTGCCCAAGTAGGACCCACATGCACCCCTGTACCCACCCCAGCCTCCACCATGTGCATGTTTCTTACATGTACACTTTCAGAATGAGGTCATCCTTTGTCTCTCCTGTTAGCAGGTCAGCGATGCTGAGAACTGCACAGCCAAAGGGTCGTCGGTACTGGACACTACAGGCATTCTTTTTTTCTCCTGCTCCCATTCGACCTGTTCAATTAAAGAGCAAGCATTACCCATGGAGCCATTTGATTAGATGCATCTGAGCTAGAGAAACATACAGCTATAAGATAGGCCATATGAAATGTAACTGGGCAATAAAGAGCACCCAGGTTGGGCATAACAGAAGATATTACTTCAGTTCTGGATTCTCCTCTCCAATCACCTAGCTGTGTGACTTTGGGTAAGCAGCTAAAATTCTGGGCATCAGTTGCCATCTATAAAACACAAAGATGAGAACAGATCCCATGTTTGGGAACCATCCCCTGGCCCCTGAGATTCGTGAAGGCATCCCAGGAAGTTCATGTCACTGAAGGCAGTAACGGTGACTCTTCCATTTTCTATTTTTAAACAAATTACATATTCAAAAAAACTATTTCAAAAATTTCACCTGTGACTAGAGTAGTTTGAGGTTGTCTGAAGTATGGCAAGTGAGCACAGGTGATCAAATGCGCATGCTCCTCACTCAGCTCTCAGGCTGTTCAGAACTCAGTTATCACCAAAATGGTTTTAACTGTTACAACGTTTTAACTTGTTTAAATTGTTACATGTTTAAAAATGTTATCAATATATTGTTTTAATTTATTGTTGGTATTTAATTATCGGTGGATTATTTTGAAGACAAAAAGCAAAAAGTACACTGAAGTTGAAATATAACAAGTTAATGTGGGAAAAAATGACTTTAAAAATCTGCAAATTTGTCCCTAGATGCTTTTCAACAGAGCCATAAATTGTTCCTATCTGAGCAAAATTCTCCTATAGCACATCAAGATATCTCCAGCAATTCCAAAATC